>NW_024424897.1:36749676-36951852 GCF_017311325.1 Ursus maritimus
ATTTATTTATTTATTTATTTATTTATTTATTTATTTATTTATTTGATGGAGAGAGAGATGGCCAGCGAGAGAGGGAACACAAGCAGGGGGAGTGGGAGAGGAAGAAGCAGGCTCCCAGTGGAGGAGCCCAATGTGGGGCTCGATCCCAGAACGCTGGGATCACACCCTGAGCCAAAGGCAGACGCTTAACAACTGAGTCACCCAGGTGCCCCCCCCCCCTTTTTAAAAAAGATTTGGCAAAATGCTACCTTAACACCACTGTAAGCCCCAATCTCATGCCAGGCCCTGCCATGTGGCTTGACTCTCCATGCCAAGATCACTACCCACCCCCCTCCTGAGCCTGCCCCCCCATCCCGAGCCCGCCCCCATCCCGAGCCCGCCTCACCTCCTTGTTCACCACCATATTGCACATGCATTCAGTGGCCGCCTGCCGTAGCTGGTCGTGATTCTCGAACATGTAGTTCTCAATGTCAGGCAAAGCCCTCTCCTTAAAGATCTTCTGCCTAAGGTGTGAGAGGTGGGGAAGGAAGGCCACTGAGTCCTCTGCAGTGATGATTTGGAGTTTTTGGCCACCCAAGGGCCAGTCCGCCCTGCTGATGGTTCCCTCCCACGTCCTCAGCCAGCATGGTTTGGATGACATCGATCCCTCCCCCCAGCTCCGGGAAGGGCACCAATGGGCATAAACTAAATGACAGCATAGCATTCCGGCCATAGCCATGGGGTCTGTGATGAATGTGTTCCTAGGCTGGAGATTCTTCTGTATTATTGCTGCAGAAGAGAAATTACTTCTCTCTCTCCCACTGGACATGAAGCCAAGAAGTTGTGAGATCTGGAGCGACCCTTGTGATCGTGACAGAGGGGAAGAGCCCATTTGAGAATTAAGACAACACAGGCAGGAGGAGTGGACAGAAGTAGGAGAGTGGGGAGTAGTAGGGAAAGTAGAGAGGAAAAGAAAGTACGAAAGTGGGAAAGCCTGCATCAAGCCGCACCTGCATCTGGTCGCCCCAGACTCTTATTTACATGAGTCATTGAATTCCCTCTATGCTTAAACCAGTTAACAGTTGAGTTTTCTGCCCCTTGCAGCTGAAAGAATCGCAGCCCAATTCTCTCCCCCATCCCCTGGCTCCCAAGAAGGAATCCCCATCCATCCAGCTGGGTATTTTTTTATTACTTTAGTCAGAGAGAAGTGTCTTTATAATCTTCTTTGCATTCACTACGTGCTAACTCAAATCCCTCCCACTGCGGGTGTCTACCCACCTCCTTTGATCCTGTCCTCAGAGGAAAACACACACGCTATATGTGAAACTTCCACCAAACCCTTTCTGGGGCTCCTCCCTCCCCACCCCACTCACCGGAGTTTGTCACTCCGCCCAGACAGATTGGTGAGGCCCAGGAGAGCCTCGTAGTTCTGGAGCCCGTCCCTCTGTGTGTCCAGGAGACTCACGAGGGGCCGCACCACCTCATACACCTGTGTGGAAGGGTCAAGGAATGGGTCAGGCGGAGACCATGTGCCCCCAGACCCTACCATTTATAGGTGCCCAGCTTTAGAATTTCCAAAATGCTTGCCCGCCCACTGTCTTTGCAGCTTTCACGATGACCCTGAGAGGCAGGACTTTTCCCCTTACTTTGCAGACGAGGTAACCCCAGTTTCTAAGAGGACAGTCCTGTTCAGTCAGAGGCAGAGCCAAGCCTGGAGTCCAGGCACCTCCAATTCACAGCAGTCTCTGTGATGGCACCATGCCCCCTCCCAGGCTGGGGGTAGGGCGACAAGGAGAAAGGCCCCTAGGAAGAGAGGAGACTCCTCCCATTGCCCCATCCCACCCACCCCAGCACCGGTACCCACCCGTTCCCCCGGGAAGGCGATGTCCGGGTTAGAGACGGCAGCGATCTTTGCCAGAGCGTGGGCTGCCTTCACCTTGCCCACGTCTGTGCCCTCCAAGGCCAGGGGAATCAGCGCCTGCAAGAGAAAGCACGGTCACTCGTCTGTCACAGACCTCCAGAAGCCTCTCTTCCCATCCCGCCTCTCCAGCCGCTGTCTGCTTCTGCAGTATAAGCAAGCCTCGAGCACCACAGAAAACGATTACATCCAGAGTCACAGGGTCACTCCCCTGCTGCCCGGCACACTTCGAGGTCCTCTCTCTCCACCTACACGCTCCGGCGCCCATCCACACTGCTGTCTCTTGGACAAATCAACACACTGACTTTTTACTCCCTGACTTCAGTCAGACCTGATCATTCCAGCAGCCACCTCCTGAGCAGTGACTAGGAGCCAAAACTTTAAGTGTAGTTTTCTGTAAACCTTGTGACATCCTGCAGAGTGATTGTGCAATTTTTCTCCCACGGGAAACTGGTTCGGGGAGAATGAGTAATTTGCCCAAAGTTATGCAGCTAAAAAGGGGACAAGCAAAGACTCAAAGACAAATCTTCTACAGTGAAGTCCACGGCCTGTGCACCTGTGCCATGCTTCCTTCCAATAGCAAGGAGGATAAATGGGATTCCACGCCATGAAATCAGGCAGAAGTCAGTTTGGGGCCATAAGCACAGACAGGACAGATACCTGAATGACAGTATTCCAGGAGGCTGGGTTGGGGCATGGGGTACATTATTGTCGGGCCAGGCAAAAAGCACATGTGCACGTACACACACACACACACACACACACACACACACACACACACACGTGCTCCTCCCCAGTGGATCACCTTGTAGGATAGCAAACCCTATCCCACCAATCACCTTGCCACCACCTTGAGCCACGATGGTTCCTCGGTCTTTGGGGTTATCGCAGAGTGCCAGGAACACCCTGTAGGGCAAAGATGAAGGACACGTAATGTACACCCTTCCCAGGCATCAGCAGGCCAGCCAGTCAGACCTGGTGAAGCCCCGGAAAGTGCTGCACCTTCCCTGGCATGAGCCACGCTGGCCAGATCCTGCCATGGATATAAGGAGCTGGAGAGAAAGTGAAGCCAAGTGAGGCTGCAAAGAGCCACCCCCTCCCTATCTGGGGGGAGAACAAATGGCTTCTTGCTGCCCATCAACCAGGAGAAAATCATCACCACAGATGCACCCCAGGACCTCTGTGATCTGGCCCTCATCCCCCTCTCTGGTCTTACTAGCACTGCTCTCTCCTGTGTACCCCACACTTCAGACATATTGCAGGAGAACCCCATCTCATTCACTCCTTCTCCCTCTGTCCTCAGTGTCTATAGATGCTGTCCCTTCTGCCCGGAACCCTTCCTCCCTGGCATTTGCATGGTTCCGTGTCTCCCTTCATGGTTCCACTGAGTCGTCACATCCTCCAGGAGGGCTTCCTGGCTTGCCCTCCCACCTACCTCCAATCTGGCTGGTGGGTGTCTGCTTGTGCTCCAACCAACCCTCTGTGTTTCCCCCACTGTATCGTAACTGTGAGCCTGTCTTCCTCCTCATCTCACTGCACAGAAACTGTGCCTTTCTTCTGCGGGATAGCAGGTGCCACACAGGGCCTGGGAAGCAGGTAACCAGGATGGACAGTGACCTCTTTCCACCCGATGCAAACGTTCAACTGTGATACCTGCCCCACCATGCCACTTTTCGATGTTGATCCCTTTCCGTCTCCACTCCAGGCCCCCTGAATGGCTCATTCGCTCATTTATTCCCCTGCCATCCCTATCCCCACCCGGCCTCCCGGCCCCAGTCCCCTCAGACCCCAGCCCTGGCCTGCTGCAGCCCCACCTGGCCAGCAGCTCTTTGGTCTGGTCGGTGAGGATGGCACTGTCAGCTTTCACCATGCAGGCCAGCGTGGAGGTGACCCCCGCCTTCAGAAGCCGCTTCACACGCATGTCTATGAAGTCCTTCTTGTCCTGGGGAGACGAAAGGGGGGCAGTGGGGAAGGAGCCTGGGCACCAGGCCAAACTGTATGGGAACTAAAGGTGGTTCCTGACAACTAGTGGCAGGCTGAATAATGTCCCCCAAAGATGTCCACGCCCTAATCCCCAGAACCTGTGACTGTTACCTTACACAGCAAGAAAAGGACTTTGTGGATAGGATCAAATCAAGGATCCTTAGACAGGAGATAATCCTGGATTATCTGGGTAGGCCCAATATAATCACCAGGGTCTCAGTAAGAGAGAGGCAGGAGGGTCAGAGTTAATAGAAGAAGATGTGACAACAGGAGCAAAAGGTTGGAGTGATTTAAGGTCACTAGCCAAGGAAGGTGGCTTCTAGAAGCTGAAAGAGACAAGGAAACAGATTATCTTCTCAGAGCCTCCAGAAGGAACCAGCCCTACTGACACCTTGACTTTGGCCCAATGGGACTGATTTTAGACTTCTGACCTGGAAATAGGTCAGCACTGGAAGGTTTAGAACTGGAAGATAATAAATTTGTGTTGTTTTAAGCCATTATGTTTGTGGCAATTTGTTACCACAGCAATTGGAAACGCATATACTCCTCCAGATTCCCTTTGCCCAAACAATAGCCAAGGGGGTGTCTGGCATGTTCTCCTCTTCCTTGCCCCTCTCCCCCACTCCCAGCACAGAGCCCGAGCAGCTGGTGTGGCAAGAAAATCATCCCAAAGATTCTTCATTCACAGAGAAGTGAAATTAAAGAGATCATCCAAAAAGCTAGATGATCCATATATTACTTTTTTTTGCAAAAGTTTGGCTTTTCATTGGTGGGGGGAGGATATTAGGGGACTTAGGTAGGAGGGAGAGGGGATAGAGAGCAGATAAGTTGACATAACAATGGATTGGGTTGTGCTAGAAATCCAAAATCAGCCCCAGGGTTGAACAGTCTCTACAGATAGTTCTCGAAGTAGCTGGGAAGAGGCTGGCAGCCGTGGGCATCTCTAGACACCAGATTTGAACTTTACAGCAGCAGAAAATGCTATATACTTTTGCCTGCATGAAACACTATGCAGCTTTAAAAACTGATTCAGAGAATGACATAGCAGGTGACGGGGATTAAGGAGGGCACTTGTCGTAATGAGCACCGAGTGCTGTACGGAAGTGTTGAATCATTAAATTCTACACCTAAAACTAATATTACACTGTGTGCTAACCGGAATTTAAACAAAAACTTAAAAAAAATAATGGCATAGCAATATGGAAAACACCTAAAGTCTTTTCCCGAAATTAGGCGCAAAATGATAACAACATTCTGATTATAACTATGAAAAGAAAAAAGACGCATAGAGAAAAACAGCCTCTGGTAGGTAATATAATACGCCAAAATGCTGACAGTGGTCAAGGGGAGATGATGTCATTGTGAGTGGTCATTTTCTTTTCTCTGCTGTCCACCTTTTTGTTTGTTTTGCAGTGTGGTTATATTACTCTATTTAGAAAAATCTAAATCTTTTACAGGCTGGAAATACAATGCATTTCATTCATATTTAAACCACATACAAAGCATACCGTTGAGTCCAGGGAATCCCTGGGGAGGGCCCCAAGGGGATTTGTGACATGCGGCCTACTGCCGACTGGCATCTCTCCCCCTCTCATTATTCCTACTTAGCACCCATATCCCCAAATCTAGATATCCCAGGAAACAAAATTTCTGTAAGCGTTGGAAACATGAAATACACTGTCTGATGTCCATGAAACCAACAACACAAACGTTCATCATGGCTCCGTTTGATTTTCAGACTACAAATGGTTACAAATGGTTGGGTCCTCACCCCCCCACCTTAAGTAAAATATTAAACTAAGGGGGGAATGAGCACCACCTAAAATATTAAACTAAGGGGGGAATGAGCACCACCTATCGTGGGGGAAGTTTATCCATGATCCTCTTCAGTTTCTCTGAGTCCTATTCCCAGTCGTCCCAAACACACACACACACACACACACACACACACACACACACACACGCAGCACCCAGACATCACTATCTTTCCGTTCCCCTCTCTGGCAGCCTGGCGGGACAGGCCCCTCCGGCGTCATCCCTAGCCCACCTTAGGGTGCTCCTCGGGCACGTGCTGCTTGGAGAACTTGGCGAGCTGCACCAGCTCGGGGATGACCTCCTTGACATCGTAGCTGTTGGTGCAATTCACCAGGGTGGTGGCCACCGAGTACAGGATGGTCTTGTCCGCTGTCTGGAGTTACAGGGTGGGGAGAGAGGAGGAGATAGGCAGAAAGGAAACTTTAGAACAGATCTCTGCTTCCAAGATGGCCCCCTGGCCGGTCCGGCAAGTTGGTTTGGGAGGAGTGTGGTTTGTGCAGCCCAACCTGGAGAAGAGCAGGTGGCAGAAGAGGGAGGAGGGAAAAGGAACTGGCTCTGCTTGTGCAGGGTGGGCAGAAGTTTCTCCGACACCTGCAACAGCACCCCTGAGAGCATGGGTGGGGGGCCCCCTGAGTACGCGGCTTACTCTGTGCCTATTTCCAAAGCCCAGTCTGACATGCTTTGCTGTGGAATTGGGTGGGGGTGGAGTAGGGGCTGGACACGTCTGGTCTGGCCTTGCTGGAAACTCCCTCCCTCCCCACCTCCCTTTGGTGGTGGAAAAGAGCCAAGACATTAGCCCAGCAGAGGAGGAAAGGAGTCTGGGAGGCACTGGGAAGGAGGAAGGGGCCCAGAAAGGGCTAGGCACTGCCTCTCAGTCCCTCAAGACCTCACTTCCTGAGGGTCCCAGGAAAATAATACCATCCTCTTATTCATCTTCCCACTGCCTGGAAACCATGAAGAGTCATGAGCCCATTTTATGGTCAGGTAAAACAAGGGCCAGACAGGGGGAAATAACCAATCTGTTTTACACAGGTAGGAGGGCCGGAGCCAGGGTGAAGACACAGCAGTCCCATTTCCCAGGTTCAGCAGAGGACCATGTGAGCCTGAACCCAGGAGACCTTCCCTGAGGCCAGAGGTCAGGGCCACGCTTGCCTTAGCCAGCTCAAACATGGCCTGCAGGGCAGGGATGTCCTGGACAAAGTCGTCTTTCACGTCGGCATCCAGAGTGAGGTAGGCCAGGCCCTCCACTGCCCATCGCCGGGTCCGGGTATCTATGGACGCATTGCACAGCCACCTGGAAATCGGGGAGGAAGAGCGCTGGGCATGGATGCTGGGGCTCGGGTCAAGAGAGTGGGCCGTTTCAGGGTAGTGGGTAGTAGGTGGGGGGCCTTTTACAATGTGGCATCCGCTAGAGTGCATCCCAGAGAGGAGGTGGCGGGCCTGGGGAAGTAGGACCCCCTTACTTGCGACACTGTTTGGCCAACTTCTCTGTGGCCCCTTCAGCAAACTGCCTGAGGCCGTAGTCGGTGCCTCCCGCGGAGCCGAGCTTGCAGAGTCCCTGCGGGGGGAAGGAGACGCTTGTAGAATCAGACACACTTGGGGACAAAGGGCCTTGCTCAAACAGGTCCCTGTGGCTGAACACCTTTCCCCTTTATCGTTGCCTGGATAAACTTCTATGCCAGCTACAACACCCAGCTCGGGTGTCACCTCTTCCAAGATGCCTTCCCTGAGCTCAGCTTCTAGGAGAGGGTGGATGCTCACGAAGCTGGACTTTTTCATCCTGCCCCTTTCCACCGCCATTCGGACCCCATTGATGTTTTGTGTCTGCTGTTTTGAAGCATAAGCACAAGACATACTCATCTTATCTGAAACGGCAATGGTGAAGGTTATTCTCGCACAAAAACTGGCCCAGAGCACAGACCTTGTGGGTAGCGAATTCAGAGGTGCAGAGTTTTACCCAGGAGAAATTGCACTCTCATTAGGAAAACATGCCTTCCACAAGAGAAAACTCATGATGGCAGAAGCTATAATTAGTTCTTTAAAAATGGGTATAAACAGAAAAACACATCAGTGGCTCAAATTGTCACTGTAATTGTTCACAAGCAAAATAAAAGACCCATGAAAGACCTTCCGTAAAATGAAATCGGAAACACTGAAACAGGTTACCTGTGCCATCCAGAAACTGATTAAGGACACAAACTGACTTGTTTGCCCTGAAAATACTGGTTGGACAGAGGCTCCTCAGGGTTAGCGCTGTTCAAAAGCACGGAGGCAAAGGTCCCCGGCGTCACGCAACAGGGCCCGCCATGCTGAGTCTACGTTCTCAGAGCCCCCTGCTTGTCGCCTTGCTCTGCGGGGGCCTGTGGGTGGCTCCGAGTGTCCCCTACGGTGTGGGCCTCTTGCAGGTGGGGCCCATGACCCATTCATCCTTATGTCCCTGGTGCCCGGCACCGTGTGCGGGACCGACACTCACCACCAGCGTGCGGATCTTGATCTTCTCGTTCTGGGTGGTCTTGTAAATCTGTTTGAGCAGCGCCACGCCATTGGTGATGATGAAGGTGGCACGGCTGAGCTTGGTGGATGCGTGGATGAGGGCCTCCACGGCCACCAGCTGGTCCACCTCGCGCTCCGAGCCGCACAGCGCCACCATCATCTCCATCACACCTTTCAGTCCCAGCAGCTGATTGCCCAGGTCTAAGGGGCCTTGCAGGACCCCTGACACCGTCTGAATGGCAATCACGTTCTTGTCCATGTCCTGGGGGTCAAACTTGCCCCTAAAACAGAGGGCAAAGTGGTGAAGAGAACTGGCTGAGGTGGGTGGGAAGAGTGTGGGATTTGGGGGCAGACAGACTTGAATTCACATCCCGGATGTGCTGTGTGACCTTGGGCAATTCACTGAATCTCTCTGTGCCTCAGCTTCTTGGTCTAGAAACTGTTGGCATAGTACTACTACTTACGAGAGTTATGGTGATGGTAAATGATATAACAGACATGCCTTGGGTTCTGTCCCCAAGAAGCACACTCGGATGGATGGAGATGGACATGCAGGAAGTTTCTGAGGGAGAGCTCTTGGGATCAGCTCATGTTGGAGAAGGGAAGGAAGCAACACTGGGCAGAGGGACACACTGGGCGGCCACTCAGCATAAAGCCTCAGGCTGTGATGAGTCCTACAGCGGGGACACACTCCAGAGTTGTTTCCAGCTGGGGGAGGGACAAGTAATTGGATGCTGGCTGCCCTGGGGAGGGTGAAGCAGCTGTCTCCAGCTGAGGGAGGTCCCAAAGAGAGGTTACAGGCGAGAGCCGTCAGTGACCGGGCTTCCCAGCAGCTGGGAGGTCTAGTGGGACAGTACACCAACCACACCAACACGTGGTGCCTGGCACACGGCCTCACTCGCAGGGTCACCAAGTCACGCAGTAGCCTGAGCTGCTTACTTCCACGTCTGGTCCCAGGCCCTCCCCCAGCAACTAAGGGGTCTGCCTTTGCTTTCGGAATCGACTATTATCTACTCTACGGGAGAATCTCCGTGTGGTGACGTCAGCGATGACACGTCTTCAGATCTTTCTGTGATCTGTCCAGGTTGGTCTGATGTGAGGGACCAGATGTGCACAGTGTGATGAACGCAAGAAAGAAGGCGGCGTGGTCTGGGCAGGAGAAAACGACACTGAGCCAGAGTGGGAGACCTGGGCTGTGGTCCCACATCTGCCTCGGGTGGGCTGGGTGACCTGGGCAAGTCCCTGTCACCCTGAAGAGGGTTGGCTCTGGAAGCTCAGAGAGCCCCTCCAGTTCCGACACCCACTCCGTGCTGGGGAAGCCAGAGCCTTTCATAATCGGTCAGGGTCTGCCCTCTCGGCCCGTTCCACCCACGCCAGCGCCTGCCCCAGCCCCTGACGAAGCAGGGTAGCTTGCAGCCTTGGGGAGGGCCCACCTCAGGCACCTCTCCTGCAGGAGGTGACCTCGCCTGCTCAGGCTCAGTTGCTGGTCCAGGCAGGTGCAGGCCTGTGCGGGGGCAACATGCCGCAGGTGGCTGGGAAGGACCCTCATCCAAAAACCTCTGACCTCCCGAGGCCTGGCTGGGTGATGGTTCCTGGAACTCAATTTGGGACCCCATGAGAGACTCAGGAAGTTAGCTGCAAAAGCTGAAGCTGAGGCAGAGAAAGACCAGAGAAGCCCCGAGGAGCTTTCCGTGAAACAGTCAGGAGTCAGGAGAAGCTACGGGATCGAGCAGGAGCTGGCAAACTTTGGCTACTTGGCCAAATTTGGAAGGCTGAGAATAGTTTTTACAGTTTAAAGGTTTTTTGTTTTTTGTTTTTAATATGCAGCAGAGGGCTGCACATCCCACCAAGCATGGCCCTTTAGAGGAAAAGTTTGCCAACTCCTGCAAGGAGAAGGACAAAGCAGAGTGTCTCCATCCACCCAAGACTCACCTGGGATACTTTTAAAACATGCAACTTCCTGAGCCACAGCCTGGACTACTGAGTCAAGTGGGGTCCCAGAAGTCTGAATAATTTACAAGCATGAGGATCATTGGAGAAAAGGGTTAAAAGATGGTGCAGCAGTGGGACAAGAAGGGAGGGGACACACAGAGAAAAACAGAGACTCAGAGTCATCGGAGTCACAGCGATGGTAGAGCGGCAGTGGGGAGACAGAACGCCACTGTCGAGGGTCCCAGGCCCCTGTCTAGGCTCTGCGAGGCCACAAAGTGCTGAAAGTCTCTACAGAGCCAGGTCTCCCTCCTGGACAAGCTGACATTTGTTCCTTCAACAGCAGGAGCTCGTGGTAGGTTTAAAATAAGTCCAAAAATATGTTGACGCTCCTCTGTGCAAAAGGTAGAGCCTAACTCTCTCCTCTTAAATGTAGACCACCCCGGGGCGCCTGCATGGCGCAGTCGGTAAGCGTCTGCCTTCAGCTCAGGGCGTGATCCCAGGGTCCTGGGATCGAGCCCCGCATCGGGCTCCCTGCTCCGCTGGGAGCCTGCTTCTTCCTCTCCCACTCCCCCTGCTTGTGTTCCCTCTCTCGCTGGCTGTCTCACTCTCTCTCAAATAAATAAAAAATCTTAAAAAAAAATGTAGACCACCCTAATGGCTTGCTTCTCACGAAGAGAATGTGGTGGAAGTGATTGTGTGTGACTTCTGAAGCTAGGTTATAGAAGACATTGCGACTTCTGCCTTGTTCTCTCTGATTCGCTCACTCCGGGGAAGCCCAGCTACCATGCGGTAATGCTACTCAAGCAGCCTGTGGATAGTCCACACTGGGAGGAACTGAGTCAACAACCCGCACCAGCATGCCAGCCATATGAGTGTGCCATCTTGGAAGCAGATCTTCCAGCCCCAGTCAAGCCTTCAGATGATGGCAGCCCAGGCCGACCTGTGACTGTAAGTTCATGAGAGCCCCAAAGCCAGATCCACCCAGCCTGGCCACTCCCACACGGCCGTCATATTGTGAACTAGTGAGTGGTTACTAGGACTTCAAGCTGCTAAATTTGGGGGAGATTTGTTATACAGCCATCGAAAACTAATACAGGTGTGATCCCATGAGACTCACGTGATGTACTCCTCACAGATCTTGCGGAAGTGGTCGCGCTCTGGGTCACAGCGCAGGTCATCGTACAGCTTGTTGATGAGGATAGAGGCCAGCATGCGGGTGTTGTCTGTCAGAGGCAGGCAGGATGGCAGCTCCGGGACCTGCCCCACCACCTTCAGGATCTTCCTCAGGCCTGCAGGACCGATGATGGCAAGCGTCAGATCCCAGCTGGGGTCTGTCCTCACCAACACACCGTCTTGTTCGGTTGTCTTAACCCCAGCTTCCCTTCAGCGTGCCCTCAGGCAGCACATGGCTAACCCACAGTGAAGGGCACTGGCATGCACCTGACTGCTACACCTGCCTGCCCCTGGGTGAGCAACTCACCTGCCACTGTGGGTGGGCCTCTATTTTCACATTTACAAAATTAAGACGAGTTGAACTCAGATGGCTGTAGCAGTGCTAACACTCTGTGGGTTGATGTATAACCTTTCTCAAATACTATCTGATAGACTCTCTTCCCCAGGCCTCATTTCTGTAAAATGGGAACCATACTACCTACCGCAGAGCATTGGAGGACTCAATGAGGTCATGTACGGAGGCCACCTGGAGCCCTTCCAGACATGTCGTCGTCACTGAATGAACATTTATTATTTATTTAGGAAATGCTACATTTGCTATTTATTATTACTATCTCTCCTCCTCTCTCCCATTGAAGAATCTTCAATGACTTCCTATTACCCATTATGCTAATTCAATCATTACATAACTATTAAATAAATGAATGAATGCATAAATGAATAAATAAATTAGCACCTTTTAGTGATACTGAAATAAAGGGTGCAAACCTTTCCTCAAACAGCTCACCGCGCAATAAGGGACAGTCATCTAAAGATTACAATAAGCTGGATAAGGACAGAAGGTGTGATAAGATCAGAGTGGTGACGCCACGGATGGGGTACTTTGCTCCAATGAAGAAAGACTTGTAAGTTATTCTGAGCATTTACTACGTGCCCAAGAGCTTTACACACGTTCCTTCATTTAATCCTCATAAAAACCTCCTGGTTAAAAATCATTATTCCCGTTTTCAGAGCGGAAAATCCAAGACATGGAGAAGTCGATGCCCAAGGTCACACAGCTGGTCAGTGACACAGCAAGGACACTGTCCCAGCCGTGCCTGACTTCAAAGCCCGTGATATTAACTGTTATGTCATGCCGCCTCTGGGACACTTGAAAGGCTGACTTCAGAGCCAGGTTTGAGGAGTGGCTGGGAGCTGGTCCAACCTTAGGTGGCACAGGTCAGTGGGAGGAGGGACACTCACGGTAGATGCTGGGAGGCATGAGCGTCTAGACGCTCAGAGGGAATTAGAAGTGCTCAGCGGCACATTATCTGTCGTGCCCACTTTACCACCCACACAAAAGCACTGGCAGGGCTGGGGAGTCCTGGGAGGGGGCTGGGGAACCAAACACTGAATGCCCCTGCTCCACCTCCCCCCACCTCCCCAACCAGCCCCCACACTCCCCTTCCATTCCCAACCTTGCCTTGAGCATCTCATTCCCCTTCTATAACCCTCTGGACCTCGTCCTCAGCCATCACTGCCCCTCCCTGAACCCAAAAGCTCACTCGAGGCTGGTGCTCTGATGGCCCCCCAGCGCAGGTCTCCCAGACCAGCCTGTACAATGCACTCCCTCCACAAGGCAGTTTTTCACTAGTGTAACAGGGTTCGAGAGTCCGCATTATTTTTTACCCAAGGGCTCTTTATTTTGGTGCCTCGGATAACAAATATTGCTCCCCACCTGCCCTCCCCATGAACTGTGTGGTTGGACCTCGGTCACAGTGCAAAGAGAAAGAGGTCTGCGCTTCCCCCTTTGAAATATACACACAGAAGACCAGAACTGAGGACGGAGGGGAGGTGCTGAGGGAGGAGATTTATAAGCACTGATCTGTTACACTGCACTTTGCCAAGACCTGTGAAAATCAAACAAGGAAGTACAGTATCAAAAAAAGATCTATTTCAAACGGGTGAAAGCCAATCTGAGCCTTTTAGAACAAGGGATGGTCTGGGTGCTGTCAAACCCGTGGGAGTTCCGCACAGGAGATTATAAAGCCATGGGTACGACTCCCAAACAATTGGAGTAGATTTGGGAGAGGGCTAACACCCTGGAGCTGACCAGTTTAGGGACTGTCTGCTGGAACCTTGTTACTGTGTTTTATATATAGGACACTGGATGCCCTTTCTCCCTTCTAGAAGGCCTGTGAAGTATTTTGCCAATGACGAGACCTCAGGAACATTACTCCCTGGCTGGCGGAGCCCCGCTTGTCTTTGGCATTGCCCTGCCTTGGTGAGGTAACTCTGTCCAGGTGTTTTCCAGTGTGTGTGGACATTTTCTGGGGGTGTTCAGGCCCCGAATTCAGAGCTGCGCCTTGATCTGTGTCGTCCCCAGCCCCCTGATGGTTTCTAACTGCTAATGCCCTTTCCTGGCTTTTCAGTGGGACTGAAGACTTATCCCAGACAAGGGCCACACCTCTTCTGCTTTCTGCTCAGCGCCAGATACCCTGGTGCCCTCTTGAAAGGCTGGAGGGAGCCCCAGACCCTCCCACCTCCTCACCGTTATCCACCACATAGATGGTACGCGAGTTGTCATGAATGGCGAGGTCCTTCCTGGGGACGTTCTTATTGAGCAAGTTCAGGGCCTGGTCCCTGCCCTGGCCAGACACCTTCTTACTGACCAGCATGTCGAGCAGGTGGCTGGTGAGCTGCTTCAGGTCCTTCTTGCTATCTGAGGAAGGAGAGGACAGGGGTAAAGAGAGAGGAGGGAGTCTCAGATCTATAGTACCAGGAATGGCAGAAGCTTCTAGAAGGACTCGGGAAATATGGACTCCACTGTTTCCTGGATGTTGGAATTTCCCGGGAGAGTATAGTATTGGCCATATCACCCCAAAAAATGGAGAGACATCCCTAGACAAGACCCCCCAAGTGGGCCTCCAGCCACTCTGCCCTGGGCACTGATTTCTACAACAGCTCAGGTTGTCCTGGAACAGCTCTGGTTCTTAGAAAGTTCCTTATTCCTAGGCATGACTGGCAGGGAGCCAGGGACACTTCATGTAGCTTTTAGTAAACTGATTTAACAAAATGTTTTCCAGAAAAGAAATGTATACTCCTTATAGACCTCTTACTCCCTGCAGATCCAGGCGTGCTGGGAGCCTGAATTCAAACCTCGGATGGGATGCCACATGTTCCCTGCTGCTGGGGGATTAAAAGGTAAATGGTTTTTCCTGCTTTTGCCCTGTCTGACTTCTCTGCACCTTCGGGAATTTTGTTCTCACTCTAGGTTGTAGCCAAAGGCAGACAGGGAGGCAGGCAGGCAGGGAGGGAAGCAGGGAGGCAGAGAGGCAGGGAGGGAAGCGGGCAGGGAGGGAGGGAGGCAGGCAGGGAGGGAAGCAGGGAGGCAGAGAGGCAGGGAGGGAAGCGGGCAGGAAGGGAGGGAGGCAGGCAGGGTGGCAGGCAGGTGGAAAAAGGAAAGATCTCCCCAAAAATGTCATATAAATGACGGACGAAGGAATGAGGCTATGTAACGGGACAAGGAAAGTCATCAGTGGACACGACAGTTTGTTTCCAGATCAGGGTGTGTCACGAGGGTGAGAGAACAGACTCATTCTGTGAGGCTCCAGAGGGCAGAATTGGGGTCAGAAGGGGAAGGAAGCTACAAGGAGATGGATTTGAAATGAGTATCTAGAAGAATTCTTCAGCAGAGATATCCAACAGCTCTCTACTTCCCAAGGATACTATGGCCGCCAACGGAACCACCCCTTTCAGGGTCCGTCTTCTTGGGGATGCTGTTCCACTCTGGCCCCGGGTTGGTCATGGGACTTACAGCACTCCCAGGAGCTTAAAAGCACTTGCACATTGGGGCTTGTCCATTGAGAACGTAGCTACCATGCTCTACGGACACCCAAGCTGTCCGCTAGAGAGGCCACAAAGAGAAACACCAAGGTGTCCTGGCCAGCATCTCCAGTTCACCACCAGTTGTACAAGGGAGGGCATCTCGGACCCTCCGGTGGTTCTAGCACAGAAAAAGAACGACTTGCTGACCATTACAACAGGAAGTCAGAACCACATCAAGAATCTAGGCGGCGCCTGGGTGGCTCAATTGGTTAAGCATCTGCCTTTGGCTCAGGTCATGATCTCAGGGTCTTGGAATCGAGTCCCACATCAGGCTCCTCGCTCAATGGGGAGTCTGCGTCTCCCTCTGCATCTGCCCCTCCCCCTACTTGTGCATGTGCGCTCTCTCTCTCTCTCTCTGTCTCAAATGAATAGATGGAATCTAAAAAAGAAAAAAAAAAGAATCTAGGATGCCCAAAGGTTCATATTATTAATCTACAAAGAGCTCTTATGAATCAATAAGAAAAACACCAATACTCCAACAGAAAAAAAAAATGGGTAATGACATATGACAAGTCATTTGAAGATGAAGGAATCCAAAGGGTTAATGAAAATAAAAATGATCAATCTCACTAGTAATTTTTAAAAATTCAGATGAGGTTATTTTTGCCTACTGATTAGGAAAATATCTTTTTAAATGAGAGTATTCAAATCTGGTAGAGAATGAGTGGAGATGGGACCCTACTGCATGACTCGGGAAGAGCACAAATTCATGCGCCGTCTCAGAAAGGAATCCAAAGTATCACGGAGAGAAAACTTCAGTTGTGTTCACAGCCATACTCCCATTACTTAGGAATTTTGTTCCAAGAAAATGATTACAAATGCAAGTGTAGCTTTAGGTAAAGAATGGTTACTGAAGTGGTTTTTTATAAGCATGCAACTAGAAGCGACCTAAATCTCCAATAATATAGAGCTGGCTGGTGAATTATGATACAGTCATAGAATGGAATATAATGAAAATATTTATGAATGAACCTGCCTTTGTGACCTTCCCAGGCAGAGCAGGGATTTTTAAAATGATGCCCAGGACCCGGATGTGCCGGAAGAAGCCTGAGTCTATACGTGCATGTATTTGGAATGAAACAAATGTAAAATGAATGATTTTTAAAATAAAAAATAATCTTTTTTAAGAACCTTAAATGGTATGCGATACTCATATAATGCTTAGTGAAGGGAAAAAAACACACAAAACTACTCATAGCTGAATTCCAATTTTGTTAAATAGATATTTATGCGGATGGACAGAAAAAAGACTGGAAAGACACACATGGCAGTGGTAATAATTATCTGGAGGGGGGATTACAGGTGGGTTTTTTTTTTCATCTTTATGTATTTCTAAATTTTTCCAAATTTTTCCAATAAGTCTCTGTTACCTTTTTCTAGTTGTGGTAAAATATACATGATAAAATTTATCATTTTAACCATTTATTAAAAGATTTTATTTATTTATTTGAGAGAGAGAGAACATGAGCGGGGCAGGTGGTGTGGGGGGGTAGAGGCAGAGGCAGAGGGAGAAGCAGACCCCTCGCTGAGCAGGGAGCCAATGCAGGGCTCCATCCCAAGACCCTGAGATCATGACCTGAGCCAAAAGCAGAAGCTTCACCGGCTGAGCCACCCAGGCGCCCCTCATTTTAACCATTTGTAAGTGTCCGGCTCAGTGGCATTAAGAACATTCACATTGTTTGCTGCCGTCATCACCCTCCTTCTCCAGAACTTTGCTATCCTGTAAAAGCCAAAACTAAACCACTCATTTCCGCCTCTCCTAGCCCCAGCAACTGCCAACCCGCTTTCTGTCTCCGTGCTTTGGACTACTCTAGATACCTCATATAAGTGGAATCAAGCAGCACTGATCTTTTCTGTCCCTGGCTTATTGCACTCCGCATAATGTCCTCAAGGTTCATCCACGTGGCGGCCTGTGTCAGAATGGCCTTCCTTTTGAAGGCGGATACTACTGCATTGTGTGTCTAGACCGCATTTTATCTCTCCATTCACCCCTGCGTGGACACTCGAGTTGCCTCCACTTTTAAGTGATTGGAAATGACGCTGCTGTGCCTCTATTACTTTTACAAGTAGAAAAGAAATATAAAAATAAAACCAGACCACCTCCACACACAGGGAATGAGCCGTCGGAGGGGACAACTGACTCTCCCTGGCCCCCACCCTTTTAAAAAACACAGAAGAACGTCTCCTACCTAGAACCAGGGCTTCCTCCTTCCCCCGATGTTCTCGTTTGTCCTCCCCTGACAGAGAGTCAATGATGGTCTGGAGCAGGTTGCAGACGGCCAGGGACATCTCCTCGTTCTCCATGGCCATGAGGCCACAGATTCTGTCTATCCGGACCGCGTGGAGTATCACCGTGGCCTAAAGCCCCAGCAAGACCCACCGTCAGCTGTCTGCCCCTCTCTTCCAGCTGTCGTGCTGGTGAGGAAGAAGGGGATGAGCAAACCCACCCTCCCCCTGCAGGAGGGATGTAAGCCCAGGCAGCCAGTGCCCTGTAGGGCCCACAAGCCACGCCTCTTTCCGGAGGCTTAAAGCTGGGCTATCCCACACAGGAGCTGCCTGGGGCCATTGAGCACGAGTGATGTGGTGCGTCTGCACTGAGATGTGCTCTAAGTATACAGTACATACTGGGTTTGGAAGATTTAGTATGATAAAATGCCAACCATCATAGCCTTTGCATTCTGCTCTGTCTCATAAACCACTTTCAATAAGCTTATGTTCACATAAAGGCATTTCCTGCTCAAAGGGAAATGCAGAGGATCAATCTCTGTTGAATCCAGGACCATACAATCAAGGATGGAGGGGGACACCTGAGACTTTGTATCAAGGTCTATTTATGCCACCCGCTCCCCACCCACATGGCACCCGCAGCCCGACGCCCAGGCCCTCACCCTAGCTCGGTGGCCACTGCACATGCCCGACAGGGTCCGCACGGCAGCCAGCACCAGCTCAGGCTTCTTGGTGTCCAAGAGCTGCAGCAGCAGGCCCACTCCGTTGTTTTGGAAGATTGTCTCAGCCCCTGCTTCTTCACGCCCTAGGACGATGAGGTTGTTGGCAGCCTGAGGAGGAAGGACAAATGAGGGTCATGGAAGAGGTGGGGCTGCCAGGGCCTTGGCCAGGGGCCGATGCAAGGGCTGGTGTAAGGACTGGATTTTCTTCTCCTTTCTTTTTTAAGATTTTACTTACTTATTTGAGAGAGAGCCAGCGCGAGTGAGAGAGAGATTAGGAGCAGAGGGGCAGGGGGAGAAGCAGGCTCCCCGCTGAGCAGGGAGCCCAATGACTGTGGGGCTCAATCCCAGGACCCCAAGATCATGACCAGAGCTGAAGGCAGATGCTCACCCAACCTAGCCACCCAGGCCCCAGGACTGGATTTTCAAAACACCTTTATACTGGATTCTTTCCCTGTAATCCTACTCCTGGAGATGTAGCCCAAGATCATGGTTCAAAAGAAGAGACGATGTAACTTGCATAAAGACCAACTTGATGAAATACAGTGCAGCCACCGAAGTCATAAATAAAAAGATTACCCAGCAACTTGGAAAAAACAAACAAACAAACAAACAAACCCACTGGTAAGCAGAATCCAAATAGTAGGTTCCAGAACCCAAAGAGTAGATTGCACTTACATTAAAACAAAACTGTGTACATACGCTTATGGATAAGGACTAAAAAAAGGTATTGAAGGGTTAAATGAATTAAACAAGGAGGTCTTTAGACTGAGTGGCTTTAATGTCCTAGCAGCTAATGTAAGCAAACCCAAACCTAAGCCTATAATGTCTCACGATCAAGAAGTCAAAACTTAAAAGCGCCTGGGTGGCTCAGTTGGTTAAGCATCTGTCTTCTGCTCAGGTCATGACCCAAGCGTCCTGGGATCAAGCCCCATGTCCAACTCAGTGGGGAGCCTGCTTCTCCCTCTCCCCCTGCTCATTCGCTCTCAATAAGTAACTAAAATCTTTTTTAAAAATTTAAAAATTAAAAAAAAAAAAGAAATCAAAACGTAAGAACAACCAATCACAGCTAACTAGGCTTTCCCAAGTAATGTAACTGCTTAAGCTATAGCCAATCAAATAATTTGGTTGCTTTGTTTCCACCTCTTTTCTGTAAGTCTTTCCCCCAGCTCCTGTGGGTGGAGAGCTCCTAACCACTTCCTGTTTCGGGGCTACCCCATGCAAATCAATTTTGCCCAAATAAACTCAAAATTATTAATATGCCTCGGTTTATCTTTTAACAGGAGTGAAGTGTTTTTACATGGAGAATTTTTTCCTTTGAAATTTTCTCTGGAATATGGTTTCGGCATTTGGGGTTTGTTTACCAGTTCAGGGCAATCTGAAGTGACAGGGGTTCTCAGGAAGGTGGAAGGTGGTGGGCAGAGAGAGCAGAAGGGTCTTGAAAGTTCTAGGTGTGAGTACTGATTCTGCTATGTGCCAGCTGTGTGAACTTGGGCGACCCATGGCACCTCTCTGGATCCCAGATTTCAAAATTAGGCAGTTGAGCTAGAAAGTTCCACCATTGTCTTTCCTCCCTAAAGCCTTGAGGATACATATACCTTAAATGGCCCTAGATCAGGAGAGGAGGCCGCAGCAGAACCTGAGAAGCTGGGGTTGGGGAAGAACTCCTGAGGCAGGAGAAGGAGAGGGTGAGCAAACAGAGGAGGAGTGGGATGTTGGGGAAGAGGCAGATGAGAATCCCAGGCCAGCACCACCAGAACCATCATCACTCTCCCAGTCAAGGGCTTTGTACTTGTCCAGGAGCATTTATCAATAACAACTCATTAAGTCCTCACGACAGTTTGTTATAAAAGGTATTTGCATACTATATGGACTTATTGACCATAAAACGAACAAAATTTCCCCAGGCAATGTCTGTCGAATTCTTATAAATATAAAACATTCAGATGTTCAATTTCTTTCCTCTGAAGAAAGACCAGAAGGGAACATTAAAAAAAATTTTAAAAATAAAGGCAACAAATTTGGCTAAGAGGATGGTATCATGAGCAAATATTTTCATATTTCAGGACGAATTTTGGCAATCTTTTAGAATGGAATAGAACATTATTTTAACGTGCCATTTTTAAAGTTCTTAGGGTGGAAACTATGGTATGGCAAGTGGGGCATTTGCTTTGGGTGCAAAATTTACAGGGACACCAAAGACCTCAACAATCAAGATAAATAATATCTAATGCAATATTTTAAATGTCAAAATCAATGCAATGAAAAAAAATCCAAGATGAACAAAATATCAAAAATTTAAATAAAGACTCCAACACTGCCACATAACTCTCTCCTCATTGTCTGACTCTAGTCCTGGCCTTTATAGCCAGGATTAGGGAATTTTCCAAAGTGCTTAACTTTTGGCCTATTTTTGTTCATTTTCTCCAAGGGGTCACCTTCCTGCCCCCTCCCGCAAGCAGTCAGGCAGTCACTGTCCAGAAATAGGGGCGGGGCCTGCAGCGGAAGTGCAGTTCTGGGGGAGGTGTCCCGCGTGCGCCCTCTGCTGGCCGGCCGGTTGCCCAGCACTCGCCTTCTCCAGCTTGTCAGCTTCGCTGTTTTCGTCCAGGAGGATTTCGAACATCTTCTGTACCCTGGAGTCCGTGGAGAACTGCACACGGAGCTGAGGAGAGAGGAAGGAGTGGAGAAGGAGACAGGCAGGGGTCCACATTCCAGGCGGCTCAGTAAGTATTAAGGTATCTCCTCTGGACCCCTGCATTGTCACTCATTCACTGAACACATTTGCTGAACAACTGTTACGTGCCAGACACTGTTGCAGAAGCTGGGGGTAGAATGGGGAACAAAATCAAGTCCTTGCCCCACTAGGCTGACAGTCCAGTTAAGTTTGCTATCCCATTTGGTCGTCACAAATCTTGGAAGGCTACAGATCATCACCCCAATTTTACAATCTAGTTAATAATTAGCTACGGTATACTTACACATGGGCTAAAACAGAAGTAGGTGTCTAGGATCAGAAACCTGAAGCTGTTTTGAAGCATCTCTTCACACATATTAAAACTGTTACGTTCGAATGTGTTATCCTGACATCCCCAGCCCCAGCTCCCGTGCTCTGAATCTACCATAAAGTGACCTAATTGATCATCGCCCCCACATTTGCCAGCTCCTTCTCTACCTCCTGCTGCTTTGTTCTGCTGGTTCACAGTCCTGCCTCTTTCCATCCCGGGCTCGTTTCCTCCTAGGGGGTCTCTCATTTGCCACCCCATCTCGGGTCCCTCCTCGGTTTGTTTACACAGCCCCCGAGTCTGCACTCTGGACAGTGTGCTGTGATCCCACCGTGGGGCTGCCCCAGGCACAAAGGAGCTACTGAGTCTCGGAGCAAGGAGCTTAGTGATCAGTTACCCTCCTGCTCTTACTGAGGGGGAACTGACACCCAAGGGATCCCTGAGAAAATTGATACCTAAGCCAGGACTAGGATGCAGGATTCTTCACCTCTGATCCAAGTTCTCCCCACCCCACTCCATTTTCCCAGAAAAGATTTCCTGTTCCTACTGGCTCCTGACTCTCTACCATCCAGCAATACCCTCTACTCAATACTGCCTCTGTCCTCCTAGAAAGAGAGGAAGAGCGGCGCCTGGGTGGCACAGCGGTTAAGCGTCTGCCTTCAGCTCAGGGCGTGATCCCGGCGTTATGGGATCGAACCCCACATCGAGCCCCACATCGGGCTCCTCTGCTATGAGCCTGCTTCTTCCTCTCCCACTCCCCCTGCTGTGTTCCCTCTCTCGCTGGCTGTCTCTATCTCTGTCAAATGAATAAATAAAATCTTAAAAAAAAAAAAAAAGAAAAAAAGAAAGAGAGGAAGAGCGTGTTGTATACATACTAAGTTACAATTTTTTTAAAAGCCTCCATCTGAAATTTAAGAGACCCATGTTCTAGTCCTGGCTGGCTTGTGCCCTCGAACAAGCATCTCTGATCATTCAAAGATGGGTGGATGGGCGAGTCTGCTTGGCTATTCTCTGACACCTGCCTGTGTCATGTGTTCACTCCATCCAAGAGTGGGGAGGGAGGGTTAGGCCTCCCCTGATGTCCTGCTTCCCTAACTTGTCCCTACTAGGAGTGGGGGGAGGCAGGCCAAGGCTTGCGGGGAGCGGTCCAGCTCACCTTCTCTTGGATGCTGGTATTGAGCCTCCTCAGCGTCTCCTGGAAGTTTTGGTTCCGTGGCTCGAGGGTGGCACAGCGCTGCACATCCTTGAAGGCCTGGTCCAGCTTCCCCAGGTGCTCCAGCGCCTGGCATCGCCGATACAGAGCCTTGATGTCCGAGGAGTTGATGTCAATAGCTAATGAGGGAGACGGGGCCTCAGGGGCCTGGGCTTCAGACCACCGTCCTCCCTTCGCTGTCACTGTCCCCAATTCCAGGGACTCTATGTCTTCAGGGGAGATTATCCACCCATGTGGACTCTCTGGCCCAAGGCTCCCCTTTGTCAAGGAGGCAGTAAGAATCATAGCCTCAAGGTTGGAAGGGAGCTTAAGGGTCATCTCCTCTAGCGCCTGATGCTTCAGTCTCTGCTATGTCATGATCCCAGCCAAGCGTTCATCCAACGAGTACTTGCCTACCTCCAGGAGTGGGGAGCTCCTTCCTTCTCAAGGCAGCCAAGCAGCTCCATCAAGAAAGCCCTTCCCTCTTCCTACCCGAAATATATCTCCCTGTAAGTTTGCCCTTTTGTCCTAAGTTCAGCCCTGGAACCCCTGAGATGAAATCCAATCCTTCCTCCTTGTGACAAAGGCCGCTCTCCATCCCACCTGGGAATTGCCTTCCCCAAGATAAATATTGCCACTTCCCTCAACCGCTCTTCACAGGATATATTTCCAGGCCCCACTCCAGCTGGTTTCCTCCCTTCTAAACTCACTTCAGACTATCTCTCTTTCTCCTAAAAGAATAGTAACCAGAACAGAACCCAACGAACACCTGCAGCCAAGAGGTCTTCCCATTCTGATGATGCACTTGAGCCAGCATTGACTGAAGTTTAGGTCGAAGTTGAAGTTAAAGTTAAGTTTAAAGGGTTTTGTTGTTGTTGTTGGTTTGAATGTTCATTTCTCCCTAGTCCCTGTGGAACGGGCTATTGCCTCCCTCCTCCCCTCAGGGACCCCAATCCCACAGAGTGGACTGGGCTCACGCCCTGGTCCTGGAAGCCGCAGGAGGAGCATACCCTAATTTACAACAGAGAAGGGTCTATCTTCACCATGACATGAGGATTTTTGGAAATATCTTTTAACAAAAGAATCGCCCTCGACCTACGATTTAATAAATAATGCGAGTTGCAAAAATGCAAAAATCTAGGGATGGCCTCTCTGGACATCTGAAGTCCCGCCTGCAATGCCTAGGATGGCGGTTACACAATCTGTAATTCCTTCAATTGACAAAGAGCCTCTTAGACAAAACAGAGATGTTGGGGGGTGGGGGACGTTGGGGGAGGGGCGCTCACCTCTTGAGGCATCTGAGGCCGCCTGAACGTAGCTCTCCTGAGAAAGAGGGAAGAAGGAGCCGGGGTTAAGGTAGGAACAACGTGGAGAGAGCCAGGGAGGGTTTGCTGGGGAGCTGCCAGCGGTCAGGGGCCCAAGGTGGGGGGGGCCTTGCTGGGCACGGAGGAGGGGATGAGCTGTGGCATTAGGCAATCCTGGGTTTGAATCCAGGCTCTGCTGCTAATTACCCGGGAGATCTTGGCAAGCTATGGAGCCCTCTGAGCCCTGAATTTGTCATCTGTGATATGGGCACGAAACAGCAGTAACGGGGCTGTTAGTAAGATGCCTCGAAATAACATTTAAAAACCCCTGGCGCGATGCCAGTGCCCATTAAGTTGACTCCTAATGGGAGGAATTTCCGGCTCCCGGAAGAGTGGGTCAGGCAGTGGGTCCAGGAAAGCAGTGGGGGGCGCCCTTCTCCAACTTGAGGGGTCCAGGTGAGAGGGCTGGAACAATGGACGATGCCCATCAGGCTGGGGGGCTGCTTCCGCACCCCGGCCTCCCAGCCCTGGCCCTCAGCCTCCCGCCCTGCCCGCTCCAGACCGTTTTCAGGCCACAGGCTGCCCGGTTCCGATAGAGCGTGGCCAGCAGAGCCTTATCCTTGGTCAGCTTCAGGGCCTGGCTGTAGCTCTTTGTGGCGGCCTTGTAGTCCTGGAGCTGGAAATGCCGGTTCCCTTCCTCCTTCAGCTGCACCGCTTCTGCCTCCGCCATCTGTCAGGACAGGAGCAGCTCCGTCTGGCCAGCCCCTCACTCCAGACCCAGGACTGGACTCCTGGCCTGAGGTGTGAGGCTCCAGGGTCTCCTCTGACCAGGATGGAAGGCGAGGATTCCGCCTGGAAAGAACCCACCCCCATCACCCCCAAATCCACCACCCAGAAGGACTTTATAGTATTTGCTTGGAGAATAGCATGGTTGAGGGAGTCTTAGAGCCCCCGTGCCTCCCTCTCTGTCCCTCCCAGCTGGACAGGTGAAGCCACTGCACCAAAGGCCTGAATTTCTCACTGCAAGCCTTGAAAGTTCTTCTCGGTCCCCCTTCTCCCTCCCCGGTCTGAGGAACCCTCCAGGTGGGCTCACTTTCTTAGGGGACAGTGCTCCTGGTCTGTCCTTCTGTGATGCTGCTCCGCTGAGCCCCCTTATGAACCCCCGGAAGCCAAGCCTTAGTCTGCCCCCTCCCCCACCTAAGAGGCTTTATCGCCCCTGCCAGTGGCTCCAGACCATATTTGGCCACAGGGGCAGGTGCCCCTGGAGTCTGTCATTGATACTCAGGGCCCTCCCCCTCCCCAGACTGGACAGTCATTACCACGTGGGAGCGCTGACTAACCTCTGCCCCAGCGTCCTGTTCAGGGGCCGTCCTGGACTCAGGCACTCATATCACAAAGAATGAGAGAAAGATCCAGAAAGAGGGAGACCCCCCTCCCTAGGCACAGCTATAATACCCCTTGTCCCCCCTCCATCCCAGATAAACAACCTCCTCTCCCTCCCCCCAACCACTGCTATTTTGGGAGCAGAGTGACAGCTGAGGGGCTGGCAGACTTAGAGAGAGCAGCTGCCCAGGTCCGGGACCAACTGGAGACTTCCAGAAATGCCCTTCTGGAGGGAGGAGGGATAGAGGGGGGAGGAGAGTTCCTTCCCCTCTTCCACTTGCCCACAAGTCCCCTACCCTCTGGCACTCATTGTTGAAAAGGTCCTTCCTTTTCAGAAAGACAGAGGGGTTTGCAAACTCAGTTTGGTGCAAGTGGGTGCTTTGTTTCAGTGTTTTGGTTTCACACCTTCTCCTGCACCCACCATCTGTCTGGGGTGGAGGCATTCAGTCTACCTCTCCCATCAGACTGGGAGCTCCCTGCTGATGGGCTCTGCATGTCCCCAGCTAGACTTAGTCTTCTCCTTGGGCAAGAGCTGGCTCAGTCCGGGAATTCCCTGAGCCCAAGGACTGTACTGCCCCCCCCCATTTACCTGGGACCTCTCCAGGCAAGCTGAGTCTCCCACATCAAAAGGGGGTCTTCCTGGGACAAGAGCTGTTTTCACCAGCACAGCAGGTCTCCCCTGGGGCAGGACTAGTTTCTCCCCATCTGACTGAGGGTTCCTGAGACAAATTTGAGTCTGTTTCTACTTGGACTCAGAGCTCTTGCCTTCCAGGATCTCCAAGCCTGGGTTGTGGGCTCCCTCTGAGTGGGCAAGAACAAGGGACAGCATCTTATGCAGTTCGGCCATCACCCCCCTCACCCTCTCCACCCTGGCACAGAGCCTGGCAGAGTCACTGCCCAATGCGGATCTCCTCAATGAATGAATGGATGAATGAATAGCGTCTCTATGCTGATGATTTTCTTCACTTACTGCCATTCTGGCCCCTCCCCACGTATATCTTCAAACCTACCTGACCAGGGCAGAGAAGTGCATTGCAGAAAAAGCATAGGTGGGTCACCTACACTGGATTCTGCTCCTCGATCTGTAACCTTGGACACAGCTATGACCTTGGACAAGTTCTGCGCCTCTGGACCCAAGGCTCAGCCCTGATGCATATTTGTCTGATGCATGTTTGTTGACTGAATAAATACATGAATGAATGTAGGGAGGGATTCCCTGCCATCGTGGTGTCCTAAACCCTGAGCTCCTTTATGGGGGCAAGCTCTCTGTAGCAACGAAGTTATGTGATGAATGATCCTGCCACTGGCAGAAAACTCAAGTTGTCTGACTAGGTCCAAGGGACCTTAGATTCAAATCCTGATTCAGGGACACCTGGGTGGCTCAGTTGGTTAAGCATCTGCCTTTGCCTCGGGTCATGATCCTGGGGTCCTGAGATCGAGTCCCACATCGGGCTTCCTGCTCGGCGGGAAGCCTGCTTCTCCCTCTCCTTCTGGCTGCTGCTCCCCCTGCTTGTGCACGCTCTCTGTCAAATAAATAAATAAAATCTTGAAAAAAATAACAAAAAATCCTGATTCAGTAATTCACACCCCAAGCAATTCTTAGGCATCTACTGTGTACCAGGAAGTGTGAATGACAGTGGAAGCCGAGACCACTTGTGAGGACGAGGATTTGTGTCTCTTTTGTTCACTTACGTATTTCCAGGGGCTATCACAGTGTGTACACTGGGGCTCAACGATATTCGTTGGATGAATGGATGAAATCATTCCATGGACCTGTGATTTCTAAATACAAAGAATACCAGGATATTTTGAAAACACACAATGGGGAAACGTAGCATTGTTTCAGAGAAGGTTTCCTGAGCAAATGATTAAATGAGTTAAAACAGAGTTCCTAGAACAATGCCTGGCAGAGACATTTGTTGAATGAATGCATGCATATTTCAGGCAAGACCTGAAGAATGAGGAATTGCTCCTGTCTTCCTCTGCTCAGGCTGCTGTAAGAAAATACCACAGGCAGAGTGGCTTGAATAAGTGAAATTTTTGAAAAATAAGCGTATTTTTTCACAGTTCCGGAGTCTAGAGGTTTAAGATCAAGGTGCCATCAACACTGGTTTCTGGTGAGGCTTCTCTTCCTAGCTTGTAGATGGCCACGTTTTCACTGTCTTCACATGGCCTCTTCCCTGTGTGAGGAGGGGGCATGGGGCAGAGAGAGAGAGAGCTAGAGAAAGAGGAAGAGCAGGAGAGATATCTCGATCTCTTCCTCCTCTTATAAGGACACCAATCCTGTTGGACTAGGGCTCCACCCTCCTGACCTCATTTAATCTTTATTACTCCAATATAGGCTCTATCTCCAAATACAATGACCCTGGGGGTTAGGGCTTCAACTTATGAATTGGGAGAGGGTGCAGATACAATTCAATCCATAAGAGTTCCAGACAGAGAAATCTGCAAGTACAAAGGCAAGAAGAGTTATGCTTTGGAAGAACGAAGAAAAAGCCAGAAGAATCTAATCTTAAAGAGCGAGGAGTTGCTGGAGAGGAAGTAAGGCTGAGCGGAGCATCATAAGGAGTTTGACCTTTGTCCTGCTTCTAATGGGAGTCACTGTAGGGTTTTAGGGTGGACAGTGACAGACCAGATCTTTGGCTTGAAAACATTACCCTTTGGTTTGAAGACGTCAGTGTGGAGGATGCGTGGGAAGAGGCAAGAATGGAAACAGAGAGGCCAATCACGAGGCTGTTGTAGACAATTACAACGACTCAGCCCAGAGTGGAGAGAGGAGACGGGGAGAACAGACTCGGGACAGGTTAAGGAGGCCAGATTGGCGGAGCTTGAGACCCCCGGGATGTGGGCAGAGCTCCAAAGAAGATCCCAGGTTTCCTGTAAGAGCCCTCCTGTTAGCCGGTCTCTGCCTCGGTTCCTCATCTGTAACGTGGGCACGGAAGGGTTTTCGTTTTGTTTTTTGTTTCTTTTGACAGAAGGGTTTTTGTAAGGATTAAATGAGTTACATGTATAAAGCACTTAGAACAATCCCTAACACGTTGCTCTCATTCTCATCATTGTTGTTACTGCTTTACAGTGTTGAAAACTGTAGACACTTTTTGCTTTTGTATTCAAGAATTATGAATTGATGTGATCCATTTTTAAAAAATAATAATTTCTGCCTTCAAGCCAACAGGCTCTGGTTTTGTAAGCCGCCCCTGCAAGGCTGCTGCCGCCCAGAGCAAAGCCAATTCAGTCTTCCACCGTTTCCTGTCTCTGAGTTTGGGGAAAATCAGTTAACCCCTCAGAGCCTTGATTTCCCCATCTATGAAGTGGGGCAAGAATCCCCGTTCTACAGAGACAAAAGGCCGTTTGCATCCTGCACGGCACTGGGAGGTACTGAATGGGGCGACGGCCACCTGTCCAAGAGGAGGCTGGAGAGGTGGGTACCAGGTACGCCCAGGGCCACGCGGGGCCGGACACGGCGTGACACTTCCCCTCCGCCACACCAGAGGGCGATGTCGCGGGCTGACGGGCCGCGCGACCGCGGGGGCGGCGCTCCGTCCCGCCGGAGTCTTTCTCCTCCACGTGGGGACGCGGGATGGCGGCGGCTGCTGCGGAGGTGGGTGTGCGTGAGTGCGGGCGGGGGCGCTCGGGTCCGGGGTCCCCGGGGCCAGAGGGAGGCGGCGGTGGGGGCTTTCCGGTGGGGCGGCGTGACTGACCCCCGCCCTTGTGGGCGCAGGACGAGGCGGCGGCGTGCGACGTGCAGCGGCTGCTGGTGCAGTTCCAGGATGAGGGCGGGCAGCTGCTGGGCTCCCCGTTCGACGTGCCCGTGGACATCACCCCGGACAAGCTGCAGCTCGTGTGCAACGCGCTGCTGGCCCAGGTGAGCGGCGGCCCGGGCGGCCCCTCATCCCCCACGCTGGGCGGGCGGCCCTGCCCTGGTCCGGCCCAAAGGGGAGCGGGAGACCCCAAGTGTGGGGTTCGGGGGTCCCACTGCTCAGCGACGGCGGGTGAACCACCCTGGCGTCTTGTCCGTGGCAGGGCCACCTACCTCGGGGGAGGGTCAGGAGATCTAATCAGTGTGACAGCGCTTTGCGCGCCGACCGTCAGGGTCCATCTGGGGAGAGAGACCGCATTTTGAACGCATTGGGTGCATCGTCAAATTCCTCGACACAGCTCCTCTTTAATATCTCCATTTTACAGGGTGGCCCAGAGGCATTCAATTATTCGTGCGATGCCACGCGGTGGGTGGTAGATTTGCAGTTGGAACCCAAATGTCAGATTCGAAACCCTTGCTCTTCTAAGCCAGTGTTTATCAAAATGCTGCCCTCTGGTGGGGTTAGGGGCTTAAAAATACAGTACCTGGACCCCCACCCCAGATTTACTACAAGACTCCGGGAGTGAGGCAGAGTCTGCATTTTCTTTCTTTCCTTTTTTTTTTTTTTTTTTAAGATTTTATTTATATTTATTTGAGAGAGAGCTCACAAGCAGGGAGAGGGGCAGAGGGAGAAGTGGGGTTCATGACCTGAGCCAAAGGCAGCCGCTTAACGGACTGAGCCACCCAGGTGCCCCCAGAGTCTGCATTTTCAGCCAGTTTTTTGGATGCTTCTTACACATCGTAGGGCATAGTGTGGTGGTTTAGAAAATGCTGCATAATTCTGTATATTAACACTAATTCAGGAGTTTAAATTTCTTTCTGAAGCACTTGAATTCGTCCTTAGCAATAGGACATTGGGCTAATTAGTTGTAGCTGCTCTGAGCCTCAGTTTTCTCATCTATCAAGTGGGAGTATTGATGCCTGCCTCCCAGGGTTGTTGTAAGATGCAGATCAAGGATTTTAAAGTACTATGTAAGTGTCCTGCAGTTACTCTTTGAGGATAAAAAAGGCCTTGCTCAGTGGGCATGGTGGGGGGTGTCCCAAACAGTGGCTGAGAAGAATAAAGCTTCACCTGCCCACAGCCCAGTGGGGAGTGCTCCTGCCTATCCTTTGATGGAGGGGCTGCCCTTTGCTGTTGCCCTCCAGGAGGATCCCTTGCCACTGGCTTTCTATGTCCACGATGCTGAGATCATCTCATCACTGGGGAAGACGCTGGAGTCACAGGCAGTGGAGACAGAGAAGGTCCTTGACATCATCTACCAGCCACAGGCCATCTTCAGGGTCCGTGCTGTGACTCGCTGCACCAGTTCTTTGGAAGGTCATAGCGAGGCGGTCATTTCTGTGGCCTTCAGCCCCACAGGAAAGTAAGGACAGCTGCAGAATCGTGGAGTGGAGTGTGGGAGTGCAGCCTCTGGCTGGGGTGGGGGGTTACAATCAATGGGACCTCAAGCTGCCTATCCTAGACCTGAGCTCTGGGCACAAATTGCAGGTTAGGGACTTCCCCAGCGGGGTTCGGTCTTGAAGGACACCCATCTTGGGAGGGTCCTTCCTGGACTTGATCTCAGGAGAGCTGAGCGGCAAGCTTCCTAGCTGTGTGACCCAGACAAGTCACTTTCTGACTTAAGTCGTCATCTGTGAAACTGAATTTCTTTGCTTTTTGCAATCATACGAGGATAATGAGAAGCTTCAAACCTGGTTATAGCTGTGGCCATTCCTTTTAGAAAGGAAGAGGAGAGAAATGGCCGCCTGGGGTCTTCTCCCAGATGGTATCAGTGTTATGTTTCTCCTTCTCAGGGGAGAGAGAAAAGTCCAGCCCCAGATTCTATGCCCAGGAGACAATTGAATAGGCAGCAGAAACATACATATGCAGTGTTCTGGTGTAGGTCCTACCCCTTGTCCCCACTGCAGAGGTCAGGTGGCCTCTCTTCTTCCCCAGGTACCTGGCCAGTGGCTCCGGAGACACCACTGTGCGCTTCTGGGATCTCAGCACCGAGACACCGCATTTCACATGCCAGGGTCAGTACGCAGTTAGCTACATAGGGGGTCTTAACCCAGTGGTGGGTGTGTGATCATGTACTCAGCCCTTTAGTTCCTGAGGAGGCCCAGAGCCGATTCAGCCCCTTCACAGCCAGTTAGCAGTGCCTGTTTCTAGGTAGAGACCGCACCTTTGAACCCAGCTGGCCACATACAGACAAGCAGATGCTGGCCCGGAGTGTGGGGTTGTGGGTTGTGCTGACAGCTGGTAGCAAGGAGAACCTGGCTTAGATCCAGCCTCTACCACAGTGGTTCTCAAACTTGACCGTGCATCAACATCACCTGGGAGACGTGTTAACATACACATTGCTGGGCCCCACCCCCAGAGTTTTGGTCTCCTTAGTTCTGAGATGTGGCCTGAGAATTTGCATGTCAGGTTCCCAGCTGGTGCTGATGCTTCTGGCCGGGGGACCACACACGAGCTGGGTGACCTTGTGTGTGCAGGGCGTGCTCCCCAAGCTTCAGTTTTATCATCTGAGAAATTGGGAATCGTTCTTGCTCCATACTTTAGAGCTATCGTGAGAATGATAAGGGATGGCGTGTGTGCAAATGCTTTATACCATGTGTCGTGTAAGGAATTATTAGGAAGTGGAAATGTTATCTGTGCAGTGGGATGCGTGGCTTTAGCACTTTGAAAGCCTCATTGCTCTTTTGGTTCGACTGCTCATTTACTCAGGGCTAGCTGAGGAGTGCCAGGCACTGCTAGGCACTGGGAGTCAAGATAGGCGTGCTCCTCCTTTCTCCCTCCCCTGCTTTCCTAGGACACAGACACTGGGTGCTTAGCATATCCTGGTCCCCAGACGGCAAGAAGCTGGCCTCGGGCTGCAAGAATGGCCAGGTAGGTGGTGGTCAGGGTAACTAGACAGGGACTCTGGGCTCCCTTCCTAGGAGATGGGTCAAATCAGGTTCTGGGGTCTTCAGGGAAGGATGGGTTGGGGGCAGTGGACCCAGGGACAGTTCGGGGAGGGTTATTGAGTAAGCTTCTGTCCTTCAGATTCTCCTGTGGGACCCAAGCACAGGGAAGCAGGTGGGCAGGGCCCTCGCTGGCCACAGCAAGTGGATCACAGGCCTGAGCTGGGAGCCCCTCCATGCGTAAGTGACACTGACAGAGCCGGGGGGGAATGAGGGGCTGGGGGTTCAGAACCGTCCTCTCCCCTGCTGAGGGGGTGAGATGGCCGGCCTGAGCAACAGTAGTGGCATGGCAGGCGGTGGGGCAGGTGTTCCGAGCCTGTGTTGCTGTTGGCGGGGTGGGGGGGGCTGCTCGTCATGGGGCCTGAGAGCTGCCTTGCAGTGCGGCTTGATCTTGGAGTCAGGAAGCTGTCTCGTCATTGTCCTGGCCTTCGAGCTGAGCATGGGGAGGTGCTGTGGGCACTGCCAGGTCAGAAGCAAGGTCACGTCTCCCTCGCTCCAGGAACCCGGAGTGCCGCTACGTGGCCAGCAGCTCCAAGGATGGCAGCGTGCGGGTCTGGGATACGACTGCAGGCCGCTGTGAGCGCATCCTCACTGGGCACACGCAGTCAGTCACGTGTCTCCGGTGGGGAGGGGACGGGCTTCTCTACTCTGCCTCCCAGGACCGCACCATCAAAGTCTGGAGGGCTCATGATGTAAGAGCCGGGAGGGTCCGGGACCCAGGCTGGGGGAATCTCAGGTCACGGGATGCCAGGGCTGGGAGGCAGGTTTGCCAGTTCATTCTGGGTTCCAGGTCGGGGAGGTGCTTCAGGAACGGTGGGGTATGTGGGTGGGCTTCCCTGATAGTGAAGGTTCCAGTGTTCGTTAGCACGGTCCGGACGTTCCTGCCGTAGGAGGCCTGTTAGCTTTATGGAACCTGCCGGATCCCAGAGTTCCTTGACTGGAGCCTGTGTATTCCCACGTCCTTCACTTGCTTCCTATGATACATGCTTTCAGGAGCCATGATCTGGCCCCGCACGTTCATTTTAGACATGAGGCGAGACTTGAGCCCAGAGGGGTGATTCGATTAAGATCACAATGAACGAGGGTCCTGGTTCTGAGTCCTGCATCACTGTCTTCTGGGGCTAAGCTGGGGGTCCCTAGGGTGAAGAGTGGGGTGGGAGTGTCTCTGACCCGACTCCCTCTGCCCTAGGGTGTGCTGTGCCGGACTCTGCAAGGCCACGGCCACTGGGTGAATACCATGGCGCTCAGCACTGACTACGCCCTGCGCACAGGCGCCTTTGAGCCAGCCGAGGCCTCGGTTAACGCCCAAGACCTCCAAGGGTCCTGTGAGTGGGCGGGAGAGGGCTGCCTGGGAAGGAGCTGCTTCTCTGGCTTAATGTGCGAGATTCGGACGTGGGCAGGGGTGTTCGCCGTTGGCGTGGGATTTTCTAATGGGCTTCCTCATCTCCTCTCCCCTCCGGTACCTGGCCACAGTGCAGGAGCTGAAAGACAGGGCTCTGAAGCGATACAACCTCGTGCGGGTGAGTGTGTGCCGGCCACCAGCATGCCCGGCTCCATACTCGTCCTCCACTGGTCCCGGAAACACTGCAGACACCCAGTTCCCTCCCCCTTTTCTTTTCCAGAAAGTTCTTCGTGATAATCCTAGTTTACACTTCTAAAATCTTAACACACAGGGATCATTTTATTTATTTATTTATTTTAAGATTTTATTGATTTATTTGACAGAGAGACAGCCAGCGAGAGAGGGAACACAAGCAGGGGGAGTGGGAGAGGAAGAAGCAGGCTCCCAGTGGAGGAGCCTGATGTGGGGCTCGATCCCAGAACACCGGGATCACGCCCTGAGCCGAAGGCAGACGCTTAACGACTGAGCCACCCAGGCGCCCCCCCATGAATAATTTTAATCATTTTGTTTCCTTTATCTGCTTATTTATTGCACTTTCTCTATTTTTTTTTAAATTTATTTATTTATTTGAGAGAGAGAAAGCACACACACGCAAGCACAGTAGGGGAGGGGTAGAGAGGGAGAGAGAGAATTTCCAGCAGTCTTCTTGCTGAACATGGAGCCTGACACGACCCTGAGGTCATACCCTGAGCTGAAACCAAGAGTCGTTCGCTCAACCAACTGAGCCCCCCAGGCGCCCCTCTTTTTTTATTTAAAGTAACACATTCACGTGGTCCAAGGATCAAAGAACACAAAAAAGTAGATAGTGAAAAAGTCTCCCATCTCTGTTGCCCTTCCATTCCTTCTGGAAGCATCCTATGTTCTGGAAGTATCCTAGTATCCTGTGTTTCCTTCCAGAGACTTCATATGTATAAATGCATATAAACCCACATGTAAAATCCCTTTTTTGAGGGGCGCCTGGGTGGCTCAGTCGTTAAGCGTCTGCCTTCGGCTCAGGGTGTGATCCCGGGGTCCTAGGATTGAGCCCCACATCAGGCTCCTCCGCTATGAGCCTGCTTCTTCCTCTCCCACTCCCCCTGCTTGTGTTCCCTCTCTCGCTGGCTGTCTCTCTCTGTCAAATAAATAAATAAAATCTTTTTTAAAAAATCCCTTTTTTGAGAAAGAGCGAGTGAGTGGGAGTGTTGTGGGGGGTTACAGAGGAGAGAGAGAATCTTAAGCAGGCTCCACAGCTAGTATGAAGCCCGTCTCGGGGCTCGATCCCACGACCCTGCGATCCTGACCTGGACCGAAATCCAGAGTCAGATGCTTAAGCAGCTGAGCCCCCCAGGAGCCCCCATCCTTCCTTCTTTAAACACGCTCTTCTGTACCTTGTTTCTTCTTGTAATTATGTGCAGTGATTAGAAATCGTTCCATGTGCATAAGGCTTCCTTTCGGGGGAAGTGACTTGCCAGAGGCCCCATGTAAGTTGGTAGCTGGCCAGGCCTCATTGCTCCTAGTGCTGGCCTTCGTGCTGGTGCGGGGTGATCAGTGGTGTTTGCGGCCAAGGTCGGGCTCTCCTGCCTGAGGCCATGTCCAACACCATGTGCTTTCTGCCTCTCCTAGGGCCAGGGCCCAGAGAGGCTGGTGTCTGGCTCAGACGACTTCACCCTATTCCTGTGGTCCCCAGCAGAGGACAAGAAGCCGCTTGCACGGATGACGGGACACCAGGCCCTCATCAACCAGGTGCTCTTCTCCCCTGACTCCCGCATTGTCGCCAGCGCCTCCTTCGACAAGTCCGTCAAACTGTGGGACGGCAGGACGGGCAAGTGAGTGGGGCTTGGGGAGGGAGAGGAAGGGCCCTAGTCTTCTGGAAGGAGTTTGGCTCTGCCACTTACTGGCTGTGTGGCCTTGGTAAGCATTAGATATAATGAGCCTTTGTTTCCTCTTTTGTAATATGCAGACCCTACCTCTCTGCTTTGTTACCAGGGTTAAGTGAGATGGTATATTTAGGGCTGGCAATAAATAGGCACTGAAATACTGGCTCCTTTCCTATCAAAGGAGAGAAATGATCTTAAGACGGCCAGGCATGCGGCACAAGTGTAGGTTTGAGGTGTAGTCCTATCCCGGCCCTCCTCGAAGTGTGGTCCGCAGACCGGCAGCTGCAGCATCATCTGGGAGCTCAAAAGTGGTGCAGAACCTCGGGCCCCACCCCAGACCGTGTAAATCCAAGGTCACCGGGTGATTCTGCTCCCAGGGAAGTCTGAGCAGCACTGGTGTAATGACGTACCGTGGCCTTGAGGTTAAGTCAGAGGGAGAAGCGAAGTCACGGGCAAGAAGAGAAAGGGAATGAGGGAAGAAACCCTTGCTGGGGCCACACGGCAGCACTTCTTTTTCAGGATAGGAAACGGAGTCTCAGAGAGGCCTAATCTTGTCCAAATAGACATAGCTAGTCTGTATTGATCTGGAAGTTCCAGGTGGGCCTGACCCACTATTATTCGATGCCACGTGCCAGCAGGCAACTTGTGTTAGGGGGTTATCAGACATCCTTTGGATTCTAAGTCATGCAGAGTTGTCCAGGTACGGAGGCCTGCCAAGAGGCCTCCCAGAAGCAGCTCATTTGGAAAAGTTATATAAAACCATTATGACCCTGGTAATGATTACACTGGGGTAGGGGCTAGGCAGTGAGATTTTGTAAACGTTCTCAGGCAATTCTAATGTGCAGCTGAGGTTGAGAACCACTGCTGTGGGCATAGGGGCCCCTTCAGACGTGTTTGAAGACCTAATACCCATCATCACCTTTTCCTGGCCCAGGTACCTGGCTTCCCTGCGTGGCCACGTGGCTGCTGTGTACCAGATCGCGTGGTCAGCCGATAGCCGGCTCCTGGTCAGCGGCAGCAGTGACAGCACGCTGAAGGTGTGGGACGTGAAGGCCCAGAAGCTGGCCACAGACCTGCCAGGCCACGCAGATGAGGTATGGCCGACCCTTGTGAGCAGAGGTGGGGCCGGCGGTGGGGTTGAAGCCTGGCGCACCTGCCCCCCACCCTCCGTACTGACCTGCCTCCCCCAACCCCCACCTCGGTTTAGGTATATGCCGTCGACTGGAGTCCAGATGGCCAGAGGGTGGCAAGTGGTGGGAAGGACAGATGCCTCCGGATGTGAGTCTGTGCTGGCTCTCCTGCCCTTAAGTCGGTCACTCTTTGCACCTTTCCCTTCTGGTGGAGAATGCCGAGGGCTCTCCAGGGGCCTAAGACCATGTGTGGTGCCAGGTTCTCTCAGTGGTCAAAAAGGGAGGGTGTGGAATCACGGGGAATATGGGAGACCCTCACGGTGCTCTCCAGCGGGCAAGCCCAGGGGCCCTCCAGCAAGAGGCACTCCTGGCTCTGGCTCTCACTGTGCAGTCTCAGAGAGCGCGGTTCACCTGCTTCCTGGGAGTTACCAAGCCTCAGTAGACAGGACGATCAGAGATAGGAGGTGAACACACTTGGGCAGCTGAAGCATGCGTACGTGTAAAGAATGGTCGTTGTTTGCCATTAGATGACCCTGGTGGACATCCGAGCAGCCAGGCGGGGGGATGAGGTCTTGGCCGGGGCAGGCAGTGGGTGCCTCGCCTGAGGGTGGGTAGCTAGAGCAGGGATGGTAGCCAGACTCTTGATGACTGAGTAAACCACAAGCTCTCCCCCGTTGTGGGCTCCCGGGATGATACAGCAGCCTCCCTTTCCCAAGATGGGATCCCCATGCTCTTCCCTCCCCTTCTGCACAGATGGAGGAGGTGAGAAATCTCAAGGTCTCTGGGATCCCCGCCTGGACGTGCCGCTGCCAGCTGCCTGCCCTGACACAGACCAAAGGCCCGGGTGATGATGCTGCCAACGGGCATGGCCTGCTGCTCTTGGACAGCCCCCAGTGGGGTCCCTCCCCAGAGCAGGAGAACAGAGGTCACAGGGGGCTGTCAGTGAGCGCAGCGCTTGGCCATCCTCTGTACCTCGCTGGTGGGGAGGGGGGTGGCAGGCAATGACTGGAGCCCTGCTGCCGCCCCTTCTCCTTTCCTAAATGTTCTTTCTATTCGGCATCAGACCCGAGATTCTGTGACCAAATAAATCACTTCTATTTTGTGTGTTCGGGTTGTTGTTCCTGGTCCTAGAATCCCAAGGCTCACCACAGGACTACGCTAAGTTCGTCTAACCCTTCCCTCTGGGCTGCACCGAAACCCTACTGACCTGGAAGTTGTTTTCCTTCTCTTTCCCCTGTGCCTACGAGGGAGAGGCCAGTTGAGGCAGGGGAGACTGGCTGAAGCGGCAGGATAGCGGCCAGGGGAAAATCGGAGCCTGCATTGTCCGGTATGGTAGATGCTAGCCACGTGCGGCTGTCTCCGTTTCCCCGGACGGCTAGGAGTGCAGTCCTGCGGCACTAGCATAAGGCTAGCGGACGGCACAGATCAGAGCATCTTCGTCACCGCAGGGAGTGTGCTGTCCTCTGGGCTCTCGGAGGACAGTGTGCAGGGTGACAGCTGCAGCAGCAGTGGGTGTGGCGTGACAGGACGATGGTTCTGTCACCCCAGGAGGGCTTTCAGGGAATGAAGGGAATCCCCACCAGATGTCCTCAGACTCTTGACCAAGATCTTGCCTTCCAAGCATCCTGCCCCCACTTCCTGCTGTTTCGATGCTCAGGTGATCTGCTCAGGGTGGACTGCACTGTCCTTGTAGGGACTACTCAGGGCCACGGCCTTTCTAACCTCTGTACCTCCCATCTTCCTTCCGCCCCACCCCCTCCCCACACTGTGCTCGAAGGGCAAAGGGGGGCGCAGGGGGGCGCCGACTGCTGAGTCCTGTGGTGTGTTCACGCGATCCTCACCGTGACCCCGCGGTCGTGCTTGTAGGGTTCTCGCGTCCCTGAACCAGCCCGGGAAGCTTAAACGGTTTGTCCGTGCACTCACATCCAGGAAAAACCAGGAGGAAATCAGACCACGCCCCCAAACTGCACTTTACACCCTGTCCTTCCAGAGCTCGAGTCTGATGTTGACAGTCCGCAGGCTGCCACCACCTCTGTCCAGCGTTGCTGTTTTCCCTGGCCTTCGAGTAACCTTTCTTTCTCCCACGGGGAAAGGGATGATGTTGGCAGAGCCAGGCCGCAGGCGGGGATGGGATCCCATTGCCCCGCCAGCCTTGTGTTCCATGCCCCCACCCCCTAGCCTGGACTCCCGGTCCCGGCAAAAGCTAGGAAGGTGGATGGCAGCCGGCCCCGCTATTGGCATGAAGCAGAATTCGGGGTGCTGGGTGACCTGCAGTGCTTTAATGAGGGATCTGGACCCAGCCCAAATCTGGGGAGGGGGATGCCTAGCAGCCATGGGCAGTGGCGGAGCTGACCTGGCCTCTGGCGTCTCCAGGTGAGTGGAGCTCTCATCTAGCCTCGGCCCCAACCCAGGGGTGGAGTTTGGGGACCACTGCCACCAGGGCCCGGGGGGGCTGGTCAGCAGTTCCCTGGCATGGTGCTGGTGGTCCCATCTCACGATTCTGGTTCCTGAGAGCCCTGGGCTGAAGCTGAAGGTAGGCGAGGGGCTTCCTGGGGCCCTCCTTAGTAGGGAAATAGGTATTCCAGATCTTCGAGCTTCCGCATGTCTTCCAGCCCGATGGACACGGTTTTCCTCTGGGGTTCCTTGCGCTGCACAGTGATCTGGATGGGGTTGTTCTCAGGGAAGCTGTTCAAGTCGGTGGCCACAGTTGCAAACTGAAATAAAACAAAACCCCTCAGAATTCCTTCCCAGACCCAATCCTAGCTCAACTCTTTGTTTGACAGATGGGGTCTTGGATAGCCTTACCACCTGCTCACGGGCACCCGAAACAGGTATGAGCCTGTGCCTTCCCTGGTGTGTGGGGTTTCCAACCCCAGGGCTGTCTGTCCTCAGGCCTCCCCTCATGCCCCTGCCCACCTCCCTTCCCTTCTTTGACCCCCTTTCGCCTCTTCCCTGTGTTTCCCTCAATGCCCTTCACTCCCCGGCCTGCTCACAATTCTTGGTACTGAGGTAAAGAATCCCGAGGCTAACGGCATTGGAAGCCGAACATGACAGAGGAGCTGGTGAATAGATTAGTTTGCATCCCGAGTGGGCCCCAGAGGGGCTTAACCTGCAACCGCCCAGAAGAAAGCAGCCTGGAATTCACGCTCATTCTCCCAGGCAGAAAGACAGCCAGCAGGAAGAGGAGCCGTGGGGGCATCGGGGTGTCCCCAGCCTCCAAAACCCCTGGCTCACACAGACCTCTCTCCCTGCCCCCCCCCCCGGCTCTCTCGTCTCCCAGGGCTCACTTTGTAGGGCTTGCACCACTTCCCCACCCCAGCTGTGTTGGCCGCACGGACGGTGAGGCAGTAAGTCGTGTTAGCCTTTAGCTCCATCAGCTTGACGGTGGTGCCCAAGATCTTGTTGAAGATCCACGGGCGATTCTTTGCCTTGGGTGGCTCGTTGTCATTTGTCTTGGCCACTTCCTGCAACAGGACCTGGTAGAAGCTGACCTGCTGCTTGCCCAGGGCATAGGTCCAGGAAATCTAGGGGAAGAGAGCCCCCACCCCACCGCCAGGTTTCCTCAGACCTGCTCCAGGCTGTCCTCCCCTCCCCTGCCATCCTCAGCCATGGGTCCGAGTGCCCCACTCCCATCCCCTACCCCTCCCGGGGCCGAGGCAGGTCTGGTGGAAGGTGCAAGGCCCTCCACTGGCCCGCAGCATAGGTGACTCTCCCTGGGCAGCCCCACCCACCTCAGAGTGTACCCCCATCCCATATTTCTTCTAGACCAGTTGAGAGGGCCCTTAGAGATCATCCTGTCCGCCTTGCTCATTGCAGATGATGTTACAGGTTCAGAGAAGGCGAGTAGCTGGCCTGGGGTCACACAAAGTGCCAGAGCCAACGTTCAAACCAGTAGCTCAGGGAGTTTTTATAACACTGCAGATTCCTGGCCCTGCGGCCCCCTGTCTGGTCTCCCATTCCCAGTTTGCCCTCCATCTAGGCCAGTGGTTCTCAAACTTGGGTGTGCGTCAGAATACCCTAGAGGACTCGTTAAGACAGATCGCTGGCCCCCACAGTCTGATGCGGTAGGCCCAAGGTGGAGCTCTTGCCATCTGATGCTGGTGCTGTTGGTGGTCTGAGAACCACACTGGGAGCTACACTGCTCATCTGGGACTTCCAGATTGATCTTCCTAAAATACAGCTCAAATTCCATCCACTGCCGGATATAAAGCTTTGCAAAAGCTGTTCTCTGCCACTTACGGAGAAATCTATACAGTAGCCTAACACTGCAGGGCCTCTGAAAAAACGACTCGGACTGACTTCCCCCTCTGTTCCCTGTCCTGGACTCTAGAAAAGCACTATTCAACATGGGGCCCACGGGCCATCGGCCCCATCTGGGAATTTGCTATCAGTGCAAATGCTCAGGCCCCACAGACCTACTGAGTCAGAATCTCTAGGGGTGAGGCCCGGGCATCTCATTTTTAACAACATGATTGGATCTGCAGGCACGGAAAAGTGCGAGAAGCCCAGGATTGGGACCTGGCTGTTGCTCCCACATTTTCCCACCTGTGAGGCGTTACTCATGTCAGCCCCTCCGTGGAATGCCATTCTCCCATACCCGGATGTTTAAAGCCTACCTCTGTGTCCCAGCTCAACTGTTACCAAAGCCACCACGCTTAATCCTGCACCCGGAAGTCCTCTTTCTTTCCCTCTGAATTCCTGGTGGCACTTGGTCTGAGCTCTTCCCACAGCACCGCACCCATTCCAGCTGGCACTGGAGCTCTTTACAGACAGGGCCTCTCTCCTGAGCCAGGAGCTGGAGGTCAGGATGCAGGGGGGAGGCGTCTTCACACTCCCTACGGCGCTCGGCTCCGTGCCCGGCACACAGGGGTGGCCAGGGAGCCTGCGCTGCGTGCCCAAGAGGGAAACGTACCACAGCCGTGCAATCGCTGACGGTGTGCTCACAGATGAAGGGCGCCTCCGGCACGTCCATGACCACAGAGGACTCTGAGGGGGTCGAGGAGGTGTCTGTGTCCAGCTCGGGGTTGTCAAGGTCCAGCAGGCCCCCAGGGGCGATTTGGGACTTCGACTGGTGGGGGCAGAGGGCCAGGTCCCTCTTTTCGGCATCCTTGCCCATCGAGGAGAAGTTGAGTTTGTTCAGCTCGCCCTCCAGCATCCCTGCGAAGAAGCTGCTGTTGGGCTGGGTCACAGCCAGTTTGATGGGGTTCAGCAAGGTGGATGAGATGGGGGAGATGCTGGTGTCGTCCGAGCTGCATTCAGAGTCCTCCACTGGCATCGGCTTCCTGAGCGGGAGGGAGACCCATGAGGCCGCGGGAGGAGGTCACCCCAGCCCGCGCAGCCGGGGACCTCCCCAAGGCAGGCCTTGCGCCCGACTTGCCAGAATCCCCAGCTGCTTCTGAATAGCTCAGAACACCTTCGGCACCTTGGACCAGGGCACCAAACCCACAAGGGCACTTCCTGAAAAATGCAGGTTCCTAGTCCCTGCCCCACTTTGGGATGGGACTGGGGAAGCTGCTGAAATATCCTTTTTAAAAATTAATTTTATTTATTCTTTTGAAAGACACAGAGAGAGCACAAGCAGGGGGAGAGGCAGACTCCCTGCTGAGCTGGGAGCCTAACATGGGGCTTGATCCCAGGACCTGGAGATCGTGACCTGAGCTGAAGGCAGATGCTTAGCCATCTGAGCCACCCTGGCGGCCCTGCTGAAGTCTCTTTAATAAGATCTTTAGACAATTGTGAGGCATGTATTAGGAGAACCACAATTTGAGAAACACCGCTCAAACCCTAAGTCCTCCTTCCGAAGTGGGGTGCAAATACCCCCAGGGAATGCCCCAGCCAGTCTAGCAGGGTATGGAAAAATATCTAAAAGTATCTGAAAGAAAAATAATTAAGCTTTACTCGTATTTACTTCTACTGTTTAACAGTAATTACTAATTTATTTACTTAGATTTTCTAACATTTAACAATATTAATATGTGGCATGTAAAATTACCAGTCGTACAGCTAGACTTACATATATTGGGGTAAACGCTCAAAAACTTTTCCTTCCATTCTAAATCTGTTACATTATGAAATATTTTAGACTTACACAAGATAATCAAGAATGGTACATTAGCGGGGACATACTATACAGTATGATAATATTGTTAATACTATATTGTCTACTTGAAACTTGCTAAGAGAGCAGATCTTCAAAGTTCTTATCCCAAGAGGCAAATCTGTAACTGTGTGGTGACAGATGGAAACAGAACTTACTGGGGCAATCACGTCACCACACAGTATCAAATTGTGTCGTACACCTTACACGGATATGACGTTATATGCCAATTCTATCTCAATAAAACTGGGGAAAAAACAAAATGAATATATGATAAAGTGAGAAAACAAAGAATGATACATTAAGCTTCCACTTGGCCACTGTCCAATTTCAGAACGACAGCCTCACCAGCACAGCGAAAGCCGGCTGGGCGCTTCGGTCACCCGCCTCACTTCGCACTCCCCCAGTCCGGGGTAACCAGCGCCACACATCTCCGGGGGGTGTTTATCGTTACACGTGGTCCCTGTAGGTTTGTGAGTGATGTCTGCCCTCCTTAAGCAACACCTACTGCTATTTGGCGTATTTTAAAACTTCATATAAATAAATGGTCTCATCCAGTACATCTTCACCAGCAGCTCATTTTTTTTTTACTCCCCATTGTTTTTTTAAATTTTATTTAGTTTTTACAAAGATTTTATTTTTAACCCCTGAGACCAAGAGTTGCACGTTCCACCAACGGAGCCGACCAGGCGCTCCGACATTGTTTGTACTGATACATGTGGCTTTGGTTCGGTCATTTTAATGGTTGTACATCTTTCATTATATGGATATTTGTATTTTTACCAATTCTTGGCTATTACAAAGAAAAACCTTGTATGTGTTTCCTCACCGTTTTTTTTTTTTTAACTGATAAAGTACAGAATCCGAAAAGTTTGGCTTTTGAATCTCTTTTTTACCTTGACCCGAAGTAAGAAATACATATTACCTAGTATACTTAAACATACACATAAACTAAAGCACGGGCCGCCTGGGTGGCTCAGTGGGTTAAGCGGCCAACCCTTCATTTCAGTTCAGGTCATGATCTCAGGGCCGGGGGATCAAGCCCCACACCAGGCTCTGCACTCAGAGCAGAGTCTCCTCGCCCCTCTCCCTCCACCCCTCCCCCCGCTCGTGTGCACTCTCTCTCTCTATCCCTATCTCTAAAATAAATAAATAAAATCTTAAAAAAAAAAAAAACTAAAACACATTCCACAAACCAGTACTTAACTCTATGTGTGATGTGCGCTGGAATTTTTTTAAAGTTTTATTTATTTAAATAATCTCTACACCCAGTGTGAGGCTTGAACTCACAGCCCCAAAATCAGAGTCGCACACTCCTCCAACTGAGCCAGCCAGGCACCCCTGGAAGTTTCTATTCTTTTATTTCATTTTTATAACCTGGCTTCCATTACCTGGAATGAGTTCCTAACCCATTAATGGATCACAGCCCACAGTTTGAAGAGCAGTGGCATAGCAAAAGCCGTCACTGGGCCTTTAGGGACCAAGCCCCTTGACCAAGGTGGCATGGTGAACTGAAGGCAGAGTTGGAACTAGAACCCAGATCTCCTGGGTCCCATGCTACCCAGCTCCCACCTGCCTCTGAAACATTCTGGCTTCTCTCCTCTGCTTCCTACCCCATTTCCCTAGCTTCTCTGGCCAGATCCAACAACCAGCACACACCAGGCCTGCCCCTGGCTTCATGGCTGACAGAATGGGTCAAATTTTTCTTGAATTTCTCTGCCCCCTGAGAAATCCTGATCAGCCCAAAGCTCCTAGGCGAGCTTTTGGTAAACATTTGGCATAGATGACTCCCTCACCAAGGTCCTTTGTAGGCTGGAGAGTCTGAGTATTGATGTCATTTATACTTCAGATTGTCCTAATGAATTTCTATTTTATTTATTTTTTAAAGATTTTTAAAAAATTTTAAACTAATCTCTACACCCAACATGGGGCTTGAACTCACAACCCCAAGATAAGAGTCACAACCTCTACAGACTGAGCCAGCCAGGTGCCCATGAATCTCTACTTTATATTCACTTACTCAAAACAGCAGTGCTGGGGCGCCTGGGTGGCTCAGTCATTTAAGCATCTGATTCTTTTTTTTTTAATTTAAATTCAATTAATTAACAGATACCGTATTATTAGTTTCAAAGGTAGAGGTCAGTGATTCATCAGTCTTGTTTAGTACCCAGTGCTCATTACATCACGTGGCCTCCTTAATGTCCATCACCCACTTAAGGGTCTGACTCTTGATTTCGGCTCAGGTCATGATTTCATGGTCATGGGATCAAGCCCCACGTCGGGCTCCCTGCTCAGTGGGGAGTCTTCTTGAGATTCTCTCTCTCCCTCGACCCCTCCCCCCCAACTCATGTTTGCGCTCACTCTCTCTCTAAAATAAAAATAAATAAATAAATAAATCTTTAAAAACACACACAGGGGTGCCTGGGTGGCACAGCGGTTAAGCGTCTGCCTTCGGCTCAGGGCGTGATCCCGGCGTTATGGGATCGAGCCCCACATCAGGCTCCTCCACTATGAGCCTGCTTCTTCCTCTCCCACTCCCCCTGCTTGTGTTCCCTCTCTAGCTGGCTGTCTCTATCTCTGTCAAATAAATAAATAAAATCTTTAAAAAAAAAAAAAAACCACACACACACACCAAAAACCCCTCACAAAACAGCAGTGATGATGTGGACACAGAAAGCAGCTAAGCATTGAGCTATATGCTAGACAAAAATTTTTTATGATCTTCATGACAGCCCTGCTGGATGGGTGTTAGCCCCATTTTGCAAATGAGGGACCGAAGGTCCCTGATCTTAATTAACTTGTCTACAGTCGTATATCTAAGTGGTAGAACTTGGATTTGAACTTGGGCTCCTAGCCCAAAATTTTCCTACCACACCGTGACATTTCCTATAGGCATCTGTCACTTTAGCCGTCCCTGCTTACTTACAGATCCCTTAGGGACTGGACGCCATATCCCTTTCATGTCATCAAGACCAGCTACATGGTTTGTGGGGCCCCTTCTTCAAAATTACTAAGAATTTCAAGACAGTGACAGCCCCCTCTGGTTCCTCAAGGTGTCTTGTAGCACAGACCATGCTGTATTACTCTTGCTTCTTGCCTAACATCCCCCAACACACACACACACACACACACACACACACATACACACACACACACGGCAGAGAGCTCCTTGAAGGCAGGTGGTGTGTTCTTCAGCTCTGCATTCCCAGAACTTGACATCAGGTCAGACACCTGGCAGGTGCTCAGAGTTTTACGGAAGGAGCTAAAGGGAACCCAGAATCACTGAGGAGGTACAGTAAACTTCAGGCTGAAGGCAGGCAGACTGCTGGGGGGACAGGCAGGCAAAGGTACCGAAAGGGAAAATGAGGGAGAGGCGCCATCGGGGAGTGGAAGGGGGTGTCTGCATGGGGTGCGTGGGAGTGGTGAGGACCATAGCTGGACAGAGCAGGAGGAGAAGTACCGTCCACAAAGCTCTGACTAATCCCAGGCCTTCTGGAGCCGGAGGCCTCCAAGCCTCAGGATTCCATAGTGCAGCCTACACACGTGCTCTTCCTGGGGAGTCCTTCCTTGTGACAGGTCAAGAAAGCATCATTGCTTCTTCAGGCCCCTCTCCCCGCCCCTCTGCTCTGGCCTTAGAAAGGGGGAAAGGACCAGACTTGTGTCTTACAATAGGTTGATGGTATCTTCCTGCAAGAAGTTAACCAAACTGCCCCTTGCGGAAAGTGGGAGTCCTTTGGTAGTGACGGTCCTGTTCATAGACTTGGGGTTTGGAAAGGCCTTCGGCATTTGATTGAGTGCATTCAGAACGTTGAGGGTTTCCTTCTTCAGCATGGTCTCCTCCCCATCTCCCACTTTACACAGCGTCTCTGATGCCATCTCGTTTGTTTGGGACCACAGCCGTCACTACGCAGCTGACAGGAAGCAGAGAGAAACTGGGGGCAGTGGACCCACCCTTAGTTAGCATGGGATGGGGGTGCAATGAGCTGACTTCATAATCATCACTGAGTGTAACAATTAGGGGCCAGCCTCCCCCCTGCTCTGAAGCTGCTGCTGCCCAGGGCCGATGCAGGAGTGGGGTACAAGGCACGGACTACATCACCCCTTGGGCCCCTTCCAGTTCTAATGCTCTGGGTTACAGCAGCCCTGCCTCTCTCTGAAGATCTCAGAATGCGTACCACATGTTCCCTTCAGAGCTGCTCTGGGAAGGCGGAGCGGGGTGGTGAGAGAAGGCTCCTCGATGCGGTGGGAGGCGGCAGGGGCCCTGGGAGACAAGTGGGACCAACATGGGTCTCTGGGAGTGGGGGACTTTGTCTCTAGGATGCTGAGGCTCTATAACCAGAAATCCTAGGCAGCAAACCCCCACTATGTCCGTAGGCACAGGGAAGTCCAGAGGCTCACGGGGTTCACAGCCCACATAAACCCACGTTTTACTGCTAGAACTCTAAATATGTCACATCCTTACCCCAAGTGTCTTCGTGTGTTGAGTGACAATGGTGGGTGCCGCAGAGGAATACAAATATGGGCCAGACATTTTTCTGTTCGCAAGAAAACCACCTTACCATAGGAAAACCCACACACGACTTCGGGAGTAGGAAGAGAGGCTGTTCAAACAGCACCGGCTTTGCACTCAGATGCGGATTTGTCCATTCTAAGTCCGGCTCTGCACCTCCAGGTTGTATAACCTTTGGCAAATGACTGCACGGGGCCGAGCCTCAGTTTCCACCTCCGTGAAATGGGGACAAAACCAGCACCCGCCTCACTGGATTGTGAGGAGGTAACCCTGCAACGTTGTGTTACGTCTTCCAGAGGACGAAGCAAAGCAAAGGACATTTAAAAACGCCAAATCATATTTTTTTATGTTCCAAATCATCAGGGTTTTTGTTGTTGCTATTCATCCAAAAAATAATGGTTTTTTTCCTTCAAAAATAGAGACGCAGATGCCCTCTCCGCGCTCTGCTGCTTCTTAGCACCTGCCATCCAATCTGTAATTACCCGGTATCTTTGATTCCTCTTCTCTGTCCCCGTCACTAACAGATAGGTGCCTGAGCACAGGAATGGTCCGTCTGGCTGACTCCGCCGCCCAGCGTTTAGAACAGAAGCAGGCGCCGGGAGGCGCGCAGCATGGTCTCGACGCGCGGGCGGGGGGGCGGGGCGGGTGGAGGAGGATGCGGGCGCGGGTGCGGGGCGTGGTGGGCGGGAGCAGTGCGCTGGGGGCGCCCGTCCGAAGGGCGCGGGGGCGGGGCGGGGCGGGGCGGGGCGGGGCTCCGGCCCGCTCGCGGCTCCGCCCCAACCGCCCAGTCGCCGCGCGGCCAGCAGATGGCGCTGCAGGCCAGTCCCTGGCTCCTGGAAGGCGGAAGCGCGGCACGGCTCGAGTGGCGGGGTTGGACCGCAGAGACCCGGCGGGGGCCGCCTCCTCCGCGCCGCCGCCCGCCCCTCCTCCGGAAAGGGGCTCGGCTGGGCGTGGGGAGAGAGTCCCGCGGATGGACGAGCAGCCCTGAGCCCGGCGCCCCCCCGGGAACATGGGCGTGCTCAGGGCCGGGCTGTGCCCGGGCCTCACCCAGGACACGGTCGGGCAGCTGAGGAGCCGCGGGATCAAAACAGGTGACCGCGTGCGCGCCACCCAGCTGGGCACAGCGCGGACTCGGCGCCCCCAGCACCGGCGGACCCGGGAGGGGCCGTCCCCACCGTCTCTATCCCCAGCTCTCTGTGAAGCTCGGGAAGGCGGGAGTGGAGGCTGCCGAGCCCCCCCCCACCCCCCTCCGGGGGAGGGCAGAACCCCTGGGCGCCTCGCCAGGCCCTGCGGCTCTGTGCTTTTACCTAGGCCCCCTGAGACTGCCCGCCCCGAGGTAGAAACGTCACCCCACTTTAGGTAGAGGAAAAGCCGAGTGGGGAAAGCCCGCGCCCTCCCTTCCTACCGATCAACCACGTGGGGTTTGTTTCCAGTGGTGGACCTGGTTTCCGCAGACCTGGAGGACGTAGCCCAGAAATGTGGCTTGTCTTACAAGGTGAGCTGCCCATCTCCATGCTCCAAACCTGGGTGAGTCTAAATGCTCACCACTGAGCCAAAGAGGCAAAGGCTTCCCCGAGGTTGGTAAGTAGGGTGGGGGGAGCCTCTGAGACCCCGGGATGCTCCCTCCTCTGGCCGGCCATTGCTGAGTACTCTGGGCTGCTTTGGGTTGAAGTTGCCCCTGCCCCTTCCGCAGGCCCTGGTTGCCCTGCGAAGGGTGCTGCTGGCCCAGTTCTCAGCCTTCCCCTGCAATGGCGCTGATCTGTACGAGGAACTGAAGACTTCCACGGCCATCCTGTCCACTGGCATCGGAAGGTTTGTATGTGGGCTTGGGGAGGAAGGTGAGAGGCTGGAGGTGGCCTCTTACGCCTGAATCTAGAGAGAGCAGCGTTTTTCAAGCAGTGATGGGGACAACATGGACAGCTGGTCAGGACTTCTGAGTTCTCTTACACTGTAACAGTGTTTCTCGACTTCACACTTCTAACATTTTGGGATTTGTAATTACTTGGTTGGGGGTGAGGGGGTCTGTCCTGTGCATTATAGGATTTTTGGCAGCATTCCCTGGCCTGTGTTCACTAGATACCAATTGTACCTGCATTCTCCCCATATTGTGACAATAAGAAATGTCTCCAGATGTTGCCAAATGACCCCAAGGGGGGCAAAATTGCTTCTGGTGGAGAACCACTATCCTACAACACAAGATGTCAGTATTTCATTATTATTCAACAGATCAGAACAACTCCGCTCTGGCCCTGCTTCCCACTTCACCTAAGGATAGGGCAAGAGAAGTGGCAGGACTGATACTGAGTGCCTCCTGTGCGCAGGCCACTGCCATTACATTTTATAATCTTCTCAGTAACCCTTCGTGTTAGTGATTATTAACCAAACCTGAGTTTAGCCCAAGAGGATGTGGAGGGGCGAGGAGTGGTGGGAGCAGCCCTGGGGTACTTGATCAGAACCGGGTGTGTTCCCCGTATTCTGCAGCGAGAGGGGCCAGGAGAGCTTCCGTGGAGGACTTCCATTCTGCCGTGTTGGGAGAGGGAAAGTGTTGGAAGACAACAGCCAGTTTCTGGCCAAGGGAGTCTGACCTCTTTCCTGGCCCGTGTGTGCGGAATTTGATGAGGAACTCTGCCTGGGCTCTGGATCGGTTTGGCCCTTGCTGTTTTCCTGACACGTTCTCTTGGCAAGGTTCACACAGTATGGGGCTTGCTCCTCCCAGGTGGGGATCTGAGTCTTTTATCCATTAAGCACCGACTGTATGCCTACTAGGTGTCAGATATGTGCACATGATAGGTGTAGGAGCGTGTCACGGCTCCTGCGCTTCATGAGCGTGGGGTCTAGTGGGTGGATAGAAGAGCAGGTGAGCAGGAGAGAGGTGGACGCATGCGGAGGCAGCAGAAGGAGGGACTGATGAACCGGAAGCAGATCTGGCCCTGGGGCTTCAGGAGCTTATGAAACCAGCATAGACAGAGGAAGCGCTTAGGGAGCAGTGGTGAATGGACGGGATTGCGGCGGCAGTGGGTCGTTGCAAGGGAGATCGGAGTGGTTCCAGAAAGCTCTGTGGAGGAGGCAGGCCTTCTCTGGGTGCCTGCCGAGACCCCGGCACTGAGCTTGCACTTCGCAGCACATGATTTCCTTTTTATTCCACCACCACCGATGAGCACATTATGGTAAAACTCTGCCATTGGAGAGATGGGGAAACGGGGGCTCACGTTAAGTGCTGGCTTAAGTTCGCTCAGCTAGTAAGTAGGACACCAGGCTCTTGAGGTCATATCTGTCGTGCTCGTGACTCTGACTCGCCTGCCCTGTTGCCTCCCTGCGGGTGGGAGGCCCTAATGCAAAAGGGAGCTGTCGCTGGGGGGGGACAGGGAGGCTTGAGGGAGAGAGGCCAAGAGAGAGATGGGGGTGGTGGGGTGCGTGAGTCTGGTCCAGGGCAGGTGACAGCAGGAGACGCATCGAACAGAGGTGCGGCAGGCCTTGCTGCGTGGTGGGAGGTAGGTGTGAAGAGCCATGAGGCGCTAGGTTTCTAGGCCTGCTCACAGCTTTCTGTGGACACCGGACGGGTATAACTTTTAAAGGGGAGGCGGGGAGTTACGTAGTCAGACATTTGGGAAATGCTTCGTTCACCCAAAGTAAACGAGCTTTTTGGGGGTGGGCCATCCAGAGCCTGGTGCGCACTGTGAGTCTTCACAAGGACAATAGAGCCTGCGGTGTACCCTGCAGGGAGTTGTGTCGACTGGGGCAGATAAGTGGTTCCCTGAAGGCCGGAGCTATGTCTTGTTCATCTCTATCTCCCTCATTTTATTTATTTACTTATTTAAACGTTTTTTTTTTTTTTTTTAAGATTTTATGTATTTATTTGACACGGAGAGCGCACAAGCAGGGGGAGCAGCAGGCAGAGGGAGAGGGAGAAGCAGCATCCTGCTGAGCAGGGAGCCCGACTGGGACTCGGTCCCAGGACCCTGGGATCGTGACCTGAGCTGAAGGCAGACGCTCGACCAACTGAGCCACGCAGACGCTCCTGTATCTCCCTCATTTTAGAGTAAGGCCTTCAGGAAATACCGGGTATTTAGGCCATGTTGGAATGAATGGCTGAAAAAAGACTAAAAGCCAATTCTGAGGGAAAGGTGAAGGAGAAGTCCCAGAATCAGTTGTATTCAAAACAGGTGGTAAGACCCAGGTGTGGTTTTGCCGCACAAGGCAGGTGGGGGGGGGGTCTCTCACCACTGAGTTAGAGGTGACTGGTGGGAGGGTCCCCTGGGCGGTAGGAGACGTGATACCAGGAACACAGGAGAGAAGTCAGCTGAGAGGAGGATTTGGGAATTCCTTCTGCAGCATCCTCATAGCCAAGAATGAGGTCAATTCTGGTCTGGAGAGTCAACACCAGTGGGTTAGGCCAGGCTACACATTAGAATCATCTGGGAGGGGGTGCCGGGGTGGCTCAGTTGGTTAAGCGACTGCCTTTGGCTCGGGTCATGATCCCAGAGTCCTGGGATTGAGCCCCATGTGAGGCTCCTTGCTCAGTGGGGAGCCTGCTTTGCCCTCTGCCTCTGCCTGCCTCTCTGCCTGCCCGCTTGTGCTCTCTCTCTCTCTGTCAAATAAATAAACAAAATCTTAAGAAAAAAAAAAGAAAAAAGAACCATCTGGGAGGTTAAGAAATATTTATGCCTGGGTCCCACCTTTGGAAATTCTGACTTTATTGCTCTAGGCCAATGGCTCTCAAACTTGTCTGCACAATAGACTCACTTGGGGAGGGGTGTCTGCCTGGCTCAGTCGGTGGAGTGTGTGACTCTTGATGTTGGGGCTGTGAGTTCGAGCCCCATGCTGAGTGTAAAGATTACTTAAAAATAAAATCTTAGGGGCGCCTGGGTCCCTCAGTTGATTAAACGTCTGCTTTCAGCTCAGGTCATGTTCCCAGGGTCCTGGGATTGAGTCCCACGTTGGGCTCCCTGCTCAGTGGGAAGTCTGCCCCCCCCCACTCCTGCTCACTCTATCTCTCTCAAATAAATAAATGAAATCATAAAATAAAATGAAATCTTAAAAAAAAAAGAAGAATCACTTGGGGAATCTTTAAACATCCCCAAGGTCATGCCTCCTGCAGACCAATTAAATCACATTCTCTGGGGTTGGGACGCAGACATCAGTAGTGTTTGAAGTCCCCAGGTGACTCCGAAGTGCACACAAGTTTGGAAACTGCTATTTTTTTTTTTAAAGATTTTATTTATTTATTTGACAGAGATAGAGACAGCCAGCGGGAGAGGGAACACAAGCAGGGGGAGTGGGAGAGGAAGAAGCAGGCTCATAGCGGAGGAGCCTGATGTGGGGCTCGATCCCGTAACGCCGGGATCACGCCCTGAGCCGAAGGCAGATGCTTAACTGCTGTGCCACCCAGGCGCCCCTGGAAACTGCTATTACAGACCCCGTTTTCAAAACCCCTCTGGTAATTTTAATATGCAGGCAGGATTGAGAATCACTAGTCTAGCCTAGTGGTTTTCAAACGTGAGCATATGTCCAGATCACCTAGGGGCCTTGTGGAAACTCAGATATTCTCCAGTTTCTGATGCAGCAGGTGTGGGGGGGTGGGGGCTGAGAATTTGCATTTCACACCAGTTCCCAGTGATGCTGCTCCTGGTCCGGGGACCACACCAGCAGAGCCTCTGCTGCGATGGAGCCACTTGCTGTCTGATCCCCATGGGAGAAGCCACAGGGCTGGAGTGGTGACCAGTGCTTTGACTGGCAGGGACCTGTGCTTATAATCCTGGGGTCTTCTGACTAGAAATCGATGGGGTTTTTTCTAAGGTGCTGCTTGGCATGCACAGAAGGGTCATGGGAGGTCTTCGAGAACCATTTCAGAGTACTGGACCCCGTGAAGGTGCTCGCAGGGCTGGAAAAGGGACGCGTGAGGTCCGGACGCAGAGCCGTCGGTATGGGCTGTGGTTTGGGAGGAGCGGCTTCGGCCCACAGGCTGGGCAGGGAGCGCAGTGTGGTGAGTGACCTGTTTCCTGGTAGTTCAAGGACAGAACGTGGATTCGGAATTGGCCATGTCTTGAGTTTACCCGAAGGCTTCCACAGCCAGAGCGTGACAACATAGGAACTAAATGCTCCTGTTTTACCACTTGTTTCTCCGGGAACATTTATTGTGTGTCTCCTGTGTTTCCAGCACTGTGCCAATGTCCTTGCCCCTGGGTGCCTTGGGCCAAATGGGGAAGAGAGACAAAAACAAGCACATAGAAAATAATCACCAAATCCCAGAACTAAGTGAATTCAGCAAGGCCGCAGGATACAAGATCAGCACATAAAAATCAATTGCATTTCTATGTACTCAAAACGAACACGTGGAAATGGAAATTAAAACGTAATACCATTTACAGTTGCTCCAAAGAAAATGAAATAGTTAGGTCTAAATCTAACAGCAGGTATAGGAGCTGTGTGCTGGAAATTTAAACTTGCTGATGAAAGAAATCAAAGAGGATTCAAATAAATGGAGAGACACACTGTATTCATGGATTGAAAGACTCAGCCTAGTAAAGATGTCAGTTCTCCCTGAATTGCCCTATAAACTCAATGCAGTTCCTACCAAAGTCCCAGCAGATTTTTTTTTTTTTTGGTGAAAATAAGGCTTATTCTAATAATTACATGGAAAAGCCAATGACCTTGAATTGCTAAAACATTTTCGAAAAAGGATAAAGTTGGAGGAATAAGTCTGCCAAACATTAAGGCTTACTATAAAGCAGTAACCAAGACAGGTGTGGTGTCCGCTAAGCGAGAGAGAAACAGATCAGTGGAGTTGCATAGAGAACCTAGCAACAGACCCACAAATATTTCCAACTGAATTTTTTTTTTTTTTTTTTTTTTTTTTTTTTTTAGGAACTTACATAATCTCTACACCTAATGGGGGGCTCAAACTCACAACCCTTAGATCGAGTGGAATGCTCTTCCAGCTGACCAGGCAGGTGTCCTAACACTGTCAAGCTTTTAGAACAAAACAGAGGAGAAAATCTTCGAGAACTAGGGCTAGGCGAAGGATTCTTAGAGTTGACACCAAGAGTGTGATCAATAAAAGAAAGATAAAATTTTTAATCAAAAAAAATAAAATTAAAAAATGAATTCAGAATTAAAACTTTTGCTCTGCAAAAGGAGAAAAAGACAAGCTGTAGAGCGGGGGAGATATTTGCAAGTGACATATTCAACAAAGGACTTCCATCTAGAATATTTAAAGAATTCTTAAGGGGTGTTTTGGTGGCTCAGTGGGTTAAGCCTCTGACTCCGGCTCAGGTCGTGATCCCGGGGTCCTGGGATGGAGCCCCGAGTTGGGCTCCCTGCTCGGCGGGGAGTCTGCTTCTCCCTCTCCCTCAGCCCCTCCCCCTGCTCATCCTCTCTCTGTGTCTCTCTGAAATAAATAAGTAATTTTTTAAAAGATTTTATTTATATATTTGACAGAGAGAACACAAGCACAAATCTTAAAAATAATAATAATAATAATTCTTAAAACTCCCAACAGTGAAACAATCTAGTTAGCAAATGGGCAAAAGACATGAACAGATACTTTACCGAGGAGGATGTTTAAGTGGCAAATGATCACACGAAAGGATGTCAAACATCGTGTGTTCTTAGGGAAATGCAGATTAAAACCACAGTGAGGGGCACCTGGGTGGCTCAATCGGTTGAGCTTCTGACTCTTGATTTCGGCTCGGGTCATGATCTCAGGGTTGTGGGATCAAGCCCCATGTCTGCTTGTCCCTCTCCCTCCCCTGCTTGCATGTGCGCACATGCTCTCTCTAAAATAAATAAATAAAATCTTAAAACACACACACACACACACACACACACACACACACACAGTGAGGGGCGCCTGCTGGCTCAGTAGGTAGAGTGTGCAACTCTTTTTTTTTTTTTTTAAAGATTTTATTTTATTTTATTCGACAGAGATAGAGACAGCCAGTGAGAGAGGGAACACAAGCAGGGGGAGTGGGAGAGGAAGAAGCAGGCTCATAGCGGAGGAGCCCAATGTGGGGCTCGATCCCACAACGCCGGGATCACGCCCTGAGCCGAAGGCAGACGCTTAACCGCTGTGCCACCCAGGCGCCCCTAGAGTGTGCAACTCTTGATCTCAGGGTTGTAAGTTCGAGCCCCACATTGGGTATAGAGATTACTTAAAAAATAAAATCTTAAAAAACAAACAAACAAACAAACAAACAAATACAGTGAGATATATTACTACATACCTACCATATCTACCAGAATGGCCACACCAAAAAGTGGTGACAAGACCAGATGGTGGTAAGGATGTGGAGAAAGTGGATTACTCATACATTGCTAGTAGGGTAGTAACATGGCATAGCCACTCATTAAAGTCGTTTATAGTTTCTTATAAAATTAACGTGCTACAGCCGTCAAAAAAAAAAAAAAAAGAAATCTTGCCATTTGCAATGACATGGATGGAACTAGAGGGTATTATGCTAAGCGGAATAAGTCAATCAGAGAAAGACAATTATATGATCTCACTGACATGTGGAATTTAAGAAACAAGGCAGAGGATCATAGGGGAAGAGAGGGAAAACTAAGATAAAATCTGAGAGGGAGACAAACCATTAGAGACTCTTAATCATAGGAAACAAACTGAGGGTTGCTGGAGGGGAGGGGTGAGGGGGAGGGGGTAACTGGGTGATGGACATTGGGGAGGGTATGTGTTGTAATGAGCACTGGGTGTTATATACAACTGATGAAACACAGACCTGTACCTCTGAGACAAATATTACATTATATGTTAATTAATTGAATTTAAATAAAAAAAAAAATGAAAGTTAACATGTGCTTACCATAGAGCCCAACAGTAGTGTTCTTTTAATTTTTTAATTTTTATTTTTTTTAATTTTTAGAGATGGGGGAGAGGGGCAAAGGGAGAGAATCTTAGGCAGACTCCATACCCAGCACGGAGCCCTATGCCAGGCTCAGTCTCACAATCCTGAGATCATGACCTGAGCCAAAATCAAGAGTTAGACACTTAATCAACTGAGCCACCCAGGGGCCCCTTGAATATTTTATTGTTAAGTAATCTCTACACCCAACGTGGGGCTCGAACTTCCAACCCTGAGATGGAGAGTCCCATGTTCCACCAACTGAGCCAGCCAGACGCCCCCTGGCAGTTGTATTCTTAGGCATTTATTCCAGAGAAATAAAAACTTAGATTTACACAAAAATGTGTACATAAGTGATCATAGCCGTTTGATTCACAATTGCCCCAACGTGGAAAGAGCTGAAACAGTCTTCAGTGGGTGAATGTTAAACAGACTGGTGCATCCATACCGTGGGCTACTTCTCAGCTCAATAAGGAGCAGATGTGGCTACAACAGCTTGGACAGATCTCAAGGGAATGATGCTGAGCGAAAGCAGCCAGCCACTACGGCTCCATACAGTGCGATTCTGTGTGCGTAACATTCTTGAAATAACATCCTAACAGAGATGGAGAACAGATTGGTGGTTGCCGGGATTCGGGATGGAATGGAGGGCTGTGGCTTTAACAGGGTGGCACGAGGGAGACTTGTAATGATGGAAATATTCTATATCTGGCTTGTGGTTGCATAAACCTACACGCGTGATAAGATTGCATAGAACTGTACACACACACACGGAACATGGGAAATCTGGATAAGCTCTGTAGATTGCCCTGAGGTTGGCTTGCGATGTCGTTCGGCAGTACAGTACATCTTACAGTGCGAGAGGCCGCCATGAGGGGATGTGAGAGGAAGGGTACACAGGACCTCCCTGTACAATCTTTTTTTTTTTTTTTTTGGCAACTTCCTATGAGTCTATAATTATTTCAAAGTTTAAAAATGACAAATTATGGAAAATGCTATCAAGGAAACCCGTGAGGGATTAAGGTCAAGAATGGAAGGAGGACCCTTTGCTGGGATGGCAGAGACCTCTATGGACAGCAGAGTGATCTTCAGGCTGAGAGTGAACGGATGAGGAGGGGCCCAACGAGGAGCTTGTAGCCGCGCCCTCTTTCCCTAGAGATGTTCAGATTGTCTCTGGACAGAGCCAGTGCTTGGGAGGAACGTCTTGCCTTTCTTCTTGGTTCCTACTCCCCTCTGTTCCCTCCAGTTCGCTGAGTTATTCTCTTTCTTCCCCTTCTTTCATCAGCCTAGACAAACTGCTTGATGCTGGTCTCTACACTGGAGAAGTGACGGAGATCGCAGGAGGTCCAGGTAGTGGCAAAACCCAGGTACGTGGGTGGCCAGCAACCAGGAGGACGTGGGGTGGAGGGGAAGGGGGGAAGGTGGGTGCATAGCTCCGGATCCCTGGGGGAACTTCTACCAATGTATGTGTGATTCAGAGAGATGGGTGGGGAGGAGTCGGGCTTGAATATGGCCCATTCGTGTCACTGGGATCTGGACAGGATTTGGGGGCTCCCACTCTGGGCCCTCTTTGGGGGCTCAAGTTCTTCCAGTGCCCTGTCTCTTCAGGTGTGTCTTTGTGTGGCTGCAAACGTGGCCTATGGCTTGCAGCAGAACGTTGTGTACATTGATTCCAACGGAGGACTGACAGCCTCCCGCATCCTCCAGCTACTTCAGGCCAGAACCCCAGCTGAGGAGGAGCAGGTAGGGGGCAGGAAGGTCGAGTTCCTTTGAGGTTCTGACACGGAAAGATCCCATTATCTCTTACATCACAAGAATTTTGGCCCTTTGGATGACCAGTCATTTCTGGCTTTGAAACACGCTGTTCTATCAATTCTTCCTGTGTTCTTCAAGCATCCCGTGTTACGACATCATCCCAGCTTGGGTGCTACCCACACTGATCTTCCAGGTGACCCAGCTCCTTGCACACCCTCACTCAGGGCTGGCAGGCACGCAGCGCCTGTGTTTCCTTCCCATTTCTTGCCATGGCAGACATTCCTAATCAGACCTGCCGTACTTTCCCACTGGGCTGTGACTTGGCTTTGCCGCTCGGCACCCAGGCAGCCACCACTGTGAGAACTGGCCCAGGAGACAGAGCCCATTTGCCAGCTTGGACCGGAGTCCTTATGTCTCGGTGTCTCTGCTCAGCTTTAAAATCCTTCTTTCTCTTGCTTGAGCCCCTGCTCCCTCTTATCCAAAGCCCCTCCTCCTTCCTACCCCTTTAGGCAGGAGCTCTCCAGAGGATCCAGGTGGTGCGTGCGTTTGACATCTTCCAGATGTTGGACGTGCTACAGGACTTCCGAGGCACTGTGTCCCAGCAGGTGAGCCCGGTGTTCTACCCCTCCCTGCTTCACCCGGCTTGCCGGGGCTGTCTGCATGTGGGCAGGTGTCCTAGGACAGACTTGGGAAATGCTGATGCGCCATCTGGTGACTCCAGCCATGCTGCCACTTCCAGGACGGGATTCCCGCGTGCTTAATTCATTCCTGAGTGCCTCATTGTCTACCTGCCCATCTTCCCCACTAAACAGTAAGACCCTCGAGTACATGGATCATTTTGTATTCATTTCTGCATTCACCCCCTCCCTGGATCACTGAGGACTACTTTCAGCTGCAAGTAATAGAGTCTGTGTGACAAGCACTTGAACCTTGAGGACATTTAATTATCTCTCATGAGTCTGGAGGTTGGCAGGTCCATGGCATCAGGGCTCTAGGTTGGTGTGTCTGATTCTCTTGTTCTTCCCCCTCACAACTGCAAAGTGGCTGCTATAGCTCTGTGCATCATGTCTTCGCACATCAACACCCGTATTCAGGGCAGTAATAATAGATGGCCCCTTTTCTGCACTTCTTCCCTTTTATCAGGAAAGAAAAATCTCCCTTCCTTCCTTCCTTCCTTCCTTCCTTCCTTCCTTCCTTCCTTCCTTCCTTTCTTTTTAAAGATTGTATTTGTGTATTTGACAGAGAGGGAGCACAAGCAGGGGGAGTGGGAGAGGGAGAAGCAGACTTCCTGCTGAGCAGGGAGCCTGATGTGGGGTTAGGGGGTGATTAGTTGGGGGAGGGGATTACACAAGGGCTTGAATACCTGGAGGTAGAGGTCAAGGGGCCACTTTAGGGTCTGTGTGCCACGATGACCTGATCGCTCCATAGGTACCAGCAGTGAAAGGCCGGCTGTCCGTGTTTTAGCCAGAGATTTTAATCTTTGCCAGAGTGAGGAAGAGTTAAGCTGATTTCAGGGAGAAGCAGACTTCCCGCTGAGCAGGGAGCCCAGGACCCTGGGATCATGACCCAAGCCGAAGGCAGATGCTTAACGACGAAGTCACCCAAGCGCCCTGAGAAAAATCTTTCTCCAGAACCCACAAGTAGACTTCACCTTACATCCAGTTGGCCAAGATGGAGCTTTGTGTGTCTCTTAGACTAGGGGTTGGCCCACCTTCCACGATGTCAGACTTGTGCCCACTACCTGAACACACCCAGAATCCCGTTAGCAAGGGAGAGGGCTTTAGAGTGGCATTGGGGTTGGTACCCCATTACACCTGCTGGGTGTTTAGACAGGATTTGGTGTACCGATTTACAGGCTATTAGATTTGGAAAGACATCTTAGAATAGCTCGATTCATGTTAAACTTTCTCTGACCCCAAAGCGTAACATGTTCCTGTGGGCATACCCAAGATTGTATGTAGAGTAAACGATTTTTACAAACTTTAGAATACTTAGTAGTTGAACAGAGACTTGCCGTAGGAGCCATAGCTGGTTATGACCCATGTGTGTTGAGACATGAAGTCAAGTAGCCCTGATCTAATCCAACCCTCTCATTTCTATGATGAGGAGAGGGAGGACCAGAGAAGTTCAGTAGGTTGCTCAAAGTCACTGCATAATTAGGGTAAGAACTAAATCTCTCAACTCCCAGGTCAAATGACTTGTGTTTTTTTTTATTGGAAGACCATTATGATAGTATATATTCCATTATGGCATAACAAGTTACCACAAGCGGCATGACTTAAAACAACACGTTTACTATTCACAGTTTCCATGGGTCAGGAGTCTGGGCAGGGCTTAGCTGGGGCTTCTGCTTAGGAGCTCAATAGTCGGTAATCAGGATGGCAGCTGGACTGTGTTCTTATCCGGAGGTTCAACAGGGGAAGATTCTGCATACAAGTTCACTCAGGTTGTCACCAGGATTCATTTCCCAGGCGGTTCAGTGTCTGGCTGGCAGTTGTCCATGCTCCCACTGTTCTCTGCCCTGTGGGCCTTTCCATAGGCAGTTCACAGCACCACCACTTGCTTCATCAAAACAGCACAGGAATGAGAGCAAGGGACCCCTGGGTGGCCCAGTCGGTTAAGCCTCTGCCTTCAGCTCTGGTCATGATCTCAGGGTCCGGGGATCAAACCCCTCACTGGGCTCTGTGCTCAGTGGGGAGTCTGTTTCTCCCTCTCCCCTCACTCATGCTCTCACTGTCTCTCTTTCTCTTTCAAATAAATAAGTTAAATTAAAAAAAAGAGAGCAAAATGCAACATGCAGTTTCATATAACAATGTCATCTTGGGAGTGACGTACCATTACTTTTGCCATATAGCAGAGCCTCTTCAAGAGAGTGGCATTCCAACACCTTTGACACCAAAGGTATTAGTCAGAAGCCAGCCACAGGACTCACCCACAGTTGGGGGAGGGGGTTACACAAGGGCTTGAATACCTGGAGGTAGAGGTCAAGGGGCCACTTTAGGGTCTGTGTGCCACGATGACCTGATCGCTCCATAGGTACCAGCAGTGAAAGGCCAGCTGTCGTGTTTTAGCCAGAGATTTTGACCTCTGCCAGAGTGAGGAAGAGTTAAGCTGATTTCAGTTTTAGCTTCTCTTCTTTTCTGCCATCCTCTCAGACAAGCGGATGGCTGAGAGTCAGTAACTGGACAAGGAAGGAAGACATGCAAAAGACCAGATAATGCTGAATGTCCAAGATTTGGCCAGCGTGAAGTAAGAAAGAAAGTTGTGGAAACAGAATCAGCAAATGACTTGGATATAAAGAGTAAGGGAGATTAGGTCCAAGAAAGTAGGACGATGCTAATACGTGTGTGGAGACAAAAGATTATGGTTTTAACAGATGGCTGTCTGGGTAGTCTGTATTTGGAACTGCTTTAAGACACAGAAGATGAGGCCCTGAAGGAGACTGAAGTAAAGAGACGGCTAACCCCTTCAGCACAGGAAGTTAGGAATTTGGGGGTGCCTGGGTGGCTCAGTCGGTTGAGGGTCTGCCTTCTGCTCAGGTCATGATCCCAAGGGCCTGGGATCGAGCCCTGCATAAGGCTCCCTGCTCGGTGGGGAGCCTGCTTCTCCCTCTCCCTCTGCCATTCACTCCACTTGTGCTCTCTGGCTCTCTCTATCTCTCTGTCAAATAAATAAATAAAATCTTAAAAAAAAAAAAAAAAAAGGAAGTTAGGGATTTGGGGAGTAAGCAGAAGAGGGAGAAGAGGAGCCTGGCAAGTTGGTGGTGGGGGAGGCTGGGCATAAGAAGAATGATGGCCACTAAGCAAATTCAGGACTGAGGGTGCCTGGGTGGCTCAGTCAGTTAAGCATCCCACTCTTTTTTTTTTTTTTTTAAAGATTTATTTATTTGAGAGAGAGAACGAGTGGGGGGAAGGGCAGAGGGAGAGAGAAAGAGAATCCTGGAGCATCTCCGCTGAGTGGGGAGTCCAATATGGGGCTAGATCCCAGGACCCCAAGATCATGACCTGAGCCGAAATCAAGAGCCGACTGCTTAACCAACTGAGCTACTCAAGCACCCCAGGCATCCCACTCTTGATCTCAGCTCAGGTCTTGATCTCAGGGTCCTGAGTTCAAGCCCCGAGTTGGGCTCCACTCTAGGTGTGGAGCCTACTTAAAAAAAAAAAAAAAAAAATCTTGGGGCTCCTGGATGGCTCAGTCGGTTGAACATCCAGCTCTTGATTTCGGCTCGGGTTGTGATCTCAGGGTCCTGGGATAGGGCCCTGCGTTGGGCTCTGCGTTCAGTGTGGAGTCTGCTTTTCCTTCTCCCTCTCTCCTTCCCCTATGTGTGTGCACATTCTCCTTCTCTCTCTCTCAAATACATAAAATCTTTAGGGGAAAAAAAAATCTTAAATTCAGGACTGGGAGCCTGGCTGGCTCTGTGGGTGTAGCATGCGACTCTTGATCTCAAGGTTGTGAGTTCAGGCCCCAAACAGGGTGTAGAGATTACCTTAAAAATAACTTAGACAAAGAAAAGAAAGAAAGAAAATTCGTGACTGGGGCCACAGAACTTGGAACAGGGATTTCTCAAATTTAATTATTTTGGGTTATCTGTGATGTCCCGTGATTTAAACCCCCTCTCTCCACCCAAATCTTCCGTAAAATCTATTATACTACAAACGGAGATGGGGAAAAAAGACTTTACTGAAATTCCGTGATGTCTGCACGGCTGTATTTGGGGTTGGAGAACTTATTTTCTACCAGTTTCTGATGAAGGAGCAGGATGCCCTATAGTGGACGCCCCCTAGAGGCCAACTGGTTTATGGCATCTGCTTCTCCCCAGGTGAGTAGTGGCTCGGCGGCTGCGAAGGCGGTGGTTGTGGACTCGGTCACTGCAGTGGTCTCCCCACTTCTGGGAGGTCAGCAGAGGGAAGGTAAGAGGTGCGGCAGAGCCCAGGGTCCGGGATGTGATCCTGCCTCCCAGCTCTGAAATCCAGTCCCTGGTCAGCCCAGTCCCAGGTGCCCTGCTGCCCTCGCCCTCTGCTTCTCCTCCTCCAGGCTTGGCCTTGATGATGCAGCTGGCTCGAGAGCTGAAGACCCTGGCCCGGGACCTTGGCGTAGCGGTGGTGGTGAGGAAGTGGGCTTGGCTGGCCTGCTGCTCTTACCTCTGCTGTCTGGGCTTTGCCAGGGCGGGATGAATTCGATTTCTAGTTCCAGCTGTTCACTTCCCTTAAGTGGCAACCTAACCCCCAACACGACCCTTTAGGAAACGATCTTAGCCCAACTTCCCTGGGCCATCTAGAGCCCTGGACTGTGATGGGACTGGACATAAAGAGCCAAGGGGTCAGGGACAGTCTTGGTTTCCTTTTACTTTAAGACAGGTTTATTGAGGAGTAATTCACACGCAGTAACGCTCTCCTCATTTGAACTTTGGCTAATGGATACTAACGCATCCACGCTTGTTACAAGGCACAGTCAAGATCCAGAATATTTCGGTAACCCCAGAAAGGTTCCCAAGCCCCAGACAACCACTAATCTGGTTTCTGTCCCTATAGTTTTACCTTTTCTGGTGCTTCAGAGAAAGGGATGTTTTTGCTTTCAAAGTAACTTTTTCTGCTTATGGAGGACTTTTTTTTTTTTAAGTCTGCGTGCTTCTCATAGGATAAAAAATAGTTAAATATAGGAGTCAAATTTGTAGTAAATCTCCACATCCACAGAAAACATATTAATATTTTTATATATCTCCATAGGATCTTTTTTCTCTGCATATATGCGTATACTTCTAACCAGCTTTCCAGTTAAACTATAACCTTGTTTAAAAAAAAAATTCATCTCATTCCATTTCTGTCTTTTTTTTTTTTTTTTAAGATTTTATTTATTTATTGGACAGAGATAGAGACAGCCAGCGAGAGAGGGAACACAAGCAGGGGGAGTGGGAGAGGAAGAAGCAGGCTCATAGCAGAGGAGCCTGATGTGGGGCTCGATCCCAGAACGCCGGGATCACGCCCTGAGACGAAGGCAGACGCTTAACTGCCGTGCCACCCAGGCGCCCCCATTTCCCATGTCTTTAAAGAGATGCCTTAAGAATGCCATTTTTAGGGGTGCCTGGGTGGCACAGTCATTAAGCGTCTGCCTTCGGCTCAGGGCGTGATCCCGGTGTTATGGGATCGAGCCCCACATCAGGCTTCTCTGCTATGAGCCTGCTTCTTCCTCTCCCGCTCCCCCTGCTTGTGTTCCCTCTCTCGCTGGCTGTCTCTGTCAAATAAATAAATAAAATCTTAAAAAAAAAAAAAAAAGAATGCCATTTTTAGCAGTTACATATTTTATTTAATACCTGTGTTACAGGGCTCAGCAAACTTTTCTGTAAAGGGCCAGATAGTAAACAGTCAAGGTTTTATGGCCATATGGTTTCTGTCACAGCTTCTCAGCCCTGCCTAGATTACGTGAGAGCAACCACACACAGTCCCTAAACAGAGGGCATGGCTATGTTCCAGCCAAACTTGACTTTCAGAAATAATTTTGGGGCCACATTTGGCCTGTTGGGAATAGTTTGCCAACCCCTGGTATCCTGTAATGATCTCCTTCCTGATTTGGGGCTTGTAGGTCATTACTGGTTTTCCTCTTTTATTTTCTTTTTAATTTTTTAAGAAGTGTTCTATAATTTTTTTCTTTAAGATTTTGTTTATTTATTTGACAGAGAGAGAGAGAGCGCAAGCAGGGGGAGCAGCCGAGGGAGAGGGGGAAGCAGGCTGTCTGCTGAGCAGGGAGCTGGATGCGGGGCTTGATCCCAGGACCCTGGGATCAGGACCTGAGCTGAAGGCAGCCGCTCAACAGACTGAGCCACCCAGGCACCCCTGATTTTCCTTTAGTTTAAGTAAAACTCTGGGTGCCTGGTGGCTCAGTCAGTCAAGTGTTGGAGTCTTGATTTTGGCTCGGGTCATGATCTCAGGATCGTGAGATTGAGCCCCACATCAGGCTCCGTGCTCAGCAGGGAGTCTGCTTTAGATTCTCCCTCTCCCTCTACTCCTCCCCCCCTGCTCACGTTCTCGCTCTCTCTCTCTAAAATAAATAAATAAATCTTTAAGTAAAACTCCAGTGAACGCCCTGATATCTAAATTTCTTTGCACATTTCATATTATTTCCTCAAATTCCTAAAATTATAATTACAGAGTCAAGGATACACACATTTTTAAAAATTTATGTAATTTATTTTATTTTTTATAAGATTTTCTCATTTATTTGAGAGAGAGAGAAAGAGAATCAGAGAGAGAGCACAAGCCAGGGAGGGGGTGTGGAGGCGGGCAGAGGGAGAAGGAGAAGCGGGCTCTCTGCTGAGCAGGGAGCCCGATGCCAGGCTCGATCCCAAGACCCTGGGATCGTGGTCTGAGCGGAAGACAGATGCTTAACCACCTGAGCCACCCAGGTGCCCCAGAAATACATACATTTTTAAATGTGTCGATTTATCGCCAAATTTCCAGGAAGGTTGTACTAATTCGTACACCCACCAGCAGTGTTCTTTTGTTCTTGAGTCCCAGGGCCTCCCTGTCCTGACTTCAGGACGTACATGGTCACCTGCTGGTGGCCCTGGCTTGGGCGGTGGGGACTCAGTGATGAACATGCTGCAGCCCCCTGCCCCTAGTTGGGGGGCCGGTGGGGAGACCCCGATTAAGAGGACATCGTGAGGCTCAGGCTGCCTACCTGTGACTATCCTGGGCAGAGGAGAACCGACTGACCAGATTACGACCTCCCTTTCGAAGCTCCCACGACCCCCTACACACAGGTGTACCCCCTGCCACGGAGGGCTGGGCAGATGTGGTTGCAGAATGCCTGTCTCCTGGGGTGGGGGTGTACGTGGTGCAAGCCCACCACTGGCCTCCCTCCAGCAAAGTGCAGACAGTGCCACTTATTCCCAGACCCATGCCCCACGACCTTCTGCCGGAGTCAAGCCTGAGGCATGGTGATTTTGTGGAAAGAGTTGAGCACAAGTGAGGACCCGGGGTTCTAGTTCCAGACCCGATGTCAATAACTCAGGGAGCCTTGGGGAAGTCCTTTCTCTGTGCTGGGCCTCAGTTTTCCCACTTGTAGAATGAAGCAGGAGGAACAGATATCCTCTACACCAGCATTATCGATCTGGAAGTCTTTGATTCTTTCTGCCTCAGGTAACCAACCACGTGATCCGAGACAGGGACAGTGGGGACCTCAAACCTGCCCTCGGACGCTCCTGGAGCTTTGTACCCAGCACCCGGATTCTCCTGGACGTTGACGAAGGAGCGGGAGCATCGGGCAGTCGGCGCAGGGCATGTCTGACCAAATCTCCGCGTCTGGTGAGCCGGCCACAGGGGAGAGCCAGGAATCTGGGCCCTTGAGGGTGTTTGTGCGCCCAGGTGTCTCAGAGAGGAATTCTTGGACGCTGAGACCCGGCAACCAAAGAGGCTGCCCGCTTGAGTTGCTTAACTCGAAAACTTACCCTTCCCTCCGGTCTTCTTCCAGCCAACAGGTTTCCAGGAGATGGTAGACATTGGGACCTGGGGGCCTCCAGAGCAGAGCCCAGCATCCCAGGGAGATCAGATATGACTGTGCTGTTGATTGGGGGGGCATCAGGCGCCCCGCCTCTGTGCACACTAGCCGCTGCTGTTCACTGCCACCCGGCACTTGGGGCTGCAGTAGAAGCTCTTGGGCTGGGCTGAAGAGACATCTCTGTTTCCTCGGCTTCTCTTTCTGTGAAAACAGAGCTACAGGCGAGAGAGGACGCTGTGGTGGAAGGACCCAGAAACTCACACCGGGACCAAGTTTTCTTCCTTGTTTCTATCATGTATGTTTCTGTGGGAGCCGAGTTCACCCTGGCCTCCAGCCTCATGAAGAAGCCTGCTAGTGACTGGGCAGAACCGTGTGTGTCAGCATCGTGCCCGTGCTCCATCCTCACGCAGTGACTGAGCCCCAAAGCCTCTGCTTCTCTTTCTCTTTTTCATTTTGCCTCTGTTTTTCCATCTGTAAGTTGGAGCTCCCTTTCCCCTAGCTTTGTCTTTGAGTTACTGGGTGGAAGTGATCTTGCAAATGCAAAGCCCTTCTTTATCTATGTCATGCTTTTAAAAAATACAAACAGGAAATACCCTGAGCCCCAGAGCCACCTAATTCTCCCCCCCACCACCACAGAAGGGTGTTTTTCAGTTCCCTGTGAGGTTCCAGAGAACGGTTCTTCCTTTTTTTCCTCTTGCTGATTTGGTTTCACACACCTGCATGCATCACCATGACTAGGTGAGACTGTGAACTCGCTGCAGTCCCAGGGATATAATTTAACAGGAAGGGAGGATGTGGCCACAGTGAATCCAGCTACGTGTTTATTATGCATGGTGCCCTGTAAGGCCCCTCCACGGTATAGAGTAGCCAGAGGTGCTGAACCATGGCCTTGCCCATAAACAGACAGGAGAGAATTTGCACAGTAAATAGAGCCAGCTGGGAAAATTGATGCTGGCGTAAATAATACATGGCAAATCTAGTCCTTTATGCAGAAATTCATTGCCGGTGGCTCCGAGCTGCAATATAATTACCCTTCTCTTCCTGCAGCTGTACCACAGCCTGGTGCCCTAGTGTATGCAACAGCTCCCTGTCTGTCAGCGGCACTGGGGCCATCCATCTGAGAGCTGTAGCCCTGGCTGGGGTGGGGGGGAGTGGGGGGGTGAGGACACCAAGGGAAGGAATAATAAAAGGCAAAGTAGAGAAATGATCAGAATTGTTTACTGACCACATTTTTTAAAGGAAGGTTGCCTTTCTTGGTTAGGGAGCCTGTCGTGATTAATTAGTTGTGTCTTGGCTGCAGGAAAAGGGGGGGTCAGAGTTCCAGGGGGGAAGATAGGACATTAAGATGATGAACATAGCAGAGACAGAAGCAGGAAGCGTGGAGGGTCGGGAGCGAGCAGCAGGCCGGCTCCAAGGTATCTGCCTGCGTGAGGACAGGGTTGGGGAGCCTAAGACTGGGGGAAGCCCGGCCCCGCTGCCGCTGCCGGCAGAGAGGACCCCAGAAGGTTGGCATATTTCCGCAACCGCCGTAGGAAACGGTACGTTAAGCGAGGGATGGCAAATCCCTGCCACTCCTAGCATTTGGGCATTTTGAGCAACCCCCCCAGGGGGTCTCCCCAGTCTCCCAAGCATTCTTTTTTTGTGGAACTCGGAGTGTTTTGCAGTTTTTCTCCGCACGGCGCTCCAGGTAGGCACGACCTACTAGTGGGAGTGGGCATTCGAGGTGGAGCCTGGTTGCCACCGCTGCCCTGGGCAGATCTGCCCTGTTCCCTGTATGTGGTGGGTCAGGACCCCGGAATAATGGGGTTTGAGAGGCCTGTAAAGATCATATGCCCCACGCTGTCACTTTACAGAGAGGGAAACTGAGGCCCAAAGAGGAGAAGTGACGGTCCCTGTGGCAGAACAGCAGCCGGCACCCAGGACTCCTGATTCCTAAGCCAGGACTCTTTGGGTCTCCATGTTACTTTTAGTTGCCCATCCGCGCAGCTCTCTTCCCACCGGGCGCTAACTCCAGCTCAGGGTGCCAGGGCCATCACCCAGGTGGCCTCGCTGACGGTTCGCTGCTGCTCCAGACCACCTGTGACATTCCTGCAGGACCAGAGCTTTCTCTCGCACTGCCTGCTGCCCCCGCACACGCCATCGGGGCACACTGCACCGAGCAGTTCCCCTCGCGGCCTTGAGCCAGGCTGGCTGTCCTGCCCAAGTGCCTCTTGCTGCCTTTGCTTACGTGTCTGCCTCTGTGTCTGGTGCACACTCATCCTGACACCCTCCCTCCTTATGCATCAAGTGTGGTCTAGACAGACATCGAACCCCTCTCTATCACTCATCTTGTGCACTTGTCGCCTAGGAGCTCAGGATCCTTTTTTTTTTTTTAAGATTTTATTTATTGGGGTGCCTGGGTGGCTCAGTCATTAAGTGTCTGCTTTCGGCTCAGGTCATGATCCCAGCGTCCTGGGATGGAGCCCTGCGTCGGGTTCCCTGCTCCGTGGGGAGCCTGCTTCTCTCTCTCCAGCTCCTCCCTGCTTGTGTTCCCTCTCTCGCTGTCTCTCTCTCAAATAAATAAAACCAAAAAAAAAAAAAAAAGATTTTATTTATTTGAGAAAGAGCACGAGTGGGGAGGAGGGGCAGAGGGAGAGGGAGAAGCAGACCCTCCACGGAGCAGGGAGCCCTACATGGGGCTCGATCCCAAGACCCTGGATCATGATCCGAGCCAAAGACAAATATTTAACCGACTGAGCCACCCAGGCACCCCGAGCTCAAGATCTATTTTAAGAGGTCCCATTTCAATTTTTCTTTCCTTTTGCTCTTTCATAGTCTGGGAGTTCAGTCATGGTTAACTATATGAGTGGGTGGGCTTTCGTGCATTTAAGATGGCAAAGGAGGAATGCAGGAATGTTTTTCTCCTGATCTAAATAGTCATTAAGTCCCCAAAGTATCTTTTTATGTATCTTTCTAGAGAGAACTCTGTATGTCCCAGGTTTGAGATTAGATAAAATTAATATTGGGTCCCTCTTGAGCTAGCACTTGACTTTAAGTCAGGCACCTGAACTCTCAAAGACTCTTGGGCTAAAGGTCCATGTATCATTGAGGCTGCTCTCTGTCGCAAGTAACAAAACCTGGCTTAAAGAGTCTTCGGCAATAAGGACGTTATCTCCAGTTACATGAAGTCCAAGGTTGGCTCATTCAGTGGCTCAATGTCAAGGGGTGTAAGGCCCCTTTTCTCTTTCTGCCCTGCTCTCCTTTTGTGTTGGTTTTGTCTTCAAGCTCATTCTCCTCATTAAGGCCTGGGTATAGCCATTCTGAGCATCAATCCAGACATGACAATATCTACAGGCACGAACGTGGTCCTTGTGTCCTTTTAAGTTAAAACTCAACTTCCAACCAAAGCAGAATTACCTCAGATCTTGTTAGTGCAGGATTGCTTCCTGAACCCACATCTAAATCATGGCAAGGGAAATAGGTCTGTGATCGGCTCAGATCAACCAGAAAATAGCCCTGGAGCTGGGGCTGGAGACAGGCTTTCCTTAAGCATGTGCTATGGCCATCGGAAGGAAATGGGGGTGCTACTAGAAAGGAGGGAGTTGTGTGGAGGAATTGGACGTCGAGTGGGCAACCGCTAGTGTCTGCCATAGTCCAGAAGGCAAGTTTATCAAGGCTTTCATGTGCTTAGGCCCTTTGTACGCATCTCATTTAGATCTTAGGACAGCCTTGTGGCATGGGGAATCCTTCCATTTTACAGACTCTGGGCGTCCAGCACGGCCGAGGACATAGGGCTAGTAAGTGGCAGCCCCAGAATCCAAACTCGAATTTGTCTCATTCAAAACCCTACTTCTTCCCATCCTCAGGTTGCCTTTAGCTGTGAATATGTAACTTTTGATACAATTCTTCTTTATATTTTGCCCAGATAGTAGCGAAGGCTACACATCTTGACCTTTTTCAGCTTAGCTCACCCTAAAATCTGGATCAGAGATCTACTTTATCAGCTCTTTCCAATTTCCCCTAGGGAATTTATGAGAGCATGACACATACATGGAGAAGGGGGATGTCGTTGGTATTAAAGTGAACTGGAGAGGTACCTGGCTGGCTCAGTTAGAAGAGTATATACGTCTTGATCTTGGTGTCCTGGGTTGGAGCCCCACGTTGAGTGTAGAGATCACTTAAATAAATAAACAAACTTAAAAAGAAATAAAGTGAACTGGAGGTTTAAGGGGAAATAAATCTGAATAAAAAAAAATGGTTGGGGTGCCTGGGTGGCTCAGTCAGTTAAGCCTTCAGCTCAGGTCATGATCTCAGAGTCATCGGGCTCCCTGGTCAGCAGGGAGTCTGCTTCTGCCTCTCCCTCTGCCCCTTCTCCCTACTCAGGATTTTTCTCTCTCTCAAATAAATAAAATCTTTTTTAAAAAATGGTCAAAACAAGGAAAAAACAAAAACCACAATGGGCTATGTGTCCCTGAGATGTGAGCCAGGAGGAGATAAGGGATTTAGAAATGTGCGTATCCTGCTAGGTTTTTGCTGTGTTCCGGCACGGAATAGTACTGGGTAGAGTTAATATTGTCCAACGTAGTATGTTGGGGAAGGGCATTGGAGAAAGCTCTGCGATGCATGGAGTTTAAATTAAAGCTAGTTATATTATTCATCAAAGGTTACCCTGAGGGGGGCCTGGATGGCTTAGTCAGTTGGGCATCTGCCTTTGGCTCAGGTCATGATCCCAGGGTCCTGGGATCAATCCCCAAGTCAGGCCCCCTGCTGAGCAGGGGGTCTGCTTCTCCCTGTCCCTCTGCCCCTTCCCCCTGTTCATGCTTGCTCTTTCTCTCTCCAATAAATAAATAAAATCTTAAAAAAAAAAAAGGTTACCCTCAAAAAGGTGTTTATCTCATTTTTTTTTCTTGTCTTACTGCACTGGCTAGACTCACTTAAGGTACTAAGTCAAATAGAAGCACCATGGCCATTGTCCTGGTCTTGTTCCTGACCTTAGTGTGCTATTTCCAGTATTTTATCATTAAGGTTCTGTAGGTTCCCTGTAGTTACCTTTTATCAAGGCAGAGACCGCATTGTGTCTCCTGTTTATCCTGGAGAGGGAGGCCAGGTACTGGCCATGACATTGGCCATGCACAGAGCTCTCTCTCTCAGTGGATGGAAGGTCCGTGCGTCCTGGAGTTATACAGCTGTACTCCAGCTGCTGCACTAGTTTGACTCCTTGAATAGCCTTTGAACCCTAGCTCTTCTCTGTCCCCCTGTAATTTCTGGGTGTAACAGCCTTCATTAAGGCCTGGGTTTTGCCAGAAGACAATGGGCCTATGTGGAAAAGAATACGAAGTCAAGGAACAAGATTTTTAAAATTTTTAAAAATAGTTTTTTAAAATTTATTTGAGAGTGAGAGAACATAAGCAGGGGGAGGGTCAGAGGGAAAGGGAGAAGCAGGCTCCCTGCTGTGTAGGGAGCCCCATGAAGGGCTCGATCCCAGGACCCCTGGGATCATAACCTGAGCCAAAGGCAGATGCTTAACCAACTGAGCCACCCGGGCCTCCCAAGGAACAAGATTTTTTACATCTCAACTAACTCAGTCTTAGCTCTGACACTTACTTGCTGGGTGTCATTGGATGAATCAGTTAGACACTTTAAGCCTTAGTTTCATCTACTGTAAAATGGGGAGAATAATGCCCGCTGCATACAGGTGCCTGGATGGCTCAATGAGTGAAGTGGCTGACTTTTGATTTCAGCTCAGGTCATGATCTCAGGGTCGTGGGATCAAGCCCTACATCGGGCTCTCTGCTCAGCGGGGAGTCTGCTTGAAGATTCTCTCTCTCCCTCTCTCCCTGCCCTTCCCCCATTTCTCTCTATATAAAATAAATAAATAAATCTTTAAAAAATAATAATACCTGATGGATAGAATTGCTTTAGGGTCATATAGCTTATGCAAAGCACCAAATACTTTTCCAGTCCTATAATGGGACTTCATCTCATATCATTGTGAAGCTTCCGATGCCTGGGAGTACTAGTGACAGCTTCCCTCTGTCCCGGCCAGGCCAGCTTCACAGTAGTGTGAGCCGTGCGGTTGCACAGAGCCCTGTGCTAACTTTAACACTCTACTGTTGCCAGACCGAGATTCTTCATACTTTTTGAACAAGGGTCCCATATTTTGCACTGTGCCCTGCGCACTACGTAAGCAGTCCTGTCTCCAGGAATGAGTAGAACTCTTGTATTGGCCAGTCTCTTTGGAAAATACCTTACCCCTGATTTCTTAGGGAATAACTCCCTTAGAGAGTTACCGCTTATAGAAAAATTGGGATAAGCATCTCGTGTCTGTTTATCTCTGTTCCATTCTGGGGTAATCTACACAGCCTCTTTCAGAAAGGAATTTATATTTTATGTAATTAATTAGGTCCAGAGAAGTTAAGAGGGGCTGGTGAAATGGAATGATGATTTGGGGTTTGGGTTAAGGAAAAGATCTGGGTTCAAAATGCCTTCTGGCCAAATTACTTGGACAGGTAATGTCTCTGTCTCATTAGTAAAATCTATGTTGCAGGGGAATTATATTTTCCTTATTGGTAAAATTATATGTCTCAGGGGAACTTAATAGATAATTTATGTAAAGTGCCTTTCACAGAAACTCTGGCACATAGTAGGTGCTCAATCACCATTAATTCTTTCAGCTCGTGCCAGAAGTAACAAAAATCAGGGCACTAGCACTTACAAGCCATGCTGCTACTAATAAAAGAAATAATATGATTTATTTTTTCAGTACTGTTTGGGGAAAGGCATGTGCTTCATAAATATGTATTGGAAAGTACTTAGCAAATGAGTAGAAATAATAAAAATATGTCAAAGTAAACAGCTCCTATAAATATGTCACTTGGTAGACAAATTAGTGTTTTATTACTACTAAATACTATTGCTTGCCGAAAAGGATTTTAGATTACTTGCACAATGGGCACATTATTGAGTGCCTCTGCAGGAGGGCACGATAAAGACGAAAAATAGCGATGGTGATAATGTTAAAGGTGGAGAAAGGAGGAGTGTGGGTAAATGCAGCTCTGAGACCTCCTTGCTTCAGTGATATTCACATCATCTAGCAGCATTCCCATGATTGAGCCGTCATATGGACCAGAGGACCCAGGAAAAAAAATGACCTCCAGAGGATGTCATGAATCTAGACTCCAGTCATTGGGTCCAACCAGTGGATTGAGCGCGCTTCCCTTTGGAACTGAGCACTCGGCTTGTAAACTGAGCTTGCAAAAACATCTCTGGTCTCACCCCCTCCTTGTTCTGGACCTATTAACTTTCTATGACTATAATTAACACCAAGAGAAGGAGAGATCAGGCAGAGAATGTGTGCCTTAATCACAGGTCACAAATCCATTTCAGAAATGAGAGGATGAACAATGTCCTGACATCTCAAGAGGAAAGGAACCAGAGAGGGGAAAACAGGAGACAATAAATGCTTTCATGGGGGGGGAATAAAGCCCTGCAGAGAAGCAGAGAAGACAGAATTCCATCAAGGAAAGTTACCAAAATAGCCAGGTAGGAAAAGATGAGGGGCAGGAGGCCTCTAGAAGGCAAGTCTTTCCTTGAGTTACTGGGGGTGGAAAGACCTGGTTTCAAATTTCAGCTTGGCCTCTTTCAAACTGTGGCTTTGGGTAAATTACTTAATCTTCAGATCTTTGTTAATAACATGGGAATAATAGTACTCACTTTGCTGGGTTGTGACGATTAGAAACACTTGTGGAGTGACAGGCCACATGTATATTGATAGTATTTTTACATCATTTTTTCTCATGATAGTCCTTATTTTAAGATACAAATTGCTCAGAACAACTGTGGGAGGTTTCGATAGGAACCTAAAAGCAGAAGAAAATTAAGTGTCACTCGACATGGTCAAAATAATGATTAGAATGTATATTATTTCCATGACTAGGTATTTTCTTCGTCCACCCTGGCTAATGATCCCCCATGCAACCCTGGTGCTCTACAGTTTACTAAGCACTTCCACATGCATTAGCTCATTTAATCCTCATACCACCCAGCCTCCTAACTATACCGATTGTTTCAGGGATGAGCGAGCTGGAGTTCAGAGGCGCTAAGTACCCGCCGAAAGGTACATAGCTGGTGAATGTCCAGGGTAGGCTCCTGACCACAGTCCTTTTCTTCCTACCACGGCCTTCCTCTGAGCAGTTTCCTCACCCTGCTAAGGTAAAACTAGCTAACCCTGGGGATTTAGACCGGGAAACGCTAGATGAGCGACGTGCCACTGAGTGAGCGGGACTAGCATGGGTGTTGATGTCTTACACATCTGGCTTCTAATACCTTCCGGCTACGGGACCTTGAATAAGCTAGTGAACCCTGATGGGCCTGGGTTCCCTCCATTGTAATCCGGGGAACCCTCACCTGTTTATAGCATTGTTGGGAGGAACAATGAGATTAAGAAAGTGAGGCAACTCGCCAACTCTTACAAGGAAACGAGTTCAGGGATGTTAAAGGGACTTGCTCAAGATCACCAAGCTGGACCACCACCTAGCTGAGCCTCGGACCTGGGCTCCAGCTTCTCGCGCAAAGTCCGGTGACCGAGGCAACGAGGGACAGCGGATGCCCTGACACCCGGGAACCGGGCTCACATTCAGGCTCGGCCGGCCCCGCCTCCGGCGGGCTCAGCTCCGCCAGGGGGCGCGCGCGGAGACCACGCTCTAGCCCGCCGCGCGCCTCGCCGCTCTCTATGGTGGCTCGGGCACCGCGGGAGCGGAGGCGCGCTCCCGAGAGGGGCGGGGCCGCGCCGGGGGCGGAGCCGCGCGAGGGGCGGGAGCGGCCGGGCCGGGCGACTGGCGATGGGTGGGGGGGCCAACTTCCTGGGGCCGCCCGTGAGGATGTCGCGACCGCCCCCCGGTGCCCCTCAGCCCCGGAGACGCCGCCGCGGCGGAGCCCGGAGCCCCCCTGCCTGAGGCGTCCGCGGCCCGGATCCGGCCCCTCCCCTCCCAGGTGCGGATCGCCGGGCGGGCGGGCGGCCGCGGCAGGTGAGGAAGAGGCGGCGGCGGCGGCGCTGGGATACGCGAGGTGCCCGGCCTGGGTGGGGTCCTGGGGGAGGTCGGGGTGGGAGTGCTGCTCGGCCTCGGGTCTCGCCGGGCTGTTTGGAGGCGCCTCCTCTTTGCGGGGCGCGGCCTGGGACTCTCCCTGCCTCTCTGGAAGTCTCCGCAGCCGGGGCAGCTCGCACCTGTCCCATTAAAAGTCCCTTCAAAGAAAGCATTTCACCTGTGGGGGCAGTACCCGCAGACGGCTATCTTCAGATATCTCCAAAAGCCTTCCAGACCGGCAGGTTCAGTTGGCTTGTGGGGGCAAGATGCCTCTTTGCGGCAGAGGAAACTGAGTCAGGTACGCGGCGGCCTGGTGCCCCCTATAAAGGAACTAGTTTGTTCCTGCTTCCTAGTGGAGGAGCCCTTGAGGCTTCTTGGAAGGAGGAGTCTGGAGTTCGGAGCTTGGAGAAGTTTGGGAATGTGATCCCCCCACCCCTCCGCCCACTCTCCCCTCTAGGGATTTTGCCCTCCGTTCATTTGAAGTGATGTGTGAGGTCGCCAATGGTCAAGACGGAGAAGGGAAATGGGGCCTCTGTGCAGCGGGCTGCCCCTGAGACATTTGCCCAGGCATAGGGAAGTCGGTCTAGACCAGGGGAGTCAGAGCATGGCAGGCATCTGTCTGCTCAGAGCTCGATTTCGAGCTGGCAGAAGATACCAACAACAGCCTTATTTTCTCCTTTTTGTTGGTCTGTCATTTGTTCTAGTGGGAGAAAACTGCTTGTGTAATCAAGGAAGATTGTATCAAGCTCCTCCCAGTCTACCTCAGGGAAGAATTATTGTTAGCTTGGAAATAGGGCTTTACCCACAACTGTCACTTTGCACCTTGGCTAAAGGCCACAGTGACCTAATGAATAATCATCCACAGGTGCATGTGGCCGTCTAAGAAAGCAGCAAGTTCCTTATTCATCCCTTTTACAGGTGGTTTGGAGGGCAGAGAAGACTTCCTGTCACTCTTGTTGCTATAGCTGTCTGGGGAGCCTTGTGATTTTCCCAGTGACAGTTCAAATTACTGAAATATGGCCAAAGGTGTCCATTTATTGAGCCATTTTTCTAGGAATGGGAATAGGCAGGGGACACAGTGCTTTGCTGTGTTCTTATGCAGAGTTCCAGGGTTGGGAGCTGCAGTGTTCCTTTCTGGTCAGGGGATTTCAGGTTTGACAACTTCTTTATCCTTTTTTCCTGATTGCATTCTCTTTCACATTCAAGAAAATAGATGATGGCAGATATTTGTAAAACATTATGGCATATTTCTTAATAATTCTGGACTTCAGAGTACAATTCATAAACCACAGTTTATTTAGAGGTGTCATTTACGTTTGGAAATTGTGTGCAACAATTGCAGATTGAAGTGGCAGGGCTATGTAATAACTTGATTGTGCTTGAAGAAAGTTTCCATGTACTCTAGTACACGCACACACTTTAATGTCTATATCTTGTTACAAAGATCAGACCACTAAAAACTTTCAAATTGATCAGGTAGACAGCTGTTATTCTGCCTGTTTACATTGGGATCAAGGGCTTTAAATCCTCCAAATTGACTTAATTTAACCAACTGCTAAAATAATATGCACAGAAAAAGAGCTGTTCTCCGATTAGAAATTAATTTGTTTTTAATCTTTCTCATGGTCAAGCTGGTTGACATAACTGCTTAGCACCATCTAACAGGAATGCATCTTTAAGGCCTCTTAAGATAGCAGTGGAAAAAGCATTTTCAATTACCAGCATTTAAAAAGACAAAACAGCAACAACAACAACAAAAGGCACAATTTCTTCCCTAATGACACGTTCACTGTGATGTTTAATATAGCCACACCCATCCGTACGAGTATTGTGCCTAGGACTTCCTGGAAACACCTACAGAAACCTTAAGGAGTGTTAGGGGGACTGATTCCACCTTGATTTTTTATTCTTACAATAGAACCTTCAATACTGCCATTGTTTTAATTGTAGATTAGAGACTTTTATATCAGACTTGTACTGGCCATAGTGTTTATGTTTTGGGATGAGAGTTTTAACCTCCGCACGTTGGAACCTCATCACCCCTGCAATACAGAACTAAGTCATAACTTAGAGGTTAATGAGCATACGTGGTTTAAATTGCTGTTGGTGAAGTCTCAAGGGACCACGGGACTAGCTGCTTCATCGTTATTATTGTTTGGTAATGATTACTGGTTATTATTTTTGTTTGGTTACCGGTTACTGGTAATGGTTGCTTGTGTTTCGGTAAGAAAGGTTTTGGCAATTGTAAGGACAATCTATTTTTTGGTTACCTTTTTTTGGCCTGTTTTTTTTTTTTAATTGGAGTATAGTTGACACACAAGGGCAATCTTTTTATATTACAAACATGTGAACTCTCCTTCCTTCAATAGGGAAATGGTTTGGTCATTTTTTTGTATTGTGACTTTATAATATTAACAGTTTTATTTATTTATTTATTTTTTAAAGATTTTATTTATTTATGTGACAGAGAGAAAGCCAGCGAGAGAGGGAACACAGCAGGCGAGTGAGAGAGGAAGAAGCAGGCTCCCAGCAGAGGAGCCCGATGTGGGACTCGATCCTGGAACGCCGGGATCACGCCCTGAGCCGAAGGCAGACGCTTTAACGACTGCGCTACCCAGGCGCCCCTATAATATTAACAGTTTTAAATAGGATTTTTATTAGGATGTTCTGTTGCGTCTCACGTGAAACCCATCCCAGGCAGGAAGGAATCCTAGGCCTCAGCTCTCCCACTTTCCAGGATTTATCAGTTGCCGTGGTCGGGACAGTGGTTTTATCTAATCCTATAATGCCATTCTTAGTTTAAACCCGTTATCTTCCTTTCTCTTAATTAGGATGGTCATAAAGTTTCTTTGCTTTCTCTTCTGCCCTTTGAGTGTTCCACACTTTTGATGCATTTGGGCCTGTTAACATTCTGAATTGTAACCAGAGTTGGCTGAGAGAATCCTACTGCATGATTTTAAACATTTTCCTTTTTCAAAGCAAGCATAAAATCTTATGTTTCCTCTGGGGGAAAAGCAGCGCTTTGAATCTGATAGAAAAACCAAAGCTGGTTTTTCCAGCTTTGTACCAGTTCGAAATCTTAACCTTTCCTTTCTGGTTATGCCAGTGCGGTGATTGGTGACCACTAGTGGATGATGCCCCCAGAGCTGTTGGGAGCTCCTGAAGTCTTCCTGAATCAGCAAAAGAAGGTCACATTGTATTCAGTGCAGCTTTTGGCCTTTTTAGTGTGCTTTACTGCAAGGAGTTCCCAAAAGCCAGCCGTTCCTTGAAAGCTGCAGTTCGCAGCTGAGTCACTCAGGGGTTCTTTAAAAGTACAGATTTCCCAGCCCCACCTCCTGGGGATTTGATTGAGTGGAGAAGTGATGACCAAGAATCTACATCTTAAAAACCACTCAGGCCTCTGTTTTCAAAAAGCTCCCCAAGTGATTCTGATACACGGCCGGGTTTGGGAACCACTGCCGCATGGCTTTGAAATTCTTTATAAATGGCTGTCCCTTTAAAAGCATCATTATGTTATCCAGGATGTTTGATTTGCTAGAATAGCCCATTTCCTAGTCATGACAGATAACAAAGAGCTTTTATAACTTTTATGTAAATTACTTTACAGAGAGGCCCCCCTCTGCTGTATTATCTATCAGGAGTCATGTGGAAAGTAGCTTCCTTTATTTCCTGAGTGGACAAATGAATGATAATGTGGAAACAACTGGAGGTTGGAATCAGGAGTCGAATCTAGTTATGATCCCTGTTGGGTAGGAGGGGTGCCTGGGAATTCTTCGCACGTAGGATGAAAAAAATAAAGCCAACTTGCCAGATGTTTTACTGCTTCATAGCTGAAGCGCTTATGGAAAATAATGGAGGCTTAATAGTCAATACAAGTTCGTCACAGGTCCTTTGCTGAGTTCACGGAAGGAAGAAAAAGTGCTGAAGTACAGAACCGTCCAAGTGAAAACAGAATCCGGCACTCAGTATGTTAGGGAATTAAACTCGGGAAAAGCCTAACCGTTTAGTTTGAAATCGACAAAGCCGGTTTTGAATCCCAGCCCTGCTGCCTCCTGGCCATGCCACTTCACACCCCTTCCCTGAGTCTCTGTCAGCTTCATTTTCTGCATCCCCAAGATGAAAATACCTGGTGGCATTAGTAGGTGGATTAAAAGAGAAAATATACTCTTTGTGCATTGCAGGCAACTCCGTGAATGTTCCTTTCTCCTACTTTCTGCTAGGATTTTTATTCCGAAGGCTGAAGATGTCTTTCTAAATCTGGCTTTCTCTGTAACTCTTTCCAGGAGTATCTACTCCATCAGCTCTTTCAGAGTGTATCAGAGTGAGGACTGAATTTAGGAACTGGAAGATAGGGGATGAGAGAGTCCGAGGACACTCAAAACTGTTTTTAGAATGAGCGGAGTGTAGGCATATATCCAGAGTCACTGTCCCCAAGAATGAATTAATAACCTCCGAATTCAGCCATGTGTGTCTAGCCTATCCGGCTGGTAGCCCGGACACTCCCATCAGGCCAGGAGACTCTAAGGGTGGCCCCGTGAAGTACCAGCTGACATCCATTTCTTTCCTCATCTTCCTTTCTCCCTTTTTTTTTTTTTTAAAGATTTTATTTATTTATTCGACAGAGATAGAGACAGCCAGCGAGAGAGGGAACACAAGCAGGGGGAGTGGGAGAGGAAGAAGCAGGCTCATAGCAGAAGAGCCCGAAGTGGGGCTCGATCCCACAACGCCGGGATCACGCCCTGAGCCGAAGGCAGACGCCCAACCGCTGTGCCACTGAGGCGCCCCTCCTTTCTCCCTTTTGGTCTCTTTTGTTTCTCTTTCCCTCTCTCCTCTCTTCCTGTCTTTCAGAGTGCCCTTCCTTTCGACTTGCCAATCATGCCACAATTATCGCAGGCCAGGCCCCTGAAACTCCAGGCTAAAAGAGGTTGCTGGTTGCTAACACCTGTCTCCCAGCTAAATGAATAGGCCCTTTTGTGGGCAGTATGTTTAAAAAGCTGATTAGTACAATGCTGGCTTAAAGGACCTATTAATGATACAGCATATGTAAATCAGAGAATGATTTAAAGCCATTTTAGAGATTTGTTTTTTTATACTAGATATTTTTTATATTGAATTATGATGTTGGTTGAAATTTTATATCTAAACCATGAATCTGTTTATTGCCCAAACAGACTAATTTTTGTTATTTCACTGGGGATCATTTATATTCTAAAGAAGTTCCTACCCTTAAGGGCCTTTGTATTGTTCAGCAAATGTCTAACTAGTGTGTAATACAATTAAAGTTTTGTTCAGTGCGCTGCTGACATAATTAGTTTAATTTCTGCTCCTTATATATTTCTCTTGGCAGCTGGGAAATTAAAATACTAGATGTTGCATAAAACTGCTTTTTTGAGGAGGTGATTTTACTGTCAGTTGAATGGACTTAGGCCCCAGGGTACATTTTTTAAGATGTCTTATTCAACTTTCCTGTAATAGTCTTCTTTCTCTCTATAGAATTAATGTATTAAGACACATAATTGGCTATTTAAGCATTCAGAAGAGACAGTGTTTGGCCTTTACCCCGTGATTATATTTTTTCCCCTCCATCTCTTTTGAGGCAATGTGTGTAATTTTTGAAACCCCTAAGTAAATTACACTTACAGGAGCACGTGAACCTTTGCAAAGACTGGAGAATAGAGTGCTTTTCCCTGATAAGGTGTATTATGTAATTCCCTCCCCAAATCACTGCCCTGTTCTTTTTAGATCATAGCGTTTGCAGACCTGATGTGAGCGTGGAAAACCTGTGATGCCTGGCAAATCCTCTTCACAGTTTCTCTGTGATACGTTTCACAGAAATGGCTCTGGTTTTCAGGAACAAGAAGTTGCTCTCAAGGAGACTTCACATTTAATTACCCTAATCCGCACTTCATTTCCTGCAGGATTCTTGGGGAGATTCTCACCAGGCTGCCGATTTCACGGAGTCATGACTTATGCAGGTTTTTATCTCTTGTTAAGGCTTCCAACTTTTTTTTTTTTTAAGTGGAAAGTGACCTTGGTCTGGTAATTTCTCCATTGTCCTCGCCTATAAAAAGATAAGCAAAACCGTCTTGCTCCCTCAGCAGTCTTTTTCAGCAGCCACCCCTCGTGCTGCTTTTGAACTTCTAAAAAAATTCTGTTGAGCACGTGTTACTTGACTTTTTAAAGCTGGCCCTCTCCCGTGCTGCAGGTCAGGCCTCCATCTCCCAGTTTAACGTACTCAGGCCTTTTCTGGAATTTCGTAGCAAGAAACGATTTCATTGTCTCTGGGTTGTGGAGTGGTCAGGGCCCCCTGGGACAGCCGTTTGTTTCTGCCAGGCCAGTTCTTCTTTTTTTTTTTTTTTTAATTAATTTATTTATTTTATTTTAATGTTTTTTAATTGTATTATGTTAGTCACCATACAGTACATCCCTGGTTTCTGATGTAAAGTAAAGCACCCCCCTCCCCTCTGAAGTCCTCAGTTTGTTTCTCAGAGTCCATAGTCTCTCATGTTTCATTCCCCCTTCTGATTACCCCCCCTTTCTTTATCGCTTTCTTCCCCTACCGATCTTCCTAGTTCTTATGTTCCGTAGATGAGAGAAATCATATGATAATTGTCTTTCTCTGCTTGACTTATTTCACTTAGCATTATCTCCTCCAGTGCCGTCCATGTTGCAGCAAATGTTGAGAAGGCCAGTTCTAAAAGTAGGGGAAGCTCACCCCCATTTGAACTACCAGGAGCCAGTCTGATTCCTGAAGACATTTTAACTGCGTCAATCCTCTTTAAAGAAATGCTGCCTAGTCTTCCTGAAACTTACTGGAAGGTAGGCCAACTGGAGGCTCTGCTGGCCTCTGAGTGGTTAAATGTAATTGGTTAGTAATCAGCACCATTGTTTATTTGCAACTGCTGGATTATGTTAAAAGACTTGCAAAAAAAAAAAAAAAGCTTAAGTAAATGTAGCGTCATCCTCTCCCATCTTGTCCTCTTCATGTTTTATTCTTCTCATTTGCTATGGAAAATCCTTCCAGTCTCAGTCCAGATCACATGCATACAGACTTATGGCACAGGAATCAATATATTTGATCCCAAAATACATAGGAAAGTGTGTTGTCTCTCCAGGATTTTCTGTAATTCTTACTTTTTTTTTTTTAAACTTTAATAATGATTAAGACATCTGCTTGAGAAATAACCAATTCTCAGCCTCTTTCTGCTTCCAACCTTTCTCTAGGTCTTGAGTCAGTGGGGCCACAACGAATTAATAATACTTCCTCTTGACCATGCTAAATTGTTATTTTACATGGTGTGGAAGAAGATTCACCAGAGCATAAGCCTTTATTTGAAAATGCTGGACAAAAGGAGCATTCTAGTTTGGAAAAAGAACAGAGTGTTTTCTAGGGCTTGCTTTAAGCAGGAGTGGGTCAGCTGAACTTCAGCTGGTTGGAGGAATCTGCAGTCAAGGATGGTTCTAGGAAGAGAGAGGAATTGTTTTGGAATTGTTTTTGTAAATTAGCAGCCGTTGTTGCATTTTGGATTTTTCAGAGGGGCGAAGAGGGAGAGTTAGGGGCTAACATTTTGTACAGGGGGCCGGAGGTGGCGGGGGGAGCAGCTGCAAGTGCTAGGACTGGCCCAGTCCACGGTGGAAAATTCTTAGTCTTTCAGTTTCTCTCACATCTGTCTACCTTTGTTTCTAGCTTTTGGGCACTACTAGACTCAGGTACCATTCTTGGTCATTTTATTTACTGTTGGAAGAGTTTGCTTAGTCATTCCGAGTGAAAGCTGAAGTTTACCTTCACTACTGTTTGCTATGAAACAGGTGGGGAGAGGTTGCCAGAATTTTCCCAGAGAGTTGGGGACAGAGGCCACTCCACCTTTCTTACTACCCTCACCATCTGGTTGGACCCAGCAGTCCCGGTGACTCTGAGTCATCCACACCCTGCCCACTGGTCTAGTTCAGTGTTTCCTAACTCTGGACTGTTGACACAGTTGCAGACTAGAAGCTTGATGAATAGGGGCAGTGAGCTGACCCAGTTAGTGGGGGACATAAAAATGATAGTAATTCTGCCACTTCATCTCCAGATGATCTTCATCAGATTCCTACATTTTATTTATTTGATTAAATTTTTCATACAGCACATCAGCATGTCTCTTGTACGACCAAAACTAATACTAAAAGGAAAATACATTGGCAATGATATCTCAGTTTTGGGTTTTATTTGAGATGCAGGCTGTCCACACCTCCACTGTTACTTGTGGAAAGCTCACAAGCAGCCTGCGATCTTTCTCCAAACATAAAAATAAGCCACTGGTTTTATTTGGGAGGGATTAGTACAAAACTCAAGAGTTCTGAATATCATGTGTCAAGAAAGCAGTTTTTGATGCCATAGAATGTAAATATTTACATGTATTTTAATTTATATTTGGTCTTCCCAATCAAACATCTTTTTTTGTTCTTGTTACTACTTTAAGTTCTTTGCCCAGCGTGGGGCTCAAACTCACAACCCTGAGATCAAGAGCTGCACACTCCACTGACTGGCTTGATATCCTGATCTCAGGGTCATGAGTTTGAGCCCTACACTGGGTATAGAGATTACTTAAAAAAAAAAAAAAAAAAAAAAAGGCGCCCCTGGGTGGCTCAGTCAGCTGAGTGACCCACTCTCGATTTTTTTTTTTAAAGATTTTAAAAATTTATTTATGTGACAGAGAGACAGCCAGCGAGAGAGGGAACACAGCAGGGGAATGGGAGAGGAAGAAGCAGGCTCCCAGCAGAGGAGCCGGATGTGGGACTCGATCCCAGAACGCCGGGATCACGCCCTGAGCTGAAGGCAGATGCTTAACAACTGCACTACCCAGGCGTCCCAACCCACTCTCGATTTTGGCTCAGGTAATGATCTCAGGATGGTGAGATCCCTGTCCAGCTCTGCACTGAGCAGGGAGTCTGAGATGCTCGCTCTCCTTCTGCCCCTCCCCCCGCTGGCGTGCACATGCTCTCTCTCTAAAATAAATCTTTAAAAATAATTGAATAAGTAAACTTAAATGGGGAAAAGTTGAAATTTTTGTTACATATCACAAATATTATAGAAGCATATTAAAATATGCTTTCTGTAAGTTTCAATATCCTGATTTAAAAATATTCTTGTTTTAAAAGATTTTATTTATTTGTCAGAGAGAGAGAGCAGAAGTGGGGGGAGTGGCACGCAGAGGGAGAAGCAGGCTCCCTGCTGAGCAAGGAGCCTAGTGTGGAACTGGATCTTGGGACCCTGGGATCATGACCTGAGTCGCAGGCAGACGCCTAACTGACTAAGCCACCTAAAAATATTCTTTACCTAAGATAATTTTTTATCAGGGATTTACACACAAATTATGACCTTTTTTTATTCCTAAAAGCATTGGTAACATCATCTATGCTGATCTCAAATTTTAGCGTGCACCAGAATCTCCTGAGGACTTATAAAAATCCAGTTTCCCGATTCCTAGCCTACACCTAGAGAATCAAGAGTGTTTGGGACTGAAATTCGGGATTCTGATGGCAACAACCGCAGTGATGGTGGTGATGATGTTGAGAAATTCAGAAATTCAGAAATTCGGGGGCTGCCTTTATTTTGCAGAGGAGGGATTTAAGGCACAGAGGAATGTAAGGCCCTTTGAATAGCATTGTTCTAGGTGGTTCTGAGCACATTGAGATCATTTTCTTCCTTATGCTACCTGTAAATGCAGCAACCAAATGAGCACTCCCATTCCTACTTGGGGAGAGAAGTTCCATCCCTGGTGATTGACTGGATCACAACCACAATTTTTACTATTTGGTGATTAGGTGAGGGATGCTTACCTTTAATATACTTAAGAATAAGTCAATAGAACTTGCGTTTGGTGCCTGTATCGGGAGGGATCTTGACCTCTTTTGACTAAATACTGAAAAGGAGTTTTCAGCTTCTTGGCCTTTACTTATTACTCACTGCTTAATGGTAGAGGACAAATAAAATTTGGGGGCGTACAGTTTTTTTTGAGGCACTAAAGTTTGTGTTTGCTTTTTAGATGCCTTTTATAAGTAGTCGGAACAAGTATTCTTAGTTTGTGTTGCTGCAATATGAAAATGACTGTTGATACCGAGCAGGGGGAAAATATCTGCATGCTTTGCCTCCTGGTTTAATTGCTTAGTTGGATAAAATGTCAAACTGGATAGATTATTGGAGCTGTTATTTTGGTGGTGAAACAAAAATGAAACTGCTGTGGATGTTCGCAAAGAACACTGCTCCCTGTGTCTTGACTTTGCACTGGAGAAAGTTTCAGTTGTCCGGAAGCAATACTAGTTAGAAAATGCAGCTTCCGCGGCCTCTAGCACAGCTGTCCAAATTACCAGCGCTCCTGGGGTCTTTGGACAAGCATTGTCGACACTTTGGGAAACAATTTACGTTGCTGATTCCAAAATGTCTGTGGTTTTTCCCTGAATAGTTGGGAAGCCTAGAAGTGGAGAAGGGTAATGGCATTGTGTCTAGAATCTTCAAGTCAAAACTTTTTTAAGTGTCTCTAGAGCAAACTCCCATCTTTCTGAGTGAGGTGGGATGGGGGGGTGGGGCCATTAAAAGAGTGTTGACTCCCCGGGTCTGCCTTCCCCAGTTAGTGACTCTTCAGGAGGACGGCGGCTGTCAGCCTGTGGCCCAGCCTACAGAGGACTTTGGTTGTTACAGCCTTGATTAGGAAAGAAGGATGGGGGGCATGAGCGAGGGTACAGATGTTTTTGAAAGCCTGTGCCTGCTGTGTGAAGCCTTGAATTTTCACTTTGAACATTTCATTTGGTAAAGGATATTATAAAACTGTCTTTACAAAACAGCCCCCTTTCCTATTGAAATCATATGTTGCCCACGAGAGCTTGGGAAGCGTTAGGCGGGCTCGGCAGGATTTATTTTACTCATTCCATTGTGTAAAATGATACTTTTTTCTGAATGGGATTGTATGCATTCTCCAGTGGGAGTTAGGAGAAGGCTTGCTTGTGTCGAAAAGCAGGAGAGTTTTTTAAGACTGACGTGTCTTCTGCTGTGTGATACTCGTCTTTTTGCCATGTTTTACCTGTGTAAGAACTACCAGCAGTTGTCGTGTGCGGGCCGTGTGCAGGGACTTAACTACAGGAACTTATGTCATCCTCCCAACAGTTTTATGAGGTGAGGTACTAGTGTCTGTGTTCCGCAGATATGAAAACAGTGCACAGAGAAGTTAAGTGATAGGCCTAAGGCCACACAGTGTTTGAACCCTTCTGGCTGTAAAGGCCAAACTCTCAACCGCGAGGCTACAGTGGCCTCACTCCACTGGCTTGTCTACGACGAGGACTTTTCAGAGTAGGTCTTCAGAAGTAGGTTCCATTTCATATAGTGGTGGGCTTTGAAATTTCTTTTTTTTTTTTAAGATTTTATTTATTTATTTGACAGAGATAGCCAGCGAGAGAGGGAACACAAGCAGGGGGAGTGGGAGAGGAAGAAGCAGGCTCATAGCAGAGGAGCCTGATGTGGGGCTCGATCCCAGAACGCTGGGATCACGCCCTGAGCCGAAGGCAGACGCTGAAAGACTGCACCACCCAGGCGCCCCGGCTTTGAAATTTCTTATACACGGGCCTTCTTGTGTGGAATGTGATTTAAAAGTGATATTAGCAGGGGCGCCTGGATGGCTCAGTCGTTAAGCGTCTGCCTTTGGCTCAGGGCGTGATCCCAGCGTTCTGGGATCAAGCCCCACATCAGGCTCTTCCGCTATGAGCCTGCTTTTTCCTCTCCCACTCCCCCTGCTTGTGTTCCCTCTCTCGCTGGCTGTCTCTCTCTCTGTCAAATAAATAAATAAAATCTTCAAAAAAAACCACATGATATTAGCAATACTTGTTATGTATTCTAGTAGTTTTAGTGCTGTTAGCACTGAAGGATTGCTTTCGATGCATTCCTAATTCTAACGTTATAATTGTATTTGATGTATAAACCAGTCACCCTTAAAAGCACATTTGGCTAAACAGCTAAAGCATTGGCTTAGAGGAGGATTTATTGGTGGCGGTTCATTTTTCCGTTTTTTTTTTTTTTTTCTTCTTGTTGGGGTGAGTGTCTTCCTGTTTGTCAGTAGGCCTTCTCAATAAAGTGCCTTCTGCGAAAGATGTGTAGATGTTCTGGCCTCCTGTTGTAAGTGATGGTGGCATACATGGGGACAGACCACTTTCAGGAAGAAGCCCTGATCAGAATAGAAGGTAAAACTGCTATCTGGGCTTGAGACCCGTGTCCTGCTTCCCCTCGTCGGAGGCCTGGTGAGGCCTGGCCCAAAGAAAAGCGTCCCTGACATTTTTTCTGCTACCTTCTCCCTCACATTTTGGAGACTGCTCCTGAGACTTTTGTCAGCAAAGCTAGTTGTGGTCAGAAGCCTGTCAAATGTGAGGTGCCCTGCCTGGTAACCGCATCCTTCCCAATTTCTTTGTCTAATTGCTGCAGCGTTCTGATGCTTTTGATTTTAGGCAGGACACTTTCAGCTGAATGCTGCGCTGGAACTGCATACAGCAGGGTTCACTCTGCGGGGGTTACTTCTGCTTTTTGCCTCATTAGTCGAGGCTCAGATGCAAATGCAGGGAGGGATGGGACCCGGGTAATGCCTGACATGTATTTCAGGTGGTGGGGCCGGCACCTGAGTGTGCTTAAAGAATCTCCCCTCCCCCGGCCTAGTAGGGACTGCAACATAATCAGAAACGTGCTTTGCTTTACAAACTTTTCGTCTTTCTGGGGTCCCCGTAGGGACTGGACAGTGGAATGAGTAATTGTACTTTCAGAGCCACATCATCCCTTATCCTTGGCAACCAGCACTCTCTTCTCTCTCTCTCTAATTTTGTCATTTCTGAAGTGTTATGGAAATGGATCATAACAATATGTGACCTTCTGAGATTGGCATTTTTCACTCAGCGCGATGCCCTCCATCCAAGTTGTGTGTAGCAATAGTCCATTCCTTTTTATTGCTAAGTGGTATTCCATGGTGCGAATGGGCCACAGTTTCTTTAACCATTCATCTGTTGAAGGGCATTTTGGTGGTTTCCAGTTTTTGGCAATCTAAAGCCGTCGTGAACATTTGTGCATAGGTGTTTTATGGACACACGTTTTAATTTCTCTGGATTAAGTGCCCAGGAGTGCAATTGCTGAGTCCGACGGTGAGTATATATTTAATTTTTTAAAGAAACTGCCAAACGGTTTTCCAGAGTGGCCGTACCATCTTACAGTCCCACCAGCAATGTAGAAGATTCCATTTCTCTGCATCCTTGCCAGCGTTCGGTATTGTCACCATTTTTTATTTCAGCTTTTCTACTAGGTTGCATATCTGGTTTGTAAGTTCATCAAATAACTTGGCGAAACTGACCCGACTGATGAAGAGCAAAGGTTTTTGAGTCGTGTGTTGTTAGCGCGCCGTGTGGCTCTGCCTCTGTGCAGCGTTCAGTGCTCTGTTGACCTGCTCTTTAATCCCCCGGCTGTGGTTTCCTTGAGAGAGGGAAGACCAACCAAGACTCACTGTGGGGGAAGCAAGGGCTGTGAGCATGAGACTGTGTGCCTTTACCCCGTAGCACCTAGCACAGTGCTGCCAGTGGTGGTGAACAAATGATGCTCTCCCCAAAGTATGCATTTCTGGTAAGTTCTTTAGAAATTTGCCTCAATGAATGTAGCTTTAAATACACTGAAAATTTGGCTTAGAATGGCCCTACCAACTTGTTCAAATTGTTTCATTTTGTCCAGTGATCCTGTTTCTGGTAATATTAATTAGCTAATACCACTCATTTTACAATACTAAACTATCACAGAAGTATACGTATAAAGCAGAAGGTAAACATCACCCTTACCAGAAGTAAGTACTATGAAATGGTTCTAGACTTTTTTTAAAAGACTTTATTTATGTATTTATTTATTCGAGGGAGAGAGAGGCGGGGAGAGAGAGCAGCCTTGTGCAGGCACAAGCGCGGGGTGGGGGGGGGGGCATAGGGAAAGAATCCCAAGCGGGCTCCATGCTGAGTGTAGAGCCTGATTCGGGGCTTGATCTCACAACTCTGAGATCATGACCTGAGCTGAAACCAAGAGTGGGGAGGCTTAACCGATGAGCCACCCAGTCACCCCAGTGGTTTTAGACTTTTAAGCTATATGTTTTTATCTTTTTTTTCCGCTCTATGTAAATATGCTATGTGTGTGTTTGTGTAGTCCCCAACTGCTGTTTTGTTAATGCTTTTTTGTTTTCAGTGGAGAGTGTATGATGGGCATTTTCCCTGTGATGATTGTGTTTTTTAAGTGCTTCAGCCTGGGACAGTGTTGCATTCCTTTCTCTAACCCTTTTTTTGTCCTCTTACGAAATGGTTGAGAGATACCTTTGAAGGACCTAAACAAAATGTATTTTATTCCTTGTTACATGGGTTTGGGTTGAAACAAGGTTGTAGCTTTATTTGCAAGGAAATCAGTAAAATCCTGGATGGTAGGATCCACCTATCTGCTTTATTATAAATAATGCAAGTCTGATTTTATGAACCTTGAAGAAAGCAAGAACTGTGAGCACGATAATCTTTGGAGAATGTACAGTCCTTTGGGTATCAGTCTACTCATCAGGTGCTTAGTCAGATGGAGTGTTTTCTTAAGTGCTACTGAAATGCACAGTTCAGTGTTTATTTTGAAATCTCTCCTGTCCTCTTGCTCTCTTCCATTATCGTGATTCCCTTGATGGGACATTCAGGCTGTGCGGTCTTATCCTTGTATTTCCATAGCCTACGTAAGCTAGTTTGAAGATTAACTGTAGGTGGACAGGTAACCTTATCTACTTGGCTAGAAGTCACCTGTCCACATGAAACACATGTCAAAAAGGGCCCTTAGGCTTGGGAACCTGAAAGAAGGTAACTTAATCTTGTGGCATTTTTAGTGGAAACCAACATGAAAAGTTAGGAAATTTGTCTTACTGGAGGCAGGGCATGAGTATGGGAGGTGGCAGGGAGTAGAGAGAAAGAAGAGAGTGGGGATGTATTTGAGGAGAAGAATCCAGAGGTATACCGTCAAGAAGAATTGTGAATTCAGGAAGTCTTCAGAGTTGAACGGCAGAATCTTCGCGCTGAGAGGGTGGTTGGTTTCTGGGGAGTAGGACCCGAGCTTCCTAATCACTTCATTGTGAGGGTGGGAGTTGTTTAGGTGATGGAGTTGGGTGACAGGGCCCTTTCCCTGCCGTTCTGTATTAGCTCAGGGGGAACAAATGAAGAAATTGCTTTGTATCGAAAGTTACACCGTCACACGGTTCCAAGATTTCTGTTGCCAGGTGTCTAAAGTGAGCCGCCCAGGATGGCAGTTTGGTGGCGTCGCTGACTTCCTTTCCCCCCATCTTGTTGTTAGGGCCTCAGCCTGTGTCCTGTCCGCTTTGGACGCTTTCTTTTCCTGTAGGCTCCCTACTTTTTCAGTTCCCTGACGTTTAGGGATCTAGTATTTCACTGGGCCTAAGGTAGGCAGTTGCTGTGCCCTTGATATTGGATACTTCTCTGAACTATTAAACCACAGCAGATAATCAGGTGCCCACAATTACATTATAGGACAGATTCTGGTAACGGTACCGGCGGGGACACACTCACTTCGTGTGCCCTCACACAGCCGGGGGGCGGGGGTTTGCAGCGAAGCGCTGTGAGGAGGCAGGTTGAGCCCCACGCAGTGCCAGTTCCTACATCTGAACATGACAGTGGCTCGTTAAAGATTAAAGGGACTGCCTGGTCCTTCTGGCCCCAGGATGGAATGATCCCGCCGTGGCGACAGCCTTTGTCTCCCAAGAGAGGCCATTTTATACAGGAGTTTGTGCTTCCAGATGTTACAGTGAGCCTGCGTTGGCTGATGCTGTGGCGATAAGTTGGCATTGGGGTACTCTGAAGACACACGAGCCATATGGCGTCCCATGGCTTGAATTTCTGGGCACAACTGCCTCATCAGGAAGTCAAAAGCCTCTACTTTCAACCCGTGCCTTTGGGGAGGTTTTATCCTTTGTTTTATTTGACTATTCTGTTAAGTCAAGTGAACTTTAATTTTCACAGCTGTAAAAATGCCATTAAGCCCCTTGTACTGCGTCCCACGTGTGAAAATGTCTCCGTATAACGACTGTGGGTGACAGCTGAAATTTTTAAGAGTAGTTAGGATAATTGTCTCTGGAGGCTTGAAGAAAAGAATGGTCCAGTTGACAAAATAAATACAATTCAATTGTTACATTCTTGTCGGTTCTTTTGGGTTAAGGGGACCAATGTCTAAGACCTACTCAGACCACTGTTCATTTTGGTGGTCTTTGAAACAAAACTTTACATTTTGTGAATCAGTGCTCAGGGAACATAGCCGTATGACCTGTCTCTGAAAATATCCAAGGCCCACCTACATCAGGATCACGTGGGAGAGGGAGTTCCTTATTGAAAATTCTGATTCTGGGGCCTCTCCATTTGTGCTAATCCAGACTGTCTGAGGGACTGGATGGGAAATGATCATTTTTAATAAGCACCCCCTTTTGATTGTTAAGTACCCCTAGAGTGGATTCTTGAGTATCCTAAAATTTACTTCATTTCTCATGTTTAATTTCTGTGATTTATCAGATGATAGATGTTTGGCTGATGCTCATTTGTCTTTTTTGAAGAGGATGTACTCTGGGGTTTTTTTGTTTGTTTGTTTTTGTAAATGTTATACAGATCCTAGAACTTCAAAGATTAGAATTTGGCAATGTCCCTAATTCTCAACAAGGTGAGACAGCCAGTCACTGGTTCCTAGAAACTTGGATTTATCAATTCAACCCCTTCTCAATAAGAAAAAGGATATGGACATAAATAGAATTAATTTGTTGAACAGAATACATGTGCAGTATCATTTAGGATGTTAGGGAGGGGAAAGTAGGTAAAAGGGAGATGTTAAGGGGCGCCTGGGTGGCACAGCGGTTAAGAGTCTTCCTTCGGCTCAGGGCGTGATCCCGGCGTTATGGGATCGAGCCCCACATCAGGCTCCTCTGCTATGAGCCTGCTTCTTCCTCTCCCACTCCCCCTGCTTGTGTTCCCTCTCTCGCTGGCTGTCTCTCTCTGTCGAATAAATAAATAAAATCTTAAAAAAAAAGAGGGAGATGTTAAGAGGAAAGAGAAAGGGAAAAGATTAGTTCATGAACGGTAAAAAAAATTTAAAATTAACCCAATTTTAAATTACCAAGTTATATTTGAATATGTATTCCTTGCAAAAACAAAAAAAATCAAATACTCATAAGGCTAAGAATACTTCCTTGATCTGCTCCCACCACAGCTCCCTCCCTGGCGTGTGTATCCTCCCATTATCTTTTTGTATATATTTGGTAATTTTCCACAGATTTGGAAGACTACGGAATCATGAGATGTGAATATTTTTATTCCTCTTTTGACACCTGCTTACTGTTTATAATGTTAAAATCTCTTACAGAAAAAAAAAAAAAAACGTGGCCTATAAATGGTATTACATATTCCTGTTCAAGAAAAACAGTGAGTATGAGTGTGTGCGAATTTTACACACACACTAAATATCTCTTGTGACCACCCCTAAAATGTACCTTTACGTGGTGAATGACTTGTCTGAGTTTTAAGATAATGCATTGAGAGAACTTACTAAGCACAAAGCCAAATTATTTTCTTATTTTCCATATAGTCTCATAGTTTTCATGTAACCTCATAAAGCTTCAAGTGCCTGAAGCCATTTGCTCAGATTTAGCCTCTTTTTAAAGCCCTAAATCAGTAATCCTCAGCCTTTCCAGCCTAAAAGAAGGAACTGGGTTAGGGTATGGTTATATTTTAGGGAAGCAGATGGGAACTGTACAGAATCCCAAACAGGGAAATGATAATCTGCGATAGTTCTCACCTGCTAAATGGTGTTTATTTTTAGCAGAATTAGGAAATTCTGATGCTTCTAGCTCCCATGTTGCTCTTTATATAATTCACATTTACTTCCTGGGCACAGTACCGTCTGAATTTTCTCTTCCTTATTTAAAGTTTACTAATATATAGAATGCGCCGGAAGCTTCTAACAATAATGTGTTTTCTCAAAAGAGGTTTCCTGTTTGTCCATTCTGTTTGTGTCTTGAGGGTTGCTCCATATTAGAATGTTTGTGACTTATCATCAACTACAGAAATATTTTTTAAAGCGTGGTCCATGAGATAATGGTTGCCAACTGCTGTAAAGACGCTTTTATCATTTGAAAAGAACTAATTAACACATACTGTAGGAAAACTTTAAACACAGCCATTTCCTGACAAGGAAAACACTGAAAGGGAGGAATGAAAGAGGGAACATTTTACAAAACCTTATCAAAGCTCAGTGTGGCTATCCTACTGGAATAATGTAATTAAGGGGAATTAAGCCAATTGGATAAATAACTTTTTTTTAAACTAGCCCCTTGAAAAGGAATAGAATTAAGTAGCATGGTTTTTAAACCCAAATTCCTACGGTCTGCACATACAATTTAATTAACCTAATAACACTGATCGAGTGACAAGCTGGGTCGGCAGCTACATCCAGAGTTGACGCCACAACCTACCCTGAAGGATGGACAAGGCTAGGTGTGGTGGCCTTGCATGCCCATGCCGAGGAATTGCTGATGGCCTCGGGAAATTTTGAGCAGGGAATAGAAGGATCTGATGTGAATTTTAATGTTTCTTTCTTGTCAAATGAAGACCAAAACCAAAACCAAAACAAAACCAGAGAGCAAGGGCTTAATCTTTTGTTTTCTTTCAATAGCACCAAAGCGCATTGTAGCCGATCAGGGCAGATTCAATAATAATTAATAGCTGTTGATGAGCCAGTCATTCTAGAATTGATTTTTTAATAAGCTGGCCAATAAATGAGAATCGATACAGATTTAGGGATTTTTCTTTTAAAAGCAAGTGTTAATACAGTTTTCACAGACTTCTGATTCCTTAAGCATCCGGTAGGGGTGATGGTGGATAATGTGGCTTTAGCTGTGCGTGGCAGCTGATGAAAGCCTTCAGTTACTTCTGTTTAAATTAGAGATTCTGTGTTGTCTAAGAAAATAGAGAGGTCAGGGATGGCCTCGTGGGGAAAAAGAACGGTGAGCCTGGCTGAAGCTGACAAAATTCGCTCGGATGATTTGCCTAGCTAGCGACCATGACCGGGCAAGTCCCCCATTTCCTCTGACCCACACGCTCTAATTTGTAAATGCAAAGTGACTTCTTTATCAGCCTCCCGGGGGAGATCTTCAGGGCTGTGAACCTGCTACCTTCAGCAATCTTGCTGTCCTGAGCCCCAGGCTGTTCTCAAATGAAATTCAGAAAGTGACCTCTGGAGCCTTCCAGGTAAGGGCTCCAGGGGCAGCTGAGCCACCAGCGGGAGGGGAATGAGGGACCTGCCCCCAGTAATCAGCACTCGATTTAAAAAATCAGTGGGGTGCCTTTCTTTTCTGAGTTGCATTTGATCGTGGTTGGCTCAGGCTGGGTTGTTTGGGAAATAGGAGTTCTGCCTCGCATGAGTCAGCACTGCCCTGGGTAAACGGCCTGCTCTGTTGCAATCTTGCTTACCAAAGATACGTCCCCAGGCGGCACCATTCACTTTGCCTGAAAGCTGCTGCTGTTGGTTCCTGAGATGAGCTCATCTGAAATGGCTCCAAGGACCTCAGCGGCAGGAACTGGAGGCAGCTTGCTCTCTGCTGTGGTAATGTTTTGAAACAGGCAAAATCAGGTAACCCCAGACTGTTTTCTCTTAGTTTCATTAGCTAGACTGAGCTGCAGGAGGCTGGGGAAATCCTTTGTCTTCCGAATTGCCTTAGCAATTTGGGTATCTTAAAGTCAGTCCCTCAGCCCGTTAGGGAGGACCTTAAGGGGGAAAAGTTTCATTTCATTTGGTATCTGGATGTGGTTTTAGTCCTAAGTAGACCATTTATCATAGAAACCTTAGAGAAGACAAACATGTCAGGTTTACAGCTTTATCCATCTTTTGCTCTTGGATTTTCTGTCCTTTCTGTGTCTTGTGAGAAGTAGTTTAGTGAAACGAAACCATTATTAAAGGGAGAGAAGCAAATGTATTTTATTATCTATCTAATCATTAGGAATATCGAATTGTAGGGAACACTGTGCTACCAGTGAGTTTCCATATTTTCCTCTGCGGTACTATGAAGAACCTCCCTCATCCCTAATTCTGTTCAGAATGGTGGATAATGTGGCCGATTCTGTTCAGACTATTGCTCTGTCTCCCTCCTGCTCTTCACTTCTAAACTTCCTAACACTTACGCCTCACTGGTAAGCAGTTGCCCCTCTCAAAGTTTGCTTCTGCTCCTTACGGTTCCCCTCAAATGGCCCACTTTCTCTTTCACCCCAAGTCTTTACACAAGTCAGCTGTCTCTAAAACACCCTGCTCCAGCTTCACCTAGCCGGCTGGCTTCAGCCCGGAAGTCAGTCTTCCACGAAGTCTCTTCTTAGTCACCAAGACTGGATGAGTACGCAGGAGAGCACTGTATTTACTCTGATCATAGGGTATGTCGAGAACCAGTGTCTGTTTAGTTAGAATGATATCCATGTTACTTGGCACAAAGTTGGTTCTCCGTAAGGGTAGAATGAGGAAGGACCTATACTGGACTTCCTCAACTCTGATCCTCTTATCAACCCTTTGTTATTTTGGCTTCTGCCCACATTACCTTACTCATGTTTTCCTGAAGATCACAAGTAAACTCCAGATTACCAAACCCAGTGTTGTGGTTTCAGCCTCCACTTTACTTAATCTCGGCCTGGCATGTGGCACTATTGGGCCGTTCTTCTTTCCCCCAGTGACCCTCTTCATTTGGCTTTGAGGTTGCCTTGTCTCTTCTGAGTTTCCAGAGTGCCTTCTCTTATTTCTTTGCATTCTCTTTTGGCTATCCCATAAATGTTGAGAGGCTCCAAGACTTGGGCATCTTTCCACTCTTCCCCTGCCCCCCACCCAAGGATCTCAAATAGGCCCATAAATTAAGATATCCTCAGTATGTCTAGCAGTCCATTTGTCTCCCCCAAGCTTCAGATCCTCATTTCCAACTTGATAAACTTTAACTAGCGGGTAAACCTACCAGAGTGTTCAAAGACATTTTAAATGGCATATGTTATCCCCCCCCACCCCCCAGTATCAGTCAGCTACTTATATTGCTGTAGGTTTGAACTCTGTTAATTATGTCCACCAGGTCTTCCTGTTCATTCCGTTTATGCCTCATGTCACCTAAATATGCTAAATCCATTGTTGCTAAGCACTTTTGATGATATTATTGGAGTACTGTTTGACTGGTGTGTGGCTTTTCTTCATTCCCACTGAATTGCCTTAACTTACTAGAGGTCATAAACTAGACATTTTGTTTAACCAGCCCAATGGCTTCGAATTTTGTGTGAATACTTTGAGGTAGGGCCTGTACTCTTCAAAGGTTACAGGTAACCATTCTTCCAGATGTTAAAGACTAAAGATGTCACGTTTTACCCACTTTGCCTCCAGGAATTTGAGTCTGTAACTTCTGATTGAGAGCCTTATCAAATATTTTTTAAAATACTTTATTTATTTATTTATTTATTTATTTATTTATTTATTTATAACCTCTACCCTCAATATGGGGCTTGAACTCATGACCCTGAGAACAAGAGTTGCATGCTCTACTGACTGAGCCAGCCAGGGGCACCCTCCATCAAATCTTGATTGGGCTTTTGCCGCTCTGCAGTAGGTCTCTCTCTGCTTCTGTCTCCTCCACGTTGTTGCCAAAGTTATCTACCTAAAGGCCCAAATCAAATCTTCTCATTCTCAGATTTTCAGAGTACCATTGGTGAACTGCTTTCTACTTAGCTTGATAGGTAAAGCCCTTCACAGTGTGACCCTGTCCCACCTGTTACTATTACCTGGCTCGTCTCCCTCCTTCCCCCAGTCATTTCTCTCCTCTCCATCCTCACTGAACGTGTCCCATTTTCCCAGTCCCTGGTTCTAACCTGTTGTTCTAGGACTCTTTCTCTTCCCAGTGGCCTCCCCCGCTCTGACTCGCAAAGTAGTCATCCCCCAGGAGACTTATTAGTGTACATGTGAAACCTTCCCTGCCTTCCTCAAGTAGAGTTAGGGTTATTCCTCCTTATTTGGACTTCCATAGCACTGTCTGTTTCTTCCAGTAACCTGTTGCTTCACTGAACCTGTTCCCTGGCCTAGAGCCTGACACTATCAGGCTGAAGGGGGTCCCCAGGGTCAAACCATTAGTCCAAACATCTTTATTAGTCTTGGCAGTATTAGAATATTCGTAAGCCCTCTTGTTAGGTGGCATGTTTTTAGTTCCTATTTGATGAACTTGAGCCCATGGTTCTATTCCATATATGTCACCTGAAATCGTCAGGTAACCATTCAAAGTTAATTTGAAGATTTCTTGGGCTTGCTGAAACTTAAACTTAGTTCCGCAATATCACCTAACATTTTTATAATACTTTATAAAATTATTTCCCTTGTATCATTTTATTTGACACCTACAATACTCTCTGTTGGGTAGGCTTTATTATCCCTATTTTACTGGTGATTATAAAGCTACTTTTGCCATTGAAGCATACATTTAGGTAAGACTTCAGAGAGACAACGTGTTTTTACATTGCATTAAGCAACTGGTTTGTCTCTTTGTAGTTAAATATACCCTGTTGGGTTCTACAGAAAAGGTGCCTTTGCTCAGCAGGCAAGTGCTAAAGACCTTGCCTTTTACATCGAGGTAGGAGGAGGTACCAAGAGCTTGCCTGGCCTACAGAAGGGCCTCGACTGTGGTTAGAGACCTTGATTGAAATGAAGGGTGTGCCCACTCCGACCTCAGGTTTTTCTATTGTACTTCAAATAACTAGAATTTATTAAAAACCTATTTCAATAATGGAGGGTCAGACCAAGTTGATGAGTGAAGGGAGTCAGCACAAGATCGAGCAAGCTGAGTGTTAAGAGCCCAAAAGGTATCATGGTAATTTCAGTAAATGATTACATTTGTAGGGTAATTTTGTGGAATTGGATTATGGAAAGATGAACCATAAGGGCTAGGAGATAATCTGTTAGATACTGGCATGTAGCATCCAATTTTGGTCGTTCCCCCCACTGCCCCAATACTTGAGAGGATAAAAATGATTAAAAAGTTGAAAAATAAGTCCTATCGTTGTAAGTTTTTAAAAAAGGGAATGATTTTAGCCTACAGAAGAAAAAGCTAAGGGCTGGCTTGATTACCATCTTCAAGTAGGAGAATCGTTTTTGCCGGGGGGGATTTTGATTAATTGCTCTTCCTGTACTTCAAAGATTTAAGACAAAATGGGCTTAAATTGGAGGAGGAGTAATTGTAATGAATATGAGGAAGAGTTTCTCGATATCAAAGCTGGGAAACAGTTGAATGATGGCTGAGACTGAGTTGAATTTCCGACTGTTTCAGTTATCTGCTACTGGTAGCAAGTCACCCTAAAACTTTTAGGATTCAAATGACAGCCATTTTATGGCTCATGATTCTGTGAGTTATAATCCAGGGAAGAAGGATATACTGCTTTGCTCCGTGTGATTTCACTGGACTGGGGGCTCCACCATGGCTTCACTCACAATACGTGGGTCTCTGTGCTAGCTGTTGGCTGAGACATCTTCGTTCTCCTCCATGAGGTTTGACTCTCTCTTGGTCTTTCATCATTCATTAGTCAATACTGGGCTCCTTTTACATGGTGGTTGGCTTCCAAGGCAGCCATAATGAAAGCCGCAGGGCCTCCTAAGGCCTAGGCCTGGGAGTCCTACATCATCACTTGCCTCATTCTTTTTGGTTAAAGTAAGTCACAAATGTAGCCCATGTCCAAGGGGAGGGGACACAGAATCCACTTCTGGAAGGGTAGAGTATCAACGTCGCACTGCAAAAGGCCATACAGTATAGTTTGAAATTATTGTGACCAATTTTGGAAAGAGTTTATCACATTGATCTTAGGGATTTTTAATGAGAGACTAATTGATACATATTTATTGAGTGGATAGTTTAGGCATTTGATTTACAGACTTGGCTGCATATTAGAGTTGTCTGGGATGGATTTTTTTTTACAAGCATGGATTCTGTAGGTACCAGACGTATTAATCAGTGTCTCCTGGGTGGGGGGGTGGCACATACGAGACACTCTATGTCCTTTCTCTCAGGTGACAGTAAAATGAGGACGGAGGCTGGGGAAGGGAACAAGACTGATCCTGATAGGTTTAATACATAAGGCAGAATGGTAGGTGCCTTAAGATAGGCCTGCTGGTCTCCTCTTGCTTCCAGGACCTGGCCGAACCCTCCGCTTGGCACGTTCTACCCTCCAGTCTGCCTAGGTTAAGTTCTGTCTCCTTCAATCAGCACATCATTAAAGGAATGTTTTGTGATGCCTCACATTTTTTCTTCTAGTCTCTAGCACTTTTTCCTTCATAGCATTTTGTAGGTTATAATTTTTATAATTTATAACATTTGTGTGATTATTTGATACAGAGTAGACAAAAATATGTCTGCTTTGCTTTCCGGTGTCTAACACAGTCCCTGCCTCATAAAAGGCACTCAGTAAGTGTTGAATGAATAACTGGTTGATTGGATGCATGAATGAACGAAGCGACTTGAATTCAGTTTTAAAGGGTGGTTAGAATTGTGGACAGGTGGAGCAAATGAATGGGAAATTAATGGTTCTGAGGTGGAGGTGTGGGTCAAACCGCTCCTGTAATTTCAGAAGATGGGAGGAACTTGTTTGGGAAGAGATGAAGGGTTTGGTCTCGAGCGTACTTGCTAAGCTAAATTCAAGGTATGGATATCTATCTAGCAAGCAATTAGAAACGAGGTGCAGAAACTGCAGAGTGAGACCGATTCCGAGTATTTCGATTTGGAGTTCTCTGACTAAAGGCTGTGAAGTCTATTCACTCAACAAATACCGAGCTCCCACCGTGTGCCAGAAAACTGTGTTATAGGGCAGGTGAGCAAAAGTCTGGCTGATAAGGAGCCAGCTTGGTGAAAAGAGCTGTGGAGAATGTTCTAGGCAGGAAAGGAACCACAAGTGTGCCGACCTTGGGGGCAATAAGTAGTCTTTTTATTTTTGAGGAAGTGAAAGGAGGACCGCCAAGGGATTAGAGTGAGGTGAATGGGGGGGGGGGCAGCATGAGGTAAAGCAGGAGAGGGAGGCAGGGCCCACATCACACGGGGCCTTTGTGGGCCATATGGGGAGTCTAAGTTTTACCAGAAAAGCATGATGGGAAGCCACTGAAGGTTTTAAAGCAGGAGAGTAACAAGCGGGGGGAAATTATCCTGACTACTATATGGAGAAAAGAGAGGGGCAAAGAGGGGACTAGTCAGGAGGCATTTGCTCTAGCTCTTGAGAAAGATAATGACACATAGGGCAGGGTATGGCAATGTATATGGTGAGAATGGGATATTTGTGGGATAGATTTAATTTAATTTAATTTAATTTTTTGGGAGAGCGCATGTGTGCTCATGTGCAGGAAAGGTGGGCAAAGGAAGAGGGAGAGAGAGAATCCCAGGCAAGCTCCACGTCTGGCTCGGAGCCCAATGAGGGCCTTAATCCCATGACTTTAAAATCATGACGAGCTGAAGTCAAGAGTCAGATACTTAACTGACTGAGCCACCCAGGCGCCCCGAGATTTGAAAAGAACCAGTGGAATTCACTAGAGAAGGAAAGAGTGGTAAGTACAGAGCCCTGGGGGATGCTCAGGGAGCAAAAAGGAGGAGTCAGGGAAGGATGGGGAGAAGTTTGGTCTTTGAAGTCAAAGAGCAGTCAAGCTACTGCACTTTCAGTGGACAGGGAAGGGGAAGAAGGAGCCTACAGGAAGAACGTGGGCAGGTCACCCGTGTCCGGGGCTGCGGAGAGGTCAGGAGGGTGGAGGACTTAGGAAAAGCCCTGCATTCAGCCGTCAGAAGATCCAGGGTGACGTTGGAGAGAGGGCTTTCAGTGAAGTGGAGTGGAGTGAGCGAACACGCGTGTCACCTGCGGGTGCAGCAGGGTACGACTGCTTTGTGGGGCGGTCGGGAACTGAAGAGAAGGAGACACGAGGCTGAGTCTCGCTCACGCAGACCTGCACAGAGAAGGCCGAGCTGTAAGAACGGTGACGGCTGACGTCTGCTGAGCACCAACCCTGTGTCCGTCTCTGGGCTCGGAACCGCCCCGAGTCTGTTCTCTTTCTCTTTCTTTCTAAACAGGGCGCCTAATAGTGCAGTGACTCCCAGAGTGAATTTCCAGATCATCTGGAAGACCTTACTCTGGGGTATGGGAAGGAAGTATCAGAACTAAGTTTTTCTGTATTTTTATCTTACTCTTTGAAATTTGTTTTTAGTATTAGGTTTTAGACAGAATACGGCGCATTTGTACAGCAGCACTTGCCTAATTTGCTGTTACATACAGAGATATTGGAGATGTGCTAATTTTTTTCTTAACTGATGGTTGGAAGTGGTGCCCTACTGGTCTAGTGAGTAAAGGGGAGTGTTTGAGATGGAAAAGTAAAGGAGAGGCAGAAAGGAGGAGGGGAAACCAACACGCCAAGTAGTCTGTCCGTTGTTTTAAACCTGTTTAAAACCCTGCGGCGCTATTTCCCCCATTTTACACACAAACTTGCCTGAGGTCGCACAGCTAGTTAAGTGGTGGAACTGGAATTTGAGGCCAGGTTTGTTTTACTTGAAAGCCTTATTACCCCACTTATCGCCCCCCTCCCCTCATCTGCTTGGTGCGCTTTCATATTTTCCCATTTCATTCTCACATATTAAAATACCCATTTTGCAGGCGAGGAATTGGAGGCAAGGGGGACATGGTTCGTGGCCCCATATCTCATGTAGGGGCCAGCAGGACTCCCTGATCCCGTGTTCTTCCCGAGGTACGACCACTGCCTCAAAATAAACAGAACCCAGTTGAACTGCTTTGGTAAGGTAGGCGAGGTTTCCCGTCACTCAAAGGAGTGGACGAGGGGAGAGGGGCTGAGCTTAGACAAAGTAGAAAACAGTCGGGACTTAAATCCCACCTTTTGAGCACTTTGTGTTGTTAAGGGCTTGCATTAATTACCTCATTTAGGTTCTCCGTTTTACAGAAGCAGAAGTGAGACTCAGGGAAGTTAAGCACCTTGCCTGAGGTCACAGAGGACGACCGTGAATTCTAACTCCAGGCCCCATGTCCTCCACCCTGCACAACGCTGCTCTTTGAAAAGTTGCTATGGAGACATCAGAGATGAATAAAAGACTTCTGAGCCCACTGGTGGCTTGGTCGCAGTTGTATGAATTTGTTGGGCACCCAGTAAATAAAGTCTTCTGACGTTTCTGTAATACTTGGTAGCTCAAGTGTGGAAAGGTTGGGGAGTTAGAGGGGAAGAAAAACGTAGAATAAGAGTTCAGTAAATCAAAAGAGTTTAATAAATCCTGCCTCAGGGTGTAGTACTGGTGGATTGCAATGGATTGTGTTGTTAAAGTTGTGTTTGAAATTCATTTTTATAATAAATGTTGTAGTTTTGTTTGATGCAAGGTATATTGGGATATGGAGGAAAGAATGCCAAGATGATAAGATGGGATCTTTGACCTCCAGAAGGTCAGAGAGGGAGATAAAGTGCTTCGCCATAGTGCATGACTGAAGGGTGTGGAGAGGTGGAAGGTAGAGAAGTATAGGAAAGTTACATGATACAAACTGGCTTGTTGGAGATGGAGGGTGGCAGTAGGTAGGGCTAGCCTGGTGGGTGCCATCTTTTTTCTCAGGAGGACACCTCAGGGTTTTGGTCACTGTGTTTTAGGTCTGGTTCTCAGGTCACAAAATATGTTTTGCTTTATACCTGGAAATGATCAGTCAGTCTTTGGGGACAGCACTATATTCAGGCTCGGGTGACTGTGCTCAGAACTGAATGACAATTTGTTACTCCAGAGTGAAGGAGTCCTTTCCTATTGACAGGATTCTGGATTTTGCTAGGGTATTGCTTTTCAATATCAAGAGATCTGAGAAATGAAATTTAATAATACCGAGCTTGCTTGGTGAGCATGGAATAATATGATAGAATAGTTTGTGGGGGAAGTTAGAAAAAGCTAAGGTTATTGATTGCCTACTATATGCTCAGTATTGTACTAAGTGCTTTTGCATATAGTAGGACATTTAATTCTCCCAGTGGGCCCATTATCCTCAATTTACAAATGAGGAAACCGAGGCTCCGTCCAAGCTGGTAAGAGGTTGAACTGAGATTGGAACCAAGTCCCTCGGATTCTAAGAGCCCGTACCCCTAACTGCTACTATATGCAGTTCCCATTTTAGGCTTCATGAAAGAACCTTGTCCCACGGCAGAGAAGACGGTGTGTCACCTAGTTGCAGTATTTCTCTGCCTTGGGTGATTCTGGAGTCAAAATGCCCCCTCTATTTTTTCTAGATTTTTCTAAGTTTGTAGATCACAGTTTGATGTGATCACTTTTTTTTTTTTTTAAGATTTTATTTTTAAGTAGTCTCTACGCTCAATGTGGGGCTCCAGCTCACAACCCTGAGATCAAGAGCGGCAGGCTCTACCGACTGAGCCAGCCAGAAGCCCAGATGTGGTCAGGTTCTTTGTTTAAATATGTTAATACCATCAGCTAAGCACTTTTGTCCTCCCGTCTTCTTGCTTTTAGTTTGGAAGACATTGCGTCTCTTTGGAGGGACTTTAAATATCTGTACCCATTGATTATGCGTTACTTTTATTATCTTAATTTTATGGGTTCTGAGATTCCTCCAAACTCCTAACTTGTCACCCTTCCTCCTTCCTTCCTTCTCCGCTGGATTTAAACTGAAATTCTGAGTCTGACTTTGGAATACTTGTCTGGCTCCAATCCAGTTACCAATTCAGCCGTGGCTCTGTGGATTGCTAGCTATTGTTATTAACGTCTCTCCCTTCGTGCCCACTTCTCTCTCTAACCAAATCCTGTTACTCACTGTACCTGTATGTCCTTGATTTCCTACTTGGGTGTCCTTGTTTCTGTTGTGTTTTGGCTTGGAATGTCATTCTTCTTATGAAGCCTTCTTGTCTGGTCCCTCACTGGGAGTAATCAGTTCTTCCTCTGGGTCTCATAGCAGAGAATTCTCTTTTACGTCTCCTTTATGGCACAGTATACTTTCTGCTATATACTTCAATAGTTTGTGTACGTGCCTTTATCTCTCCTACTAGACCATAAACTCATTGAGCAGATTTATCTGGTTGACCTTTGTATCTCCTCTAGCGTCTAGTTCCGTTCCCTGTCATCACATAGTAGGCCTTCGATGTCTGTTGGCTGAATAGATGAATGAATAAGCAGAATTGAACTTTCTGCTCATTGGTTTGAATTTCCCCCCCTTCTTTGCTCTTCTTTTTTTCTCATTTCGTTTTCTTTTCTGTTGAACTTGCTGGGTTTTCCCTTGCACTGACTCACCCAACTTGTCTTCACCACTCCCTTTCCTTACCCAGATTTTGCCTCATTCTTTCACTATTAGCAGTCACTGTGTGGGAGGGCCGCAAGCTGCTGGTCAGATTTTCTTCATCCTTTTGTGGCTTTATTCTGTCCAGGAATCATATGACCAGCATGAGAACCGAGTGGTGATTACATTAAGATCTTAATAAAAAGACCATGTATAAAGAGAATAGTCCTTAAGGTTTGTTATTTTGCCTTCAGTGGGAAACTTTCTGATACATTTCAAGGGAGAGGGAAGAGAGTCCTTGGGTACTTGAGAGGTATCGATCAAGGCATATATTCACACTGTGGACTGTGGGGCCTGAGAGGTGTCTTATTTGACCAGAGAAATAACCCCGGGAGCCGCAGAACCTTCCTCTAACTCTTAGTGTTGAATCCTGGAACGTTTTTGACAGCTGGAAGAAACATTAGAGATTTGTGTCATCTTACCTTCCTATTTTCCGGATAAGAAAACAGACCCAAGGAGGCTAACCGACGGGTCCATAAAAACTGGACGTTCGTTGTCCGGCATTTACTCCCCCCAGCACTGACCGTAGCTCTTTGAAAGTGGGGGCTTCAGGTCTCTAAAACTGGAAAGCTTTTGCTGACATGTGGACTCCGGTTGGTAGCTGGTTGGTTTGGGGGCAGTGTTCACCAGAGGGGCCTTTTATTAACTGCTGTGATCACTCCCGGAGGTTCCCTTCTGGGGATCTGCTCAGTGGGGATTCTGGCTGACAGAAGTCTGTTCCTTCTACTTTTGAAAAGGGTCCCATGTTTGATAATAGAAACATTTCCAATCTCCCTTGCTCTTTTTCCCAGCCCCCATACTCCCAAGTTCTGTTTCAGGCTTAATTTTCTTACCTCAGTGCGTATTTGTGTCAAGTTTTTATCATGTAGGTCAGATGTCCGTAGGAAGCATAGGAGAGACAAAGTGGCGTAGAGGCTCGTGATGGGGTTTTGGTGCTCTTGAAGTGAATCTTTTTTACCTGCCTCCTAGCATAATGTATTTTATTGTCTGTGAAATAGTGCTCAGTCAACCGGTTGTTGGCAGATATGAAAGGTTACCTATTTTGTGGCCAGGCAGCGGCCGTGTAAATAGATCAGCCGGCCCAGAACAGGAAGTCAAGTGCAAACAGGATGCGCTCGTCTTTACTGTAACTTCGTGTGTCTGCGTTTTGAAGCGTGGTGTGGTTAAAAGAGTCAAGATTTCTAGTATTTGAGCTTGACTGAAGATGTGTCTGTTTCTGGTTTGAAAAGGAGCTAAGGCAGCTACTCCTTTGCTGCCCTTGCCTTTGTGTGGGTGCACGTCTTTCTTCTAGGGATCAGCCATTCTTCCTGGTGCATGATGGTTTTTTTCTCACGGACACCATATTGCGTCCATGTGCTTTATAAAGTGAAACCCCTGAATGCCTGCTGGTCTGTTCCTTTTGGGATCCAAGCTGTGCTTGGCTATTTATTTCTTAATAACAATAGGAAATCTTAGCCTGTAATTCCCCAGCCTTTTAAATTACAGGTTCCTTTTGTCGGATTCCAGGATTTCTAGCACACCTTTTGAGTGTTTCTGAGTGTGGTAGTTTACAGATTATCCTGCGCGGTTTTAGTCTTTGAATTGAAAATTTCCTTGAGTGTTGGAGGCTGGATCTAATGCTAACTGTTGCACTGTTGTACCCCTACAGGCAGGTTTCTGGAAAAGAGACTAAATAAGCAATTTGCTTGGAGGAGAGGTGTCACTCAGCTAGTAAACTGTCTTAGGAATCCCAGTTTTCTGAATCCCCTTCTCAATTCCTCATTGCTCCCCACTGCTGAAATCTGGTTTATTATGTTCATCGGCAGGCTGGATTTGAATAACTCCTGTGGGGAATAATCTTGAGATCTGTGGATTATCATAACCGCTTGAGCTATTCCAGAACAGGTCTATTCTGATGGTCTCCCCCCATACACTAATGAATATGGGGCAGGTGAAGGTCTGGGTCATGTTTTTTGGGCAGTCTGTAGGCTTGCCCCATTGCAGGCTCTCCTTCCACTTTGTAGTTCCAGGAGCAGATGGGTTAAGTGGCACATCTTAGCGTCGATGAGAACAGCATTACCGTGTCAGCGCTGTGGCATCCTGATACCAGCACACGTGTTTCTTCTCTTGAATCTGTCAAGGAGTGGTGAATATGAGCCAGTCTTCACTCCTTTTGTGGGATATACCAGCAAAGAATAAAACCCGAAGACCAGGTTAAGCACAGGTATTCTTCCCAAGGAGAGAATATGACGAGGATATGAAGGTTTTCTTTGTGGTAAGAGGTGAATTAGAAATCTCCGTTTCTGGGGCGCCTGGGTGGCACAGTCGTTAAGCATCTGCCTTTGGCTCAGGGCGTGATCCCGGTGTTCTGGGATCGAGCCCCACATAGGCTCCCTGCTCTGCTGGGACCCTGCTTCTTCCTCTCCCACTCCCCCTGCTTGTGTTCCCTCTCTCGCTGGCTGTCTCTGTCAAATAAATAAATAAAATCTTTAAAAAAAAAAAAAAGAAATCTCCATTTCTGCTTCTTGGAATAGATAGTGGGCATATCACATCCTGGCAGGAGCAGAAAACATTTCAGAAAGTCAGCATAATTTTCAGATTGAGATCAGACATCAAACCAAGCCAGAGGTCTGTGGAAGGAAAGGGGGTGGTTGGTCTGGACTTACCCTGGATTCATCACAAAATCCCATCTGACTTCAGTGCAGCAAGGCAGTTCTGGAGCCCCAGGTGGGGGCCACGAGTGGACGTGATCAGTTCTCTGACTCTGGTGGCCAGGAGGGTTGAAGAGCTAAGGGAGAAAGTCTAAACTGGCTGCCCTGTGGGAAGAGTGACAGACTTATCGGCAACGTGGTTGAAGAGGGAAGAAATGGAACAGGCTGGGCTGCACGCGGAGGCTAAACCACCTCAGACCCCCTCCGAGAGAAGTTCTCCCAGGATTGCAAAGTTAAGAGCTGGAGGGGCCGGAGTCCTTTAGTCCTGGGAGGATCGTTAGAAAACTACATTGAGGGGCGCCTGGGTGCACAGTTGGTTAAGCGTCTGCGTTCCGCTCAGGTCATGATCCCGGGGTCCTGGGATCGAGCCCCCCGTTGGGCCCCCTGCTCAGCGGGGAGTCAGCTTCTCCCTCTCCCCCCAGCTCGGGTTCTCTCTTGCTTTCTCTCTTAATAAAATCTTGAAGGGAAAAGAAAGCTACACTAGCGTGATGAAAAGGTATCAGCGGCTCTTAAAGTAGATAGGGGATAGAGCAGATACATTTTGTTACTTGAAAGAGCCTTGAAGATTTTCTTTATTCGTAGCCAGCGTTTTTTGAGCGCCTGTTACGTGCTAGGCTGTGGAGTAAATGCTTGACATGTATTATTTTAATCCTTTCTGTTATCCTTTCAATGTAGCAGGTTCTGTTGTTTTTGAGGAAAATAAGGTTTAAAGGGATGAAATAACACCAGGGTTTAGAGTCCTTGTTGCGTCCACACCGTCCACTTGGCTGCAGTAACTGTGCGGTCCACTTTGGCAAGGCAAACCGCGTGATTTTGACCCTGGACAGAACTCATGTCCTGAAGCGGCTGCCTTTCCCCGGGGCGTTGGCTTTGCCGGAAACCCGCTCACCGAACGAATCTCCACGCCTGGTGTGGGGCTCGAACTCACGACCCCGAGATCCAGAGTCACACACCCCACCGACTGGACTGAGCCAGCCCGGCGCCCCCTGGTTACCACTTCATCCTGGATACCCGGTAGTCGGTCGCTGTGGTAGTAGCTCGTGAAAGCAGCTGCTTCGGTCCAGAAAAAGCCCGTCTGGTGAATCCTGTTTTCTGCACAGGGGTACAGGGGGCTCAGGCTCTTTATTCCTGCTGAGCTTTGTCATCAGTTTTGATGGAAGAAGGATCCTGTGGTAATTAAACTGCAGGTCCGTTTATTCTGTTTTCAGCTTGTTTGAAGACTGTCCCCTGAACTGCTTTCTTTCCTGATGGACTCGCCCTTTGGGGCCAAACGCCTGGGCTGAAATGGAGTGTCGGTGTCCCGGCTGCGGTGTTCAATCTGTCGCCTCTCCTGAACGCCACACTAAGAAGCAGCCGTTTAATTGGTCAGACCCCGAGGGTGAGATTTTGGCACAAGTCCATTGGTTCGAATTACTTTTCCCTGAACTTCATAGCAGATGCTGAGGTCCCTCTGCAGATATTTGTCACAGACTAGTTGAAACCAGGGAGTTTTCAAGAACATTTATAACTTGCGATTATTGTGTATGTTTTTCGCTTGTTTACAGCAGTTATCACTTCAGGAAAAGAGCTCATTTATTACTAGCGGAAAGTGAAACCTCTCTCTCTCCTTTCCCCTTCTTCACATTGTCATTTTAACACTTTCTGCTCCAAGACCCTGGGCTGTGGTTTCTTGTCTCTTCTTGTCTTGCTCGTCCTTCCGCTTGCTGGGGCTCTGTCTGTCCGTAGCCCCCGGCAAAGCTCTGTTTAGACCTGGGTGTGTCTGGTAGAGCCTCTGTGATTTCTAGCATTTCTGTTCTCTGTTATTTTACTTCCCCATGTGTTGTTTTCATTTTAATTTGTATTCTTTGCAGTTCTTATCCCAGTGCTATGTATTCTGAACCCAAGCCGCTGGGAGGTCACGGAAGCCTTCTGTGCCTTTCACGCAGGGACAGGATGGACACACCAGATCTCGTTCATGCTCGAGGCTGTCCCTTTCTGGCTTTCTTATGCCATCATAACTGATAATTTTAACATTTTTCGGTGACTTCTGGAAACTCAGTCTGTTACTGTTCTTGTTTTTCAAGTCATCTTAGCAGACACTAAAAACTTATCTTCGGCAAGTGTGAGGCCTTTCCCTCAAGGTCCTGTTATGGTTATTTGGGTTTAAAACCCTTAATTTGGGGCGCCTGGGTGGCACAGCGGTTGGGCGTCTGCCTTCGGCTCAGGGCGTGATCCCGGCGTTGCAGGATCGAGCCCCACGTCAGGCTCCTCCACTATGAGCCTGCTTCTTTCTCTCCCACTCCCCCTGCTTGTGTTCCCTCTCTCGCTGGCTGTCTCTATCTCTGTCAAATAAATAAATAAAATCTTAAAAAAAAAAAAATAAAACCCTTAATTTGTTCGTCACCCTGGAATCATGACTGTGGCGTTTTCAAGCATGAGTTTGTGTCTTTTTTTTTTTTTTTGAAAGAGCTCGATTGCTGTTATCATTAATAAGACTTCAGCAAATACCTGGTGATCACACTTACCTGGCACTAAGGCTTAAAATTAAGCTATAGACTCCTGTTTCACTCCCTTAACGGTGGGAGACTACTTGAATTATATAAATTGTTAGCCCATTGATTAAATGCAGCGCTGCGAGCGTGCTCACCCCCTCGGCAAGTTGTCATGTGGTGCGAAGACCTTGCCTGGTTTTGTTCTGAATTTCCGAGTCCGCACGCCTGGAAGAGGACTGGGCCCAAAGTAGCGCTACCCAGACAGTTAGATGAATGAATCAAAGGTACCGGGAGTTGTCCGAGATGCGGGGAGAGCACAGATAGGTCAGCGGAGGTTCTCCCCAGGGAAGTAAGAGCTGCACTGCATGAGGAGGTCAGGGCCAAGGGAATAGCATGCGGAAGGTTCCTGAAAATCAGAATAAGCTTGGCATCTGAGGGGCTGGAAGAACAGCGGCGGAGCTGCCGCTAAGGGCTAGGAGGGTGAGGCCCTGAGCGCTAAGGATTTGCGTTCGTCAGTATTTCATGGGTACCAGTGAAAACACTTAGTAAAAGGAGAGTAATAGAGCATTAGGTAGTTGAGACAATGATGTCAAAAACCCCTCCTCTAGCTGGAACAGAGGTGGGCAAGAACAGAAACTGAAACCTCTTAAATATGGATTAATATTTCTCTTTAGAAAGTTGGGGGTCTATTGGTAGCATTAGTACCCTGAAGTTGTAGTAGGTTGGAAATGCAGATGACTTGCTGGATGTATAAATTAAAATTCTGGATTCGCAGGGATGGCTTTTTGTCTGCTGCATCTCTTACGAGGGCCTCAAGCGTTGAAAGGGTGGCTTGGCGTGTCGGTGATGCCCATAGTCTCTCCTGCAGACAGGCCATTTACCTGCTCTCCGAGCACACGGTCGGAGCCGCTAGGGCTATGGGGAGGGAGTTGTGGATGGTGAAAGCATCCCCCTCTTTCCATAGGACCATGAATTAATCACCCTTTTGCTGTGTAACCCCGGTCCAGTTAGCCAATCCTTAGGGCCCAGCCTCTGGGTTTATAAAAGGAACATTTTTAATTCGGATGTTCGCAGGATTTTTTTTTTATTAAAATACACAACAGATGCAGACAGAACCACTCACTTGGCACACGTTAGATGTTTCGTAGTGTTTTTACTTTCCCTTCAAAAATGATATTTTTCAGGGTCATCTAAGAAGGGACTTCTGAACCCTGAGTCTGAATACCTTCTGTTTCTCCCTTGTCGACCCCTGAAACAACAGCACAGGAAAGTCTTTCACCTAAAGCTTTGATCCTTTATATTACAGTCTACCTTGGGAACTGGAGGACACAGGAGTCCTAGTATCTTTGAAGTCTGACACCTCAGTGTGAATGGAGGCTCTGGGAGCTGGGTTGGAGAGAGGCTAACGTTTAATCATCAGTGCCATGCCTTGTTATAATGCCTGCCATTTGCTGAATGTCTAGTACCGTCTTCTGCTCTTTGTGTAGCATTAGAAAGCTCGCAAAGGTGTTCTCCCTTTCTACTGAGCACCTACTCTGTCCGGCCTGTGAGGCGTAGGTAAGTTGTCGGTAAGTTTATTCCTGTTTCGTGAAGCTCAGAGAGGCCACTTTCTCACGCTCATTCGGTTACTCAGTATTAGAGCCAGGATTTAAGGTCATGTCTGACTGAATCTAAAACCAAGGTAAAACATAGTTGGGAATTTTTTTTTTTAAACTCATCTATTTTATAAAACTTTAGCCCCAAAATGAAATTCCTGTCTAAGAAATAGGCATTATCCACTACCCACGTCCTGAGGACTGCTTCGGAGGCTGGAAAATGTCTATTAGGATTTAAAACCTTTGGAAATGTTTTCCTCTGCTGTGTTCCGGCCCGGCAAACGATCCCTTATGCCCAGCCCAGACACCACTTCTGCGGGGCTGCTGATTGATTCAGGCCTTGGGTTCTGGAGTTCCACAGTATACCTGTCTCCTCTGTGACTTAGGTGTCGGAATTCTTTGTTCTAAAATAAATGATCTCAGTATCTCAGAGAACACGCTTCACTGTCGCAGGCCCAGCAGGTGCGACTGGTGTGTACCGTGGTCTGCTCTGCGGCTCACTTCCTCGCAGATGCAGCAGTTGCCCTATTTCATGCTCATTGTGTTGTCACCAGCAGTTTACATCTTCCCCGGTCACGGCGGGCACCGTAGTAGACAGGTTTACTGGAAAATTCCAGTTGTGACTCGGAGATTTTGTTTTAAATTAAACAGTTCTGAGGGATTTCAAATTTCCTTTCAAACTTATTTTTAAAAGTAAGCAGCCTTCCAAGTTGAGAGATGATTTTAAATTTCAGGTGAGTTCTCAGGATGAGGATTGATTCTTTATTGTATGTGTGATGTGATCAGCTGTGCCAGACCCCCACCCAGCCCAGTCCCGTGGGTGGTGAGAAACTCAAGGTTGGGGTGACCAGAGAGAAAGAGCAAGAGACATGTTGGGCTTTCCAGCCAGTAGTCACTACTGAGCATCAAGGCTGTGGCCATTTTATAGATTGATGATAATTTCTTTTAATGTGTTATTTATTGATCACTGACTATAGGTTAGGCACTTTATGAGTATTATTTTTCATCCCTACACTTGCCTTCCAGCGGGGAGGGATTATCCCTTTTATACAGGTGAGGAAACAGGCTCAAAAAGCTTAAGTAACCTGTCCAAGGTTGGCTCCCCTTTGTTTTTGATAAAGGACTTTTTTCATAGTCCCTTTATGTCACTGTAAATGTTGACAAAATGCCTTGGGCCCTAAGGAGAGATAACTAGTACTTGCCTCATTGGCCGTATTGATAAAATACTTGACTGTTCCTCTGACCTCTGTTTGTTCATTCCACCAATTTGGGGGCCTTTGTGAAGTGGCACTTGCTAGATGCGGATAAAAAAGTGAAGACAGATGGGGTCCCTGCCCTTGGAGTTTCCAGTCTGCAGGTAGACAGGCTGTAAGCAAACATTTATGATGGCAGATTATGGCAGTGTCCAGGAGGGCAGCGGAAAGGGCAAGGAGAGAGCGTGTGACTGAGGGGGACTCCTCTAGGTGGGTGGCGTGTGAGTCCCAACCTGAATCTCGAGGAGGAGCGATCCAGGCAGGGAGGAGCTTGGAGTGCGAGATCGTCGAAGCTTAGTGAGCCAGGAGAGAAGCAGCACGGCACGAATCGGGGAAGTGGGCAGAGACTAGTGGTATAGGCAGGGTCTTTTAGCCAAGCCAAGAATTGAGTTTTCCTTCTAAAATGCAGTGGGGGGGGGGGGGGGTGCTGCGTGGCTCAGTAGGTTAAATATCCCTCTCTCGGTTTCGACTCAGGTCATGATCTTAGGGTCCTGAGATGGAGCCAGGCTTCAGGCTCCACACTCAGCGGGGAGTCTGCTTGAGATTCCCCCCCCCCCAAGTAAATAAATAAATCTTAAAAAGGGAATAAAATAAAATGCAGTGGGATTCCATTGAAGAGCTTTCAGTGTGTGTGTGTTGGAGAGAAAGGATTGGAGAGAGGCAAGAATGTAAGCTGGGAAACTAGGAGCAGTTCATTCATCCGAGACACCATTTTAGACTCTGGAATTACAGTAGAACCCAAAATCCCTGCCTTCGCGTGTTTTCTTAATTCTAGGTAGGAAAGGCAGTTCACAAGTAAGCCAGTCATATCAGTTAGTGCTAACTCTTATGCATGAGATTAGAAAATGACATTTAAACTGAGGGGTGAATGGCAAGAGGGAGCCAAGTATGTGATATCCTGGAAGAACCCAGGTGGGACTATTCCACGAGCAAACAGCAAATTCAAAGGGTCTAAGGAGGGAAATGTGCATAATAGATCAGAGATGGCGATTGAGATCACTGCTGGGGGGCCGGTAGGATGGGAGAGGAATTTATGAATCTTCAAGCTTAAAAATAGTTTCCATAGCCACCTGACAGGGCTCTCCTTGGGAGACAGTATGGACAGAAAGGGTGCCGAAGACAGCCTGGGAGCTCCTGGGAGCTCCATACCGCATTGACGAACAGAGAGGGGGGAAGAGCCAGCAAAGAGGCAAGCCAAGGGTGCAGAGCTGTGGAGAGTGTCAAGGAGGAGCGAAGGTTCTCTCGCGTCTGGCACTGCTGGGATGTTGAATAAGAGGAGGATAGAGAAGTGTCACTTGGGATCTGGCCACTTGGGATTCTTTGGTGACCTTGCGAAGAAGAAATTAGGTGGAGTGGTTCACGCGAGACTGGAGAGGGGTAAAGAGTGAATTTGAGATTGAGGAAGTGGAGTCAAGTAGTTGGAGAAATTCTGATGTAGAAGAGAGCAGAGCAAAGGACCTTTACTGAGGAGTAGGAGACGTGGGGTCAAGATATTTTGCTACCGTTTTTTCACAAATATTCTACTAGATGCTTTAAAAAACTTTTAGTCGCAATGTAAGTGGAGAAGCATACAGATCGTAAGTGTACAGTTTAAATTTCCACAAAGTGAACATCTGTGTATATAACCAGCACTCAGAAACCAAACATTACCAGAAGCCCCCTTGTGTCCCCTTCCATTTATTTTCCTGTCCCCAAGGATCACCACTGTCGTCTAACACCGTGGATTAGTTTGCCTGTTTGAATTTTGTGTAGATAGCACTGTCTCGTATGTGTTCATTCGTGCCTGTCTTCCTTCACTCATCGTTAATCTGTATTGTTGGCGTGTGTCACTAGTTCGTACATTTCCGTTGCTGTATGAAAATACTGTAGTTTGTTTCTCCATTCTCCTGTGGATGGACATTTGGATTGGTTTCCGGCTTGGGACTGTGACAGCGGCACTGCTATGAACCTTCTCACGTACTCCTTTTGGTGAATGTGTTTCTGTTAGGACTGTACGTGGAAGTGGACTGCCAAGCGATGGGGGTGTGTGTGTGGTATCAGTTTATCCTGTGTGTTGTACCAGTTTACGCTGTGCGTGTGCATTGTACCCGTTCACACTTCTGCCAGGAATATTAAAGTTCCAGTTGCTTTAAATCCTTGCCACCACTGGCTAGTATCCAGTGTTCCCATTTTAGCCATTCCGGTGGGAGATTGGTGTAACACGTTGGGTCGTACTCCGTACTTCCCTCGTGACAAGGGTGAGTTTTTAAATCCGGGAGCTCCTGGAGTGTGCCTTTGTGCTGACGGGAAAGCTCCCGTCGAGATGGAAAGCAAAAACTCCGTATGCTCTGCCGCGCATTCCCCGCAGACTGATTTAGTTATGATCTGATGGACTGCGGAATCAGGACTTCTTGTAGCCCGCAGAGCGCCAGCTTCACGGAGCGCGTGATGTAGGCTCCCGTCGCGGCTTTACCCAGCTCTGGCTAGGACCTTTAACAAGTTACTGCACTTCTCAGAACCTTGGCTTTCTCACCTGAAGATGCGATGAACTGCTCTAGGCTGCCTTGCCGCTTTGTGAGGGTAAAGCGCGAGGTAGTCCCCAGCTCGGGGCCCGGCAGATAGGAAGCATTCTTCAGTGGAGAATGACTGCTTGCTTCTTTACTTCTCAAAACATGGAATTACTTATCAGTTATTTCAAAGAGGCATAGCTAAGCCATATTGATAGGCTTTCATAGCATTTCCTTTCAAAGTCATTGCAATTGTACTTTAATTGCTTTTTAAGGATAATATGCAAGATGAAGCAAAGCCGTTCTGTATTAATGATCCACAAGGCGGACTGCTTTTCCCAGTGCACTTACAGCCCAGCTGCGTTGAGCAATTCCGGGAACACGGTGGTGACCGCAGGCAGGCTTGCCGCGCCTCGCTTTCTGGTTTGCCGTGTCAGAAGGGTACTTCTTGGAGCATTGAGGGGATCATAATTAGGTTTTTTAAAAGGGATTTTTTTTTTTAAGATTTTGTTTATTTATTTGACAGAGAGAGAGGCAGCGAGAGAGGGAACACAAGCAGAGGGAGTGGGAGAGGGAGAAGCAGGCTTCCCACTGAGCTGGGAGCCCGACGTGGGGCTCAGTCCCAGGACCCTGGGATCATGACCTGAGCTGAAGGCAGACGCTTAACTACTGAGCCACCCAGGTGCCCCGAAAAGGGATTTTTGTGAAGTCTGACACAGTGGGTTCACCCTAAGCACGGTAATTTCGAGATCTCGCGTGTGTGAAAACCCCGTTGTCGCAGAAGCACCGTAGCACATAGAGTGGTTAATTACAGTCCGAACAGATTGGAGGAGAGCCTTGGGGGCGTGACTGTACTGCCTTAGATTTGGCAAGGTGGTTTGGAGCTGCATTGCACACTAGCCCTTATTTTCCTAGGGCCCTGCCATTCCGACCCTCCTCCTCCGTGGGTCCATTCTGACCCTTCTCTCCCTTCGCGGGAAAGCCCATGACAACCACTGATCCACTTAGAATTATTTGCCTGGGGCAGGTGAACAAGCAGAGAAGTGACTGTCCTAAAATTACTTAGGATTCTAGGACTTACAGGGGAGAAAGCACATTGTCCCCCTTCTTGCCTCTAACTGTGACTGTACTCAGCCTACCTGGGATAGGTCATTTATCTTCCCTGTTACTAAAACTGTCATTTTCCTGGTCAGCAGAGCTTAGTCTCCCAAGAAATGCCAGCATCCTTGTCAAGCTGACAAACTCCCAGGAGCTGACTAGCGGTCCTGGCCCCGGCCCTCGGGGCTCCTCCACAGGGAGGAGCAGGTTTTCTTGTTCCCCTCAGCCCTAAAAAAAAAAAGATCAGAAGCAAAGTTGAGAGAAAATAGTGCTGAGGGAGATAGGTTGTCTTGGTTCTCGGTTTGAGGAAGAGCTTGCTTCGCTCTCCTGTCCGGATGGCAGAGTCGAGCGAGACAGCAGCGCCTCATCGGGCCCGGAGTCCCCGGGGGCCAGGAGCTGGTGGGCTTCGCTTGTGCTGTTCCCAGTGCCCAGCACGCCGCCGGTGTTCCCTGCGCGCTTGGGAAAGCCCAGGAATTTAGACAGTATACAGCCGGCTGGCCTGCCGTTTTTTTCCCTACCGATCGTGCCTTACCAAGCGGGCCTAGCCCTCCTGGGGCAAAGTCCTCAGCTCTCGGAAAAAATTGCCACATGCAGATTCCTTGTGCAGAGGAAAAGTTTGTTTTCTTCTTGTGATTAACTGCATCTTCCCCACCCCTTGCCTTTTTACTTCATTCGTTCACCTTTGTCTGCGGATGCTGTAAGCTTATCTTGGGTGACCTCTCTCTTCCCTCCGTTCCAGTCTCTGGTGAAACAGGTGACCTTTCTCCTGCCCCCAAATCTGACTGGCCCATCACCTTTCTTTCTTTCTTTCTTTCTTTCTTTCTTCCTTCCTTCCTTCCTTCCTTCCTTCCTTCCTTTCTTTCTTTCTTTCTTTCTTTCTTTCTTTCTTTTTATTTATTTGTCAGAGAGAGAGAGCATGCACAAGCAGGGGGAGTGGCAGGCAGAGGGAGAAGCAGGCTCCCCTTGAGCAAGGAGCCCGATGTGGGGCTTGATCCCGGGACCCTGGGATCATGACCTGAGCCAAAGGCAGACGCTTAACCAACTGAGCCACCCAGGCGTCCCAGCAAGTCACCTTTCTTTCTGCTCCTGGCCCTGACTCCCACCATTCCCACCGTTCCCGGCTTCCCTTCCTCTACAAGCTTCCTCTTCATCTTCGGGGGTCTCCTCTGCGGTTGACGCCTGTGTCTGCACCTCCGTCTTAGCACCTGGATCCTCTGCAGCTCCGGCCTTGTGTCTTCCCTTCACAGCCAGAAGTTTCTTCAGAGAAACTTCAGAGTTTATCCTTAGGGTCTGTGCATATCCTCACTTCTCTGTCACTTTCCGACCTGCGGCTGTCAGTCAGCTTCTCTCTTCCTTACCTGCTGTGGCGAAGAGCACGCTCACGTTTGCCCAAAACTAGGTCCATCGGGCATTTTGTATTCCTGTATTCTACTCTCCGGGCCATTCCGCAGCATCGATCATTTCTTTGGAAACTCAAAACCCTCTTCCAGATCGCCCACCTCTGAGCAGTCTTCCTGCCACTGTTGTGCTGGTTTCCCCCACTAGCCCTTTAGGTCAGGCGCCCCCGGCGGTTCTCCCAGACCCTCCTCTGTGACCCCCACTGTCGAGTCAGTCTTCTGCCCCGTTCTGGCTTTTGTGGTGGTCTGAGGATTCTTAGACTTTCTCCTCAACCAGGACTGTCCCCTTCGTGTGCTGTGTATCCACCAGCAAGTCCCCCGGGTACAAAATGCAGCGTGTCGTCATCATTGCCCCCTTCCTTCACACACAGACACATGCCTGGTCCTGAGGACTCTGCCCCTTACTCCAGTTAGCGATTCCACTCTGTGTCCTGTTGTGTAATTCAGAGACCTTGGGATTCGTCCAAGACTGCTTTCTCTCCCCCTTCTTCCACCGCTTCAGTCCATTGACACATCCCACGAGTTCTGTCAGAGATCTGTCTGTCCCTTTCTCCTCCTCTCTTGCCTCTGCTACACCAGCCTGCCTCAGCCCGCCTACTGCCAGAGTGCCCGCTGTAAAAGGCAAATAAGGGCCCCAAACCTGATTACTTGAACCCCTCGTGGTGTCCCATTGCCTGTAGGATAGGGTCCGGGTTCCTTACCGTGGTTTTCGTCGCTGCTTGTGTACGCGCCGTACCCTCATCCACCCCACCCTTACTCTTGCCCCAACCACACATTTTGTAGTTTCTCTAATGCCATGTTGCATGCTGTTTGCTTTTTCTTGAAAATTCCTTTTACTCTGGGCTTCCTGATGAATCCCCAGCTCCTCCAGCAGCAGGATATGTGTGGCACGTCTTTTGAGAAGTCTTCTCTGGTCACCCCTCCACCCCTGAAAGCTGGTTGTGTCTCTGTCTTCGTAGCCTCCGGTATGCTGTACGAACCTCTCTTAAGGCACTGATCACCCTGAAATTCTGGTTGGGGTTTTACATTTCTTGTTCCTCTTGTTCCTCAGCCATGAACTCCTCAAGGGCAGGCTCTCTGCCTTACTCACCTGGCTCCTGAAACAGCAGGGCAGTGGCTTCACTAAAGGTTGCGTGCCTGGGTGAGTGGAGAGACTAGTCTGACGGAGGTCAGCAGATTACCCACAGTCTCGTCCCAAGGCCGCTCTGCTTCTCGCCTTGCCCCCAGCTCCTTCAGTTACTTACCCATTCTGCTGATTCTGTCGCAGAGCTCCCTGACCCTTTTTGGGATGAGTCCGGAAAGCCCAATGGTAATTGTGGGGAAACCTCTAAGTTTCCTTTTTATCCGAGCCTTGCCAGGGAAGCTGTACTTGAATCATCGTTACAGTGCTCGGAGCCTGGGCTGGTCTCTGTGTAGTGCCTCACAGCCTGGAAAATGTCCCGGTGAGAAAAAGGAAGCCCAGAGAGGTAGAACTTGTTATAAAGGTGGGTGTAGTAAAGGTGGGCTTGGCCCTGGTCTTCTGAGTCCAGACCCTCTGTTCCCTTGTATTATTATACACGGTCTCAGATGCTTTTGTCAGCAGGTGATTCAGAGAATTGCAAAATCCCCCTTTCCAAGGGGGGCCAGCTGCTGTTCTCACCCTTATCTTGCCAACAGAGAACTCAGCTGTTTAACAGCTCTTTCCTGTATTGTTCCATGGGAACTGTTCATTGCAATTAAGGCTGTCTTTCTGGGAACTTAGAGGCTTTGGACAAGTAAGAGTGAGTCAGAGAGAAATGCTCTTGATGTGTAGGAAATGGAAGGGACATGATTAGTTAAAATTTAAATATCGTGTGATTCATTCAGCAGTCTTTGTTGGGCCACCTGTCTGCTGGGCACTGACTGACTGTCATGGTCCCTGTTCACACGGGGGCCACAGGCAAACGGGGGAGACAGGTGTGGATCGGACGTGCCTACAAAAGCGAGTGAATTCTGGACCAGGAGTCTCGGGACGCGCTGCCAGCTAAGAAGGCCCCAGAGTAGTCAGGAGACCTAAGGTTATAGCTGTGTGAGCCCGGAAGTCGGTTCCCCTGCTGGGCCTCTGTCTTCCTCTGTGACATGACTCAGGGCGAACCGGCCGGCTTCTTGCTGTCAGTGCTTTGCAGCTTAGCACGCCTTCGAACCGTAGTGTAACAAAGGTACTTTCAGGAGGCAGAGCAGAAGGTGCCGTTCTTTTGTGTGAACTGATGACTGAGCAGTAACACTAAATGTTTCGTTTATTATCTCTGTAAGCAGAGAGTTCAGGCTCAAAATGTCCATATTGACTGCCTTGGTCTCCTGGGAAGAGCACGCTCTTATCACAGCAACGCTTGGCGTTTTAGCGGACCCTTTTGCAACCGTAGATTATTCTGACATTTGAGGGATTGGATTTTCTTCTGTGATCTTAAAAAATCATCTCCCCCTTTGTCCCTAGTACCCATATTTGATATGTAAAATGGGAATCACATTCCGAAACTTCTTAACAAATCCACGGAGGCACCTGCTGAGCAAGGCAACGCTAGTGAGCATTAGTTGAGCATTTTTTGCGTGCACGACGTGGCTTGGCTGCGGGAGACCCGGGAGCAAGAAGTCATCCCTGCCCTCAAGGAGCCTATGGTGTAGTGGAGCAGACATGGGGTAAGAACGTCTGTGCAACACAGTGTTAGAGGTGCTGTGAGAGAGGTGTGGGTAGGCTTGGAAGTACCCGCGTTAGACTGGTTTGTGCTGCTGGCCAGTGGAAGGGAAGTCAAGGGGGGGCCGCACAGTCGAGGAAAAGAACGTCACGTTTAGGGTCAGAAGACCTGGGTTTTCAGAATCTCAGTTCTCTCTATCTTAGCTGTGTGACCCTGACTTCTCTGAGCCTGGGTGGCCTCCCAGAAATAATAATAGCTGCTCTCCACAGTCAGTGTGAGTATGGGGCCACACGCGTGTGTGCGTGTGCACGTGTATGATAAAGTTCCGTCTCTCTGAGCTCTAGGAGCGGGTTCCTGTGGGTTTCAGGCCACTTATCGTTGCTAAGGCCATTTTTTATTTGAAGTTAGATCTCAGATTAAACCAAAACAGGGGTCAGCAACCTTTCAGAGGTGGTGAGCCAACTTGGCAGCCCGTGTGGTCCTGGCGGTCGGGTGTCTGTACTGTCCTGTGTGCAGTGGCAACTGTGGTGAAGCAGGAGGTGGCAAGAAATCTGTGGTTCCTGAAAACGTGTCCTCACCTGGACGCCCGCCTCTGGCCGCAGGTGTGGGTTGAGTATCCCTGCTCACGTCGCCCTCGGGCATGGGGGAACGGAGGAGAGCTGTGTCTTCACGCTGACCTTTCTCCCCTTCCTCCCTCGCAGCCGATTTTATCATGTGGGCAACCTGTTGCAACTGGTTCTGCTTGGATGGACAGCCTGAGGAGGCCCCACCGGCCCAGGGAGCCAGGACGCAGGCCTATTCCAACCCTGGGTACAGCTCCTTCCCTTCCCCAACAGGCTCGGAACCAAGCTGCAAGGCTTGTGGCACCCACTTCGCCAACACGGCCAGGAAGGTGAGTGTGGACTTCTTGGCCTTCTCGGCCGGCTCGGCCGCTACAGCCTCAGGCCCTTGGGCAAGCCTGCTGACCCCTGTAATGCCGGCCACCTTGCCTTTGCCTATGCAGTCCCAGGAACCCGCAGCGGATCCTTTCACAAAAGCATTAAAGAGAAGCTAGCCAAAAGCAAAGCAGCTCGGCGTTGATTTGGAGCCAGACAGGCCTGAATTCAGACATCAGCTTTGCTGCTTACTAGCCATATGACCTAAGCTTTCTGGAGATTCTTTCTCCCCATCTCTAAAGTGGGGGTACAGCAGTCGTGCCCTCACAGGGTCTTGAGGACAATGTGAGCTGGGCTCCCAAGGGCAGCGGGCGCTGGTGTCACTCCCTTCATTAGCTGTCGTCATGAACGCCTGACTGCAGATTAACTTGTTCCTTGTATCCCACGCAGTGCTGAGGACATCTCAGGTCCATCAAGACCCCAGCACGACAAAGACTGGGGCTCCTTTACTGTAGCGATTTCATGTGAAGTGCTTGGCAGCTCTGCTTTCCAGATTAGCGAGCAGCGGGGAAGTCCCGGGCTGGGTGATGGGGTGTGGCTGTGGGCCGTCCCTGTGCCAGTGCCCGGGGCGGCACATTCTCCAAGGTCAAGCACGACTGGAGCTGAGGGCGAACCCTGCTCTGGGAGTTCCCGCCTTCTGCGTCCTTCTGTAGAACGGAGATGTCCGCAGCCCTGGATGTGAGGTCAAAATGGCAATGATGGGAAATTTGAGAGGAAAAGCTACTTTTTAAGCCATGTGCTATATGCCAGGGACTCGTGAGCGATTTAGATCTTTTGGTTTCATTTAAGCCTCACAGTAACTCTATGGTAGAGGTTTTAGGGTCCCTAAACTCCCATTTTACATAGGAGACACTGAGGATTAGAGCGTAACAGTTAAGAAGGAAACTGTATTTGTCAAGTTCCTGATAAACGGCGTAAGAGAGATGGAAATACGCCTCCTTCTCCGGCTATGTGGGTAGTGGCCCAAGATCACATGGTTATTAACTGGCAGAGCTAGGATTCAAGCCCAGCTCTTTGAACCCTCCAGCTGTCTCCTGAAGACTTTCAGCGTGTCCGGATTCCTGCGGCCTGCAGTGCTGCCCGCCCGCCCTTTTGCACCCACAAGATGAAGGAGGCTGGCGTTTTGCCTGCACCTCGCTGTAGGGCAGTGAGGCTGGGCACGTCGCAGGGCTTTGTCGTGATGCGCTTGGCTGCCCCAGTCACCGTGAGAACACAACCCGAGAGGCAGGTGGCAGGGGGCCGTGGTTCGGCGGACCGCGGTGCCGCTCCCATTACACTGACACTGGAAGGTTGAGTCCTTCGATGGAGGCCACAGCAGGGACTAGAAGGGGCTCGGTGCCACATGGCCTCAGTCTTCTCAGGATGGAGACCGATTGGGGGGGTGGCTTTGGGATTTGAGGTGAGATGGAAGGAGGCCCGGGGGCTACTTGTCACATGCCCGGGACTGAGCTTGGCATTCCAAATGTCCTCTCCCTTTGAATCCTTAACAAAATATATACTGTTATTAGTTCCCATTTTATAGATGAAGAAATTGCTCTCTTAAGGTTTCAAGGAGTCCTCAGGTGCATCTAGAGTCTGCTGGATGGTCAAAGATCTTGCTGTTTTCATTGTTTTACACAGAGAAATGCTAGAACAGCTGCAGGCAGAAGTGTAAAGAAATTGGCATGAAAGGAATAGGAGAGACCTTTGTTTAAATGAGGCGGTGTGAATTTGCTGTGGGTTTGTTTGAACCTTTTTTTTTTTAAATATCATTTATACTCCGTGGAGTGGGGAACAGAGAAGGAGTAAAGAGGACAGTGTGGTGGTCAGGCTCGGGGGCCAGCATGCTAAGTGTATTAAAAAGCATGTTGGGGCACCTGTGTGGCTCAGTCGGTTAAGTGTCTGCCTTTGGCTCAGGTCATGATCGCAGGGTCCTGGGATTGAGCCCCACATCGGGCTCTCTGCTCGGTGGGGAGCCTGCTTCTCCCTCTCCCTCTGCCTGCCGCTCCCCCTGCTTGTGCGCGCGTGCTCTCTTTCTGTCAAACAAAATCTTTGAAAGAAAGAACAGGAGGGAGGGAAGAAGGTAGGCAGGCAGGCAGGCAGGCATGCTGAGAGAACCAAGGAATCTAGTGAGTTCTTGACATTTCTCAGCCTATCTTTTCAGATGGTACAGAGAACAAGGTTTTTAAAAATTTTGTTCACAACTTTCTCCCCAGTATCTAGAACAGTGACTGACATGTAGTCAGTAGGCAATACAGTTTTATAAATAAACGATGGGGCGCCTGGTGCTCAGCTGGTTAAGTGTCCAGCTCTTCATTTTGGCTCCGGTCATGGTCTCAGGGTGTTGAGGTCGAGCCATGTGTTGGACTCTGTGCTGGGTGTGGAGCCTGCTTGAGCTTCTCTCTCTCCCTTTCCCTCTGTACCTCCCCCCACTTAAAAGAAATAAAAATAAGTAAAGGAAGGAAGGAATGGGCAGTTGAGAACAATTTGCAAAAGAGGAAGTAGGCTGGAGAGTTTCTATGTTCATGACATTGTGGTTGATAATTCCACACTGAAGATTTTCATCAAGGGCCCAATGCCGTAGCACTGGCAGCGTGCTAGCATTCGGAGGGTACAGCTTTGCGGAGACGGAGCGGGATCGCCCTTTCCCTCGGGGAGCTCCCGGACCGGGTAAGGGGGCCCACGTCTATGGAGAACTAGTAGCAGCTGTGTAAGTTGCGTGCTAGGGTATCAGACATTGCTGACCTTAGATGATAATTCTAGCTGGATGAGGGAGGCGTTATTGATCTGCGAAGCAGTGGCTGAAGTGAAGACACCAGATATGGGGCAAGTGCTAGGTGTACTTGGAAACTGGGAGTTGCCTGTTGGCCAAGTGCGGGGTACTGGGGGAGTTGGTAGAGCAAGGTGGGGTCAGGTGGTGGAGGCCAGGACTGCTGTGGTAAGGAGCCTGTAGTCACCAGACGAGGAAGCCCGAGAAAGATTTTGAACGAAGGAAGGAGAGAGATAAGGAGAAAGCTTCTGTAGCAAAAAGACCTTTTTGGGGTGTGGGAGGAAGAGAAGTTCTAATTTGAATGGTAAAAGGTGGTTATTGGCACGATATTTTCTTGCCACAAAAATATGAATTAATTTTGTTTATTTCACAGCGAATTCTGTGAATATGAAGGACGTTTTCCCCATGAGAATTTTTCATTTGTGATTTTGTGCCTCAGTGGATCAGTAATTCTTATCTTTAGGGTTTGGCAGATAACAACTGCAGGCTTTTAACGTGTGTTTTCTAGAAGTGGTTGAATGGAAACGGTTACATGGATCCTACTGCTCTTTTCTTCATTGTGGTAGTATCTTCTGAATGCTCGTTGAGTACGAAGCACAGATAACATTAAGGACTGTCTGGAGAGAACAGAAGGAGGATGTACCCGTTGCCTTCCTAGAGTTTTTAGTCTTGGAGAGGAATGACCAGCTGCGATTTTGCTCCAATCCAAATACCCTGTCTGTTATTGGTAAGACCCACATGCAGTTTAGCAGCAGCCCTGACAGTTTTGGAGGAGGGCTTGTGCCCAGCCCGGACCAGCGGGAGGAGGGAGAGGAGGAGGTCGTTCTGAGAAACGTGCAAGGGGTCTTGAAATCCCCGAGTGGAAAGAGGGAGTGGTGCTGGCAAAAGCTCAGAGAGGAGGCGAAGGGGGAAGGGAATCAGAGGTGACCATGTTACCTTTTTTGGTGCGTGCCCACCTTCTGCTAAGGGTTTAGATACACTGTGTCCTGTGATACTTAAGGTGGTCCTGGGATGCCTGGGTGGCGCAGTCGGTTGGGCGTCTGCCTTCAGCTCGGGTCATGATCCCAGGGTGCTGGGATCGAGTCCCCCATCGGGCTCCTTGCTCAGGGGGGAGCCTGCTTCTCCCTCTGCCTGCCACTCCCCCTGCTTGTGCGCTCTCTCTCTCTGATATATAAATAAATAAATAAAAATTAAGTGGTCCCGAGAGGTGGGCTGACCATCTGACTTGACAGGTGAGGAATTGGAGGTCCCGGGAGGTTATCTGTTTTGCACAAGTTTCCTGAGCTCGGAAGGGGCAGGCCCAGAATGAATCCTAACTGCCACTCCTCAGGCTGCCCCTTGCCTCCCAGTGGGCTGCAGGAGGCCTTGCCTGGAGGAAGGCTGGTGAGGAGGAGGGCCCATCCAGCCTGCGCGGGGGGAATTTGTGTGGGGCCCGGGGAGGGGGGTGGTGGGAATGAGGGAAGGGCAGCAGAGCAAAGGAGAGCAGGCCACGGGGCATCCCTGAAGGGCAGTGGCTGCCGGAGGTGCGGCTGTTTGATTCTGGAGTTTGCGTGTCCTCCTAGCGTGTCTGCAGGCACGTCAGCTCCACCAGTCCATCTCTCCTGCCACCTGCTTACCCAGTCGCGTGCGCGGTTTGCTCGGGTTTAGACAGACGCGTGTCCTTCGCTCATTCTGCCCACATGTGTTGATAGCCGGCTTCTCCTTTGTTCTGGCCTGCCCCTGCGAACTGGGATTTCAGCCTGGTGCGCCGTCCTAGTCCTCGAGGGTGTGTTCAGAGGCAGGCTGACTCCAAGGGTCCTGGCGAGCAGGGGCATACAGAGAAGCTGGATTGCCGCCTTTGCATTCTGATCTTGCCCCCAATAAGCCGTGCATGTTTGAAGAAAGAATAGAGAATTGTTCAGATCTGACTGATTGAGGAACTCGGGGCTTTTTAATTGTGCCAGGCTAGGTCTCGCCAGACTGCATGGACTTCAGTCATGTTCCATGTCGGGACCTACAGCGTCTGACGCAGAAGCCTCTTCAGTGCACTCTCAGTCATTCTGAACGCATTTCATTTCCCAATAGAAGAGCCTTCGATGCAGGTGAACCCCGCAGACCCCACGTCCATTTTCCACCTGAGTGGCTACAGCTCCCAGAACCGTTACGATGCTGGTACAGCATTTAAGTCGGCCTCTGAACATCTTATGGTCTGGTTGTGACTGTAGAGAGCGAGGGAGCTTGACGTGTCCTTCCGTAATGCCTTTCAGTATTCACGTCAGACCTGGGTGGTGAACATTCTGCCCGTTTCCCTTTCCGACACGCACTGTGTCCCTTGGACAAAGCTAGGGACCACTGCCTCGCTGTGCCGACTTCTTCAGCGCCGGCCGAGTCCGATGTCGACTGTGAGAATCTCAGTCTCCCGGGCATTCTTGGGAGTTTGCGTTTGGCTTTCTATATTTAGAAAAGAGGAAGCAGAAATAGTTAGGTTAATGCTCAAGTCACCAGAGGATGAAAAGTTCTTAATTTCTTTAAGGGACTAGAACGTGTGCTCCCGGGACCATCCCAGCGTGCCCAGGAATGACCTCTGCTGTGGGCTGTGGCCTGCTCTTGGCTGGAACAGGCAGAGGTCACTGTGCTGGCTCAGCCCGTGGCACGAGAGGCTGAGGATTTGCTTCCTGTGAGTCGAGCGAGCTTTCGTGTGATGTGTTGTGTGTTGTTGTGGGAGTGGCTGCCGCCAGGCGGTACCACCTGCCAACCGGGTGTCCCGGTCGTGGGTGCGGCTGAGACGCTGAGCTTGCACAAAGGAGAGCTCCCTGATCGCGTCCAGAGGCTCCACCCCCCACCCCTGCCCCGCAGTGCAGCTGTCTGAATATTTGTCTTGGGTATGCTCTTACGTGCCCCTGGATTGCCAGCACTCCGAGTGGGCCTTCCTGGGGTGGGGGAGCCGGGGCACAGCCTCTGCGGATGGGGCACCGGCGGGGGTTTGGAGATGGAGAGCCGGGCCCTGGACTAGGTCCTGCTGTCGGCTTGGACGGGGCCGAGTCAGGCAGCATGGCCTGGTGGAAAGGGCAGGACTGGGGGCATTCCACACGCACAGGCTTTGAGCGTGAACCCCAGCTCTGCTGTTCCCTGCCCGCCCTTGAGTGTGATGCGTCATCTCTCCAGGCCTCGCTTGCTTTGTCTGTGCGACAGGGAGGTAGCTTACTGGTCATTAGTGACGTGTACATGAAGACATGGTGCAGCGATACTGTAATACTTTGCGGGGTTGCTTTGAAAATTAAATGAGAAGCTCTAGCACATAGTAGCCTCTCAGGAAATTTAATCAATAATATTAATAACCACCGTCGTACTTCTGTGTCTACTTTCTTTTCTCAGCAATAAAGTAGAAAGAATCATAGTTCAGGATTTGAATCCCGGCTCTCAAAATTAGCTTGCATTTCCTAGCAATTGTAAGTAAAAGAGTTAACACCGAAGAATCATGTGTCACATACGCTAAACGCGTTGTCTCTTAACTGTACGGCAGTCCTGAGGTAGGTACTGTTCGTTAGGGCCAGAGAGGCTGTTACACACCCACGGTGACACCATAAAAAAATGGAGGAGGGAGACTACATGAAAATGTGGGTTTTTTCAGTTCTAAAGCTGGTAGTCATAATTAATAGCCTCTGCTTCTCTATCTGCAATGAATAAGGTCAGTCTCCACTGGAATAATGAATGTAGTCCTGGACGCGGGTATGGGGGGTCTGCCCCCGTTGAGTGGTGTTTAACTGAAATCAAGGTAGCCTTTGTACCCCGACATGCAGGAAGTAGTTCCGACTGGTAGGAGTGATCGGGGGGGTCCCGCTAGGCGTGGCAGCCCGGCATCCCGCTCTGTCCTGCTCTCAGTCTCACATGGTTTCCTCTGCTTCTTGGTCTAAGCAGCAGACCTGCCTGGACTGCAAGAAAAATTTCTGCATGACCTGTTCGAGCCAAGTGGGGAGCGGGCCCCGCCTCTGCCTCCTCTGCCAGCGAGTCCGGGCCACAGGCTTTCAGCGGGACGAGCTCATGAAGGTGAAGGTGAAGGACCTGAGGGACTATCTCAGCCTCCACGACATCTCTACCGAAATGTGCCGGGAGAAAGAGGAGCTGGTGCTCTTGGTGCTTGGCCAGCAGCCCGTAATCTCGCAGGAGGGCAGGACTCGAGCCCCCACCTTGTCCCCGGACTTCCCCGAGCAGCAGGCCTTCCTGACCCCGCCTCACGCCAGCACAGTACCTCCTACCTCGGCGAGCCTCCCCTCTTCGCCTGCACAAGCCGCCTCTGTGTCCCCGGCCCAGGCTCAGGAAAGCCAGCAGGTACGCACCGGTTTGTGGTCCCTGCCCATCTCTGCCGCTCTGCGGGCTCAGTTTGCTCCCCTGCCTGCAGGGCGGGAGCGGAGGGCGGGGGCCTCTTGATTATGTGAGGCCCTTCTGCCTACTGATGCGGGAGTGTTTTCTGAACCTCAGACTCCTGTTTGGGCTTTTTTCGGCGATGATAGTGCACAGTACCAGGTATTTTTATGGTTTTTGTATGTTTTTACGACATACCTATCCCAGCTAATCATTTTTTAAAAACTCATTGTTCCAGAGATGTTTTGAGAAAACTGTTAACTCTCCAAATTTGGTTCTGTTCAGACTGGCCTCCTGCTTACTTTGCTACGGTCTTCCTTCGCGCGTACAGAACCATCACAGGGCACAGAGGGAAAGGCACATGTCGAGCGAAGGGAGAGTGGGGGGGGGGCGCATCACGGCTTCTGTGGCCAGTCACTGCTTGGGTCAGGTCATGGTTGGCATGACATTGAACGGTAAGTTGCCTTGTCATCGTCCAGGGGGCTCAGAAATGGTAAGCGAAGAGCAGCCCGTTGGCTGAACTGCGAACCAGGCATGGGGTGTGCAGCATGGCGGGTGCCCTGAGAAGGCCCCTGTGAGAGGGGAGTAGATGTGCAGACCAGCTGTTGGGTTCGAGGGAGGCTGGTGGACGTAACCAGTGTGTGAGGAGCGATGGCATCCCGTAGATTTCAGTGCCTCAGTGACCCTTTTGTGCATATGGCTGGGGCCATAGCTGGGGCATTCGGACCCAGAAGGTCTGGTTTCCACATCCAATCTGTTGTTGATGCTTTGGTCACCTGGGGCAAACTTTGAGCCTTCGGCAATGAAATGGGGTTCGTAATCCCAGGCGCTTAGGCTCCTGCCAGGCTATTGGGGGCACTGGCTGGCGTGCCGGCAGCTCTGAAGAGCCGGGAGCTCCTTCCAGCTGCCCTAGCACTGGTGTTGTGCGCGACGTGGCTGGCCGCTGCCTCTGGTCTGTGAGCCCTCCTTTGCCAGGACCGGGCCCCTGGTTCAGCTCTGGCGGGCACTGAGGCGTAAAGGCCAGGGCGATGGCGTACTTCACCTGCGGGAACCTCGCTCGGCTCCCTCGGCGGCCGCGGTGTGCTGGGTGTGCTGTCTCCCAGCCCGAGGTGAGCTCTGCCTCCGCTTCGCTCTGCTGACGGCCTCTGCCTCCCGCGCGCACTTCTCCCTCGGCTCGGTGGAGCACTCCTCTGTTTATGGGGAGCCCAGAGAGTAACTTGAGGACATTGTTCTTCCCTAAAGAACTTTCAGGTGGGTTTTTCAATGAAAGCAGGAGATTCTAAACTTGCGGTCGTCAACCAGAAATTCCAGACCGCCCCTATAGGTCGCATGCAGGCGCCAGACCTCACTGGGTCTTCCGGTGGTGCTTTCAGAGGCCTTTGTGCCAGCTCGCATCCCGTCCTGGTGAGATCTGCGTTTGTCACGCCAGGAGAACAGACGTGGGGAAGTCAAGTGACTTGTGCAGGATGCAGATCCGCCCCGGGCGCCTGCTGCCCGAGCTCTTTCCCTTACCCCTAGTGCCCGGCAGCGGTTGCTAGAGAAAGAAGTGGGTGGAGCAACCACACTGGGGGACAGATGCGAGTTGGCGATGTTGATTTAGCCAGTGGGCAAACTGAAGAGACAGTGGGGGATTGAGTTTCTCTTCCTAGGGAAAAAGGGACGTACGGAAGCCATCTACTCAGCAACAGGTTAGGCTGGGAGAGACTTTGTAACTCCAAGGTGACACCAGGAGACTGGTGGGTGCGTCTCCGTAAAGCTACGGGGAGACCGGAGGTGTTGACGAAGACAGTGTTGGATGCATCCCTGTACACGTATGCTGTGGGTGTGCTCTCCTCACCGCTTGGCATTGTGGGTGATGGTGGTGATTTCTACTTTTCATTCCCATTGTTGTTATTTGCCTCTTCTTAACCAGCTCTATGTTAGGCCTCCTAACCTGGGATGAGTGGTCGGGGCCGTGGGTGACTGGTGTCCTGGGCTGTCCCTTTATTGGTGCTCCCTGGAGTCTAGCGGAAAGACCTGTGAGCTCACACACATCTTTGCTCCAGGGTCTAGTGAAGGGGTTTGTGGCTTAAATGGTGATGGGACGAGGAGGCTCACAGTTTGAGCTACTGTTTGGCAAACGTTTTGAGAAGTTAGCATTCTAAACTCCTTAAGCGTAGGCATCTGTCTTTATAGTTCCAGGTTAATAGATTCTTAGGTGCATTAAAATAATTTGTGACCAGGTTTTAAGATGTTCTTAGGAATAGTGTGTGCTGCTAATTGGAGCCCATTTCTAGAATGTGAGAGCAGTGACTGGATGGAGGAGAGGGGACAGAGTGGTGAGGGTCTGAGAACTGTCTCATCTGTGTCAGGGGAGGAAGCCAGGGAGATGTGGCATGGAGGCAGGAAGACATGGCGTGAACCATCTGTAAGAAAACGGTGAACACTGCTGCTAGGGGCAGAGCCCAGGACGGTGGGCGGAAGTTACGGGGAGGGCGGTCTGAGCTCAGTGTCCAGGAGAAACTGGATGGCAGTTAGAGAGCAGTCCCGCAGTGACGTGGACCTTTGCTCTTCCTCTCGCTCAGACTGTTCAAGCTGAGACCACATTGACGGTGAGTGGCCGCTCCTGCCATCCTGGTGGGGAACGGAATTAGCAACCTTCTTGTTTTAGAGTTGAAATCTGTTTGCGTTGTGTCTCTGCCTGACAAAGTCAGTATTAAGGAGCAGGCTTCTGTAATGCTGTTGTTCGAGACACCAGATTCCTGGGGAGATGGGAACATGTTTGGACGTGGAGTGAGCTGGGAAGAGGCCCACGCCGTGTGAATCCCTGGGGCATCTCTGTGCATGTGATGGCACCTTTCTCTTCCCACAGGCCAATGGCCATGTGTCTCAGGACCAAGAGGAACCCGTCTACCTGGAGAGCACGGCCAGAGCACCTGCTGAGGATGAGACCCAGGTGGGGCCTCTGCTCGGGTCTGTGCCTTTGCGTTTGCTCTTTCTCTGGTGGTGTTAGGCTGTGATCAGGACCCTCTCAGCAGACTCAGAAGTGGAGAAGAATCAATGTGTGATGACAGTCCTACAGTTTTGTGTTCAGGGCTAGAGCTTAGTGTTAGCTTTCCAGATTAGCCTTCAGAGCTGCCAGTTGTCAGGGCAGAGTGGTGAGCTCACAGTGGAGACCAGGGAGCCTCATGGCCCATTAGTTTCTAGTCTCTTGACTTTCTGTAAGCCGCCCGTGGGCAGGCTCCCAGTGCTGCTGTGCGAATCTTGTTCTTTTCTTCTGCTGCTGGCACACAGTAGCCATCGTCAGGGGAAGGAGGTCAGAAAATCAGGAGGAAGGATGAGTGGGAGTTAGGCCCCAGCCGTGGTAGGGCCAGTCAGAGGGAACCGCCAGCGGGGCCGCGAAGCCACGGTCAAGGTTGCGTACAGAGGCGTGCTTGCAGGGAAGTCTGCCTCTTCCACGGGGAAGCAGAAGTCTCTCCGGGGGTTGGGAGGGGAGAGGCCGGCACCATGCTGGCTGGTTTCTTGTGCTGCTACATTTAGTCTTTCCAGGAACCCGGTGCGGTAGGACTGCTGGGTCTCCCGTGTGGAGGAGCAGAGAGGCCGAGGGAGGTGAGCGACTTGCTCCGTAGGGTTTAGCATCAGTCCGTGGAGGAGTCAGAATTAGGGCCATGTGACTCACACTGGTGCCCCTTCTACTTGTCCTGCTGATGGGCTGGTTGGGGGCTGGCGGTGCCTGAGCCCAGAACCACAGGTCAGGAAGAGACTGCGGTGTCCTTGACAACGCAGAGCGCCGTGCCGGGGACTCTTCCTGCCTCCGCTCCTGCTCTTGCGGTCAGTCCCCGCGGGCGAGGCCTGGTGAGTGCTCTGGGGTCCTCGGAGAGACAGCTTGGGAGGGAGAGCTGAGCCCACCGATCCCACCGTTGCCATTGCAGTCTGTCGACTCAGAGGACAGCTTCGTCCCGGGCCGGAGGGCCTCTCTGTCTGACCTGACCGACCTGGAGGACATTGAAGGTCTGACCGTGCGGCAGCTGAAGGAGATCCTGGCGCGCAACTTCGTCAACTACAAGGGCTGCTGCGAGAAGTGGGAGCTGATGGAGAGGGTGACGCGGCTGTACAAGGACCAGAAGGGGCTCCAGCACCTGGGTGAGGCGCTGTCTGGGCGGCGCTGCTCTCGTCCTGCAGCATCGCGGCATCGACCTGGCTAGGTTTCGTGCTCGTAGCCAAGCAAGGAGTCACTTCCACCTGGGCACCGGCTAATAGCTGCTGTTGGAAGTTGAGTGCCGGGCTGGGCGAGGCTCCGTAAACATTTACTCAGTGCTCAGAGCTGCCTGTGAAATAGGCATTATTCACATTACTCCACCCCCCCCCCTTTTTTTTTTAAGATTTAATTTGAGGGAGAGCGAGAGCACAAGCACAAGTGGGGAGAGGGGGAGAGGGAGAGGATCTCAAGTAGACTCCTTGCTGAGTGTGGAGCCCGACATGGGGCTCGATCTCACCACCCTGAGATCACGACCTGAGCCAAAACCAAGAGTGAACGCTCAACCGACTGAGCCTCCCAGGCGCCCCTAGCATTACCCTTTTATTGTACAGCCGAGGTTTGCACTGAAGATTTCCTGGACTGAGTCCATAGCCTTCCCCACCCCGTGTCAGCCCGCCATGCCCGCTGGTATTCAGCAGGACTATTCTCAGCAGTTGGGAGACGGGGACGTGAACCCGTGGTACAGGGGACTGTAGCTGTGCTGCCTGAGCCCCGGCTTTCCCTGCGGTCATTTGCCAAAGCATTCTACACAGTGTCATTTTTAGGCGATGCCCAGTAAGATTTTGTGGTTGAGTTTGGGGAAAAAAACTGTGTCTCCCTGGTAGATAGTAAAGGCAGGAAGTTCTGCAGGAGGAGTGTGTTTAGCTGTTTTAAACTCCTCATTCCCTAAAGTTTCACCCCGAACCCTCCCCTCCGCAACTGATGGGGCTCCTGCAATCGGCACTTTGATTCCCTGCCTGCTGTGCGTGGTTGAAGTCTGGTTCAGGCTCTCCTGTTCCACTGGTTCATCAGAGCTGGGGTGTCTGACCAGTCACCGAGTCACAGACGCACTTTTCCTTTTGGGGTTGTCCCCAGAAGCTCCAGAGAGCTGTGAGAGGTCCTGGGGAACAGGACGTGGCCCCACCTGGGAACTTCATCCAGACGCCTTGGCCGACTGGAACAGACGGTTCCTTCCTTCCTGACTTTAATGCGGGCTTCAGAAGGGATAGAAAAGGATACCGTGCCCATGCAGTGTTGTTCATGCGAACTGGTGGAATCCCTTTTTCTAAGGCCGGACCAGACACGCCAGGAGGGGCTGTGCGTGAGCTCTCAGCACGGGAGAGGGCGGGCGTCCGGCCGGGCTCTTGGCCAGCCTGGTTCCCAAGCAGGGAGGCAGTCCGAGTGCGAAAGTTCGGCTGCTTGGAGACTTTGCTCACACTGTCACATATTCAGGCCTCTTCTTTCTCTTTCCTTTTCAGTGTGTGGTGCTGAAGACCAAAACGGTACGTAGCTGCTTCTGTTTGGGACTGTGCTTAGGCTCTGAGCTCTGGTGGCTTTCTCTCCTGCCAGCTCCGCATCCTCCTCGCAGTCTGAGAATTCTGAGCATATTGGCATCCAGAGAGAGAGCTGGGAACTGCGCGGGGAAGCAGGGCTTCTCAGCATCTTTAAAACGTCTCATTCTCGCCTCTCTGGGAAGGGTGAAGAGTGGCAGCAGACCCGGGGCGGAGTGATTTGCAGGTCTCTGGGTGGCCAGAGCTCATGAGCGAGCGTCTGTAAAATAGTTAACGAAGCGAGTGGTGGCACGTGTCACATTCGGTTCATTTCTCATACGCCTGCTGCTACGGCACTCCTTCCCCTACAGTTTTCACTCCGTTCTGGTCTCTGTGTACCTTCAGGGAGATTACCTAACAACTTCTGGTGCCAACCAAAAAGAAAGGGACGTGACCCGAGTCTTGTTTGTACTGGGCTGGGCGGTGGCTAGAGCTGCTTTGGGGACAGAGCAGGAAAAGGGGTCCCGTGTGTGCTCTTGGGGCACAAGACGCATATTACCAACTTAGCTGCCCCCCCCCCTTCTGTGTGTTGAAGACCACCATGGGGCCTTCGGGGACTCCAGGATGCCCTGCAGGGGTCTGGCTGGGTCTGGGCTTCATTCTAAAATACATTCTACCTTTTTGAAAGCTTCAAGGCTGTGTGGTTGTGAGCTCTCAAGAGAGAATGTTCTCAGAGTAGTGTTAGGGCCTACAGACCATTTTAAAACTTTCAGAAGACTCCAAATTTGCTATTTGGCAAAATGGCCTTTTGCTCAGAATGGGGCAGAGTCTTCCGGTAGATAAATCCTGAAGAGTTGATTTCTTAGCTCCCCCAGATCCTTGGGGGTTCTAGCCCCACCCCCTGCCCTGATACCAAGATCAGGCTATTCCACTTGGTGTCTTCCTTTTTTCCTGATCCTCTGTGAGAATGCTGGTTAATGGAGTCAACGAGTCTCTTATTCCTAAGAAAATTAGTATGATACTGTGTAATTCACTGCAGCTCGTTTTTTTTTTTTAAGATTTTATTCATTTATTTGACAGAGAGAGACAGCCAGCAAGAGAGGGAACACAAGCAGGGGGAGTGGGAGAGGAAGAAGCAGGCTCATAGCGGAGGAGCCTGATGCGGGTCTCGATCCCATAATGCTGGGATCACGCCCTGAGCCGAAGGCAGACGCTTAACCGCTGTGCCACCCAGGCGCCCCTCACTGCAGCTCGTTTATACGTACAGTTCAGTCCTTTCCAGACCCCTGTTAGGGCCAACAGCCACTCACAGGGCTAGATCGGGTTCACTGCCTGTTGCCGCTGGTCCCACTACGTGTTGACTATTTGAACGGCCCAGGGAGCAGCAGAGCGCAGGGCTCCCCCGTGGAGTGGGACAGGTGACTGGTACGAAGCCAGCCCCCTACTTACGGCTCCTTGGTGCGGGCTACCATTTAAAGATCTTACTTTTTTAGAGAACGAGAGAGAGCACAGGGTGAGGGAGGGAAAGACTCTAAGCAGACTGCACTGAGCACAGAGCCCCACCTGGGGCTTCAGGTTACCATTTAAAACGTGCTGGGGACGGCTAGGTTTTTGGACAGGAAGGCGTCTGCACTGAAGCAGACACTGGCCATGCCCTCGCAGCTCCCCGCTCACATAAGCCGGCCAGCCGTTACTGAGAACTCTGTGCACGGAGCAGTTAGTACTGATGCGATAGTCCCTGTCCTCAGGCCGCTTGCCCGGAAGGCCTGCCTGCCTGGTTTTGAATCCTGGCTCTGCGCAGCAGCTGTGTGTCCTTGAGCAAGCCACCTGACTCCTTGGCCTCGGCGGCCTTGTCTATAAAATGAGCAGCAAGAGTAGCTCCTTCATAGTTTCCATGAGGATTCAGAGAGAGTTAAGATACGCACCACTGTTAGGGCCCTGCCTGGCACAGCATTCCACAAACGTGAGCCGTTAGGACTCCCTCGCGAGATGTTCGTTTATCAGACATTTCAAGAACAGCTACCACGATTGGCATTTTAGGGAATCGAGGAGGACGATCTGACCTCAGAGCACGTAACAAATGCTAAGTATAGAGTTGCAGAAACTGAGCGAATTGGTGGGCGTAAGGAGCTCATAGTGTTGTCGGGGATCTGAGTAAACACTTTAATTCCGTGTGAGAAGCTGGTGTGGGGGTAGCACGGGAGAGGAGCCGTGACCTCTGCTGGTTGCTTCCACCAGGAAGCCCCCTCAGAGGAAGCCCTGAGGAAGGTTGTGGGACAGCACAGGCCTGGACCCTTGGCTGTACTCGGCTGGGGATAGCTTTACTGAGAACCCTTGTGATCCTTCATGAACCGTTCGCTACGGTTCCATTTATATTACACTTTTTGGAACCAGTTTTTATCTTTTCAGCGTGTTCCACCTCAGGGGATAATGAGTCCCTAAGTGCCACTTACCATTATTACAGCCTCAGCTGTCTGAAAATTCTTTGCAGCTTTGAGGACTTGGCCCTACTTAGCTGTCCTGTTCCGGGCTGTATTTGATCTCCAGGTACTTTCGTCTCCACACGTACAGCCCGGTAGAGGTGTGGGTGAAACAAGCAGCTGGGGCGGAGCCCCGGAGTTCTAGCCGAGGGCAGTGTGGATTCGGGGGTGTCCACAGCAGGCCTGTGCTCTCCCTCCTCCGTCCCCGCCCCGTGCACTCACAGTCTCCTCTCCCTCCGCCCCTCTGCCCCGCTGTCCAGGTGGAGTGGTGCCGCCCAGCGTGGAGGAGAACCTGTGCAGGATCTGCATGGACTCGCCCATCGACTGTGTTCTCCTGGAGTGTGGCCACATGGTCACCTGCACCAAGTGCGGCAAGCGCATGAACGAGTGTCCCATCTGCCGGCAGTACGTGATCCGGGCTTCTTCAGTGCCTTACAGGGACGGAGCTGGAAGGGTCTAGGCTCCAGATTGGCCAGCCTGCAGAGGGGCAGGCTCACAAGAGAACCTGCAAGCAAAGACGCGGTCACCTCTGGGCATGCCTGTCCTGCCTCGGTGCGCAGCTCTTGGCCGGCGGGGCCCGGGGCGTGGGAACTGGTACGATCGCATGGGCAAGTCCCTGTTCCAGTGATCTTGGGGTAATGATGGTAATTGATGAAGAGAGGACTTTGCAGAACTTGGACCAGAGCTTCCTCCCTTCCTCTGTAAACCTAACAGTTTCCCCCTCCCCCCATACCCCGGCCACCCCGAGCCGCCCGTCTGCGTTCCAACCGTCAGAAGCCCCGGTAGAAATGGTTCTCTTCCTCCCTGCACATTTGGATGTGTTTCTGGTCTTCTGGCTTCCTGTGCGCTAACCAGCTTTGCTAGTCTCTTGCTCCATTGCCTAAACTTCGTTTGTTTCTTCAGACCAAAAAGATGTTAGCTTGCCAGACCAATAGTGATCCTCCTTAGGACTAAATTTGGACCAGTAAACTTTCTCTGGTGAGAAGTGAAACACAAATGCTACTGGAAAATTTCAAAGTCATTTAGAGTTGCTTCCTTAAGTGCTGGGTTTGGAAGTGGTGAGTCTCCCGACTGAACCTTGGGAGCCAGCAAAGCACCTGCAGGGAAGTTTCAGTCCATGTGTGTGAGCTGAGATGGCACGGGGATCGTCTCTGCTGCTCTTAGGGTGTGTGCGCCATCCTTAATTTTAGTTTACGAGAAAAGGGAAAGTTTTGAGTGGAAGCAGTGGCTTCCTGCTTAACTCTGACTTCTCCAACACAAAGGAACTGCAAACCACTTTCTCCTGAGAATGAAGTTCCTCTCTTTCCCATGGAGGTTTTAAACTGGTCTCACCGAAGGCATAGAGACTAAGGCAGAGAGCCTTGCTCTTCTCCAGCCACACTTTTCCTGAAGTTCCTGGAGACCAAAACTGAACACGTAAGGGGTATCTGAAGGTACTGAATGAGACTGGATTCAGTCTTGGGGCAGACAGCTACAAGTCTTAATTCGGGGACTCCCTGCTCCCATTTTCTCTTTCAGCCCACGGACTTGAGGGCAGGTCTGGAAGAAGCATTCTCCAGGCCCTTTAGGAAAGACTGTACAATGAGTTAGAGGATATTCTCGAGTCCTCTTAGGGTGGTACTACCACTGGAAGAGGTAAAGGGCTTAAGTCTGCTGGAGAAGCTTAGCCAGGAACACACACATGCTAGCAGAAGAGCTGTGTGTGCTGCTGATACCCGTGGGTGAGCTAGGCAACCCCTAAGCCAGCACCTGAGGGGCCTTGGCAGACCCCCCAGCCCCCTGCTGTGCAGTCCATTCTCCCAGGCTGGAACCAGTCGGGACTTTGGAAGATGGTGAGAAACCTCGAAGGGGACCTGCTTATTGGTACAGACATACTTAGGCCTTCCCCCATCATCAACCACTATTCCCCTTCAGAGGAATGGAATTATTTCATAAAATACTTGTCAGTTGCACACTGGGCCACTTACCTTGACATTACACCAAGTCCTGGATTTGATTCTGGGACAGCCTTTGTAGGAATCGGGGGAATCAAGAGAGGTCTGCGAAGAGGACCTTTCACCATTGCTGGACAGCACCCACTACAGTTTACAATGCCTACCAGTTCAGCGGAGGATTCAGCCACTTCTCTATTCCACTGTGAAACAGGTCTACATACATATGCAACTCAGTCACGATCTAGCAATAACTTCAGGGCAGAAGCTGGCTCTCTCCCTACTTAAAACTTGCTTTCACTTCTGAGGCCTTACCTCTCCTTACCTCCCACATTCCCTTCTAGACAGAAGTTAAAAATAATATTCTGAAGGTTGGTTAGTAACCTCAGTAAGAATTAGAACTGCTATCATTTGCTTATTTTGGAGAAAGAACTTGCCTTTAAGTCTCTTGATCTCTTGGTGAAGGGTTCTGTTCAGGAAAAAAGGTGTCAAACAACCCTGATTTGTTCTTACTGATGATTATTACACCAAATAAAGGCTGGGAATTCCAAGATCCCTTTTCAGTTACTATCTAACCTGGGAAGAAAACTTGATTTTTAACTCTGAGTGCTCTCCCTTACTCCTCGTGGATCCTTGGTCTTAATTATCCTGAAACATCTTAATTCTTTCAGTTATTCCATAGCTTTGGCTGTGATTGTTCTGAGATTTCATTTGAGACTTGTTTTAAGACTTGGGAGAGCTGACTGGTTCAGAACACCGTGGAACAGCTAGATCCAAGCTAGTAACATGAAGCTGTTCAGGAATTAGTGCACAATATATATTGTATAAATTTGTTGAAATCTTTCAGATGTGAATGTGTTACTTCAAGTGGCTTATATTAAGATTCTCTCAGACTTACCTGGGTGTTAAAGCAAACCCAAATGTGTATTTTTTGTTACAGAGCTCTGCTTTATAATTTTGTAATAAAATTTCACTATAGATGCCTGTCTGATCTGGTGGGAGGACACCAGAGGTCTGATAGTTAAGGTGGACGAGAGCTGATAGACCACAGGCTGCTCCCAGGCTCTTGAGAGACGGCATCGTTTGTGGAGGTGCTTGGGCCACGTGGCCATGTCGCTATTCCTGTTCAACAGACGAGGAAACTGAAGTTCAGTAGTGTTCTGACTTTCAAGATCTCACAACTAGTATGTAGGAGATGCCGTGGAATAGCCTGGAAGAGGATGGGAGCTGGGTAGCAAAAGGACCAGCCTTAGGACCAAGGGAGAAACACCAAGTGAGGTCGGACGCTGACACTGATCTTGTACAGATGGACCTTAAAGATGTGGGTAGAAAGGAATCAGAGGCCAGCCACCGTGCTCAGTCATGTCTTCAGGTGACCCTGGGAGACAAGATGGTAGCTTATGGATACAGCCGTACGGCTCGTGTGGCTCAGAGGCTGGCCCAGCCTCGGGGGCAGACGTCTGTGTGCGCACAGGCCCGTGTGGGGGGAGCTCGATTATGTGCACGTCTGCCTGGGGACTTGAGAAGAGGAAGGACTCTCACCCAGAGGCTGGCAGGCTGGAGGCTGAGCTGTAGCACTCTGTCCTCCTCGTTCGTGCGGCTGACCCGCTGGGCACCCAGGACGACTCTCGTCCGCTGCCGACTAGCAGTGTGCAAACAGAGGCTCAAAGGAGGGCCGGCCTCAAGCACTGTTGCTCGGGAGGTGTAAGATGCTGTTGCCCCGGGGGTCCGTGGAAGTACAGAATCATATAGACAGTATAATCGCGGCAGCAAAGAGAAATGCCTGAGAAAGACTGGAAGGAAAGAGACCGAACACCTTGAACAGGGAATTGGAGAGAACGTCCAGCAAGGCCCAGGAAGGACCTCCGGGCCAAGCTCATTACTGGGATGCTTTCCTGCAGCTGGCAGGGCCCCGGTGCCGCGAGGGTGCCCCGAGTGTAAGCCGCCCGTCAGGGCAGGTGGGCCTGGGTCTAGGGCGGCCGGGTCAGAGGGCAGTGACAGTGTCCTTTGGCGGAATCCCAAGGGGAATACTTCGTTCTGCTGCCCCGTCTGGTGGCTTGGCCTGAGGAGGCCGGAGAGGGGGACGGAAATTTATATAGGTCAGTGCTCACAGAAGCAGCAGCTTCTGTCGCCACAAAGGACAGAATAAAGAGTCTCATTCTCCGCACTCACGCCGGACTGAATGGTGCCTATTCACACCACCAACGGGCTGGGCAACAACAACCCTCCTGCCCCCTCCTCCCAGCACATTTTGACCGGCAGGTAGAGACCCGGATCGGGTTGGAGCTGCCTCCCGGCGTTATGTTACCTCAGTTGAGCACACTGGAGAGGGCGGGGAGGCAGGTCCTCAGTCTTAGAGGCCCAGCCTGTTCCAGGGGCAGGCGCATTACCTTAACTCACAGGGGATGGACAAACAAGCCTGGCAACCGGCCGACAGGAAGAAAAAAGAGGACTGTCCAAGAGTCCGCAGAACCGAACTCCTGGAAGCCCGTCTGCGAGGAGGGGACCAGCTGAGGAGCCGGCCCCAGCCCGGAGAGCGACAGTGACACGCAGGCGTGGCCGCGGCGCCCCCTCACAGGAGCAGGAGGGCGAGGCCCGGGCCCCCTCTGCTGGACGGGGCGCGGACGGGCATCCCGGCATGACTCGACTCTGACCGCGGGCTTCACGTTAGGTAGCCGGAGTCCGTGGGCTCTTGCCAGCAGCCTGCGGTTTGGGTGCGGTCCTCCCCCGCCTCCGGGACGGCCAGAGGCTCACGCGTGGAGCGACTCAGGTGTGAACCGGGCCGGCCCCGCACTGGCCACACGTGACCGTGTAAGGCTGAAGTAAAACCAAAACTTCAGTTCCTCGGCTGTGGCGGCTGCCGAGCACCTGCCGCGGGGCTGTGTGTGCCTAGTTTATCTTGGCCGGTGACGATTGACAGGGTGTTTCCATTGCCACAAAAAGTGCTACTGAACGGCACGCTCTCCACGAGACTGTCTTCCTTTTATTCCAGTAATGCAGCCCTGGGGGGCACGGGGGCCTTTCTTGGTACACAGGCTGTGTAGGTTTTGTCCTCGAGTGAGCAGTCTTGTTTCCAAATCTGGGGGAGGCAGAGCCTCCTGGAGTCCTGTATCCCCCAGAGGAGTAGCTCCACTAAACTCCCTTAAGGCCCCGTTTTCCTACCTGATCCTGGTTCCCCCCCTTCAAACCAGGACCCACACCCTGTAAGAGGAGAACACAGAGAATTTAGTCATAAAATTCATTTTGTTTTCTTTCAAAGGAGGCTTCATTCCTGGCAAAAAGGGCCAAGCTGAATACAAGTCCTGCCAAATATAAGAGGCATTTCTGAGCGCAGTCTTTTCAATACAATTTTAAAAAGAGCCTGCGAGTAAAGGGGCAGGTGGCTCTGCGGACGGGGCTTCAACAGCCGCGTCTCTCCGTGCCTTACCACTAGGGGGACTACGGGGGGAGAAGGGGTGCAGGATGGGGTAACTGCAAGAGATTTTATTTATAGGGGGGGAAAAAAAGCTTCTTTTAAAAGAAAACAAAAAGACAACCAAACCAGCACCCAGATCAGAAAGATCTATGTAAACCAGCAAGAGACACGGACTTCCCTGGCGGCACCTGTGGGTGCCACGAAGTTCTGGGCCGGAAGAGACCAAGCACAGTTGGTGGGTTCTGGAAGACACACTGCTTGGAGAAGAAAGGCCATCCCCGTGTCCTTGCTGTTGCCTGCCCGCCCTGGCCTGCCCCAGCTGGAGTGCAGCGAGCGTGGCCGAGGGTGAGGGAGGGCTGCAGTCCTAGCAGGGGGCTACCAGCCTTCGTTTCCGGATACACGCCCAAATCCACTCCGGGGAGACCTGCTGGGCCTCAGGGTTCTTGTCCCTGCTACCCAGCACATGTGTGGCTGAGGCCATGTCAAACTCCTGCACCAGGTCCCCATCGAATGCCACAAAATAGCGTCTGAGACGGCTGAAGTCTGGTGTGGAGGGTGGCAGGTAGAGCCGCACCCCAGTGAAGATGTCCAGCAGCACCTGCGAACGCACAGTGGTCAGGCTGGGGCTCTGCCCAGAGCGCGGGCCAGGGAGCAAGGGTGTCTGAGAACCGGAGACGGAGGGGACCATCTCTGAGAGCTGACTGCAGAGAAGGACCAGGCTTCAAAACCCCAGTGCCCCAGCCACCGCAGAGGACACCTACCCCTCCCTGTCTAAAGGGAAAGGAGGGAGCGTGGGTGGGTCCCCACACTGGGACCTGGAGAAGGGGAGAGTGGGGCTATCCCAGCAGCATCCAGTGCAGGGCCAGTGGCTCTTGGACTCCACGATGCTGGCCGACGGAGCAGTGCGCTGCACACAGGTAGCTAGACTTGGGGGTCAGGAGCCCCGCTCTGCCGTGGACGGGGGCAGGGGCTTTGGGTAGGGAAAAGATGGGAAAGGCTGCCTACTTCTGCCGGGGACTGGGTTGGGGCCCACGTGCCAGACTCCGATGCTGGCTTTGGCCGGGGAGGAGGACTGTGTGCCCACATCACCCCTACAGAGATCCAGGGTTTACCTCTGTCCCCTCTGGGCCAGTAGCTCCCCCAGGGCTGAGTCTAATTACCACATTCAGAAGGAGCTCAGCAGCTGTTTTCAAAGCCAAAGATGGACAAGAGAGGGCAAAAGGAGAAGGGCGGCAGGTAGGACAGTCACCCGGCCGGTGCCCTCTCCGCCCTCGTGGGCTGGTTCTGCTTTGGCCCTGAGCGCAAACTCACACAGCTGCACTCCACCCAGACCGGCCTTCCTCCCCTCTCTTTAATGTGAACTGTGACTCGGGACCAGCAGCCTCTCTCAGCGAGGCCGGGCTGTTCTATCTCCTGCCTGCTGGCACAGCTCTCCTTCCTCTCTGCTTGCTGGCCGGCCGCCTCTGCAAGGCAACGAGAGGGCACAGGGTGGAACGGCCGTCCTGCGGGGCCTGCCCGGGATGGGTGAGCAGCTGCCGCAGGCCACGGGGTCTGGCTGCTAGTCCCAACACCTTCGCTCATCTCAGTCCCCAAGGGCAGAGGGCTGGGAACTCAAAGCCCCAGGCCAAACGGGCCCCCGGGACACCACAGTTCTTCCGCTCACCTTTGCTGGGCACGGGGTCTCAGCGGGAGCCTTCCGCTTCTGCCCCACTTTCACGGTCGGCTGGTGGCCTGCGGAGAGCCCACGATGAGAACTAGGAAGGGGGGAGGGGAGCTGCTACCCCTGAGGTCAGGGCAGCCGAGGGAAGGGCCAGGCCTGGACTCTGCTGGGAGCCTGGGGGAGCTGGCAGGGGAGGCTGTAAGCGAGTAAGGCCTCTAACTCAGGGGTGGCTTATCCTCAGGCCAGATGGGCTCTCGCAGGGGCCGGTCACTCAGGTGTACTGAGCAGATGGAGGGGCCCATGGCTGGACACACGACAGGAACGTGGTCCAGGTCGGGTGTGGTGGACAGAGCAAATCACACGATCTCAGAGCTGACATGTGAGACTGGGTCCCCTCACAGCACACTCTTCCTCACCCCACCCCTCCCTTCTCTTACCGCCTCTGCGGTTGGGGCTGCTCAGCCTCCCTCCTGCCTTCTTGGCACTGGTGGAGGGCTGCTTCGGGGAGGCCCTGGAGGCCTTGCGAGCCCCCGCAGACCCTGAGGTACCCTCATTCTCTCCGCTGCTGCCCCCTGTGGTGGAGCTCCCCTCCTCTCCAGCCGCCACAGTGAAGTCTGCCCTCTCCTTGGACAGCTGGTACAGTTCCTGGGGAGGTGACAGAGATGTCAGGGCTCTTATCCCCTTCCCAGCCACTGGCCTCTGAGGCATGTCTTAGGCCCATGTGACTGAGGAACAAAGAGAGGAGAGAGACAAAGGCAGGGAAAAGAAGCTGGCATTCTTGGTGCTTTTCTAAACTTGAGCATTTCTTGGGTCATCATTGCAAATCCCTGTTATCTGTCCCCCTGTTCTTATCAGCAATGTAGACTATAGCCTGGGGACCAGCCCTGAGCACAAGGGCAGGAGGCTGAGGGCAGCACAGCTCTCTCCACTGAGGCCCTGCAGCAGGCGGGTCTCCCTCCACTGCCCTCCTTGCCCTCTCTCAGTGGATGATGGGGTGGGGGGGGGCAGAGAGGGAAAGAAGAGAACTCATGAGCAGGCCAGAGAGCCAGGGTTCCAAGGCTGGGACAATGGGGTGGAGGACACATGAGCAGGGGAAGCTGGCACCTTGAGTTGGGGGAGGTTAGTGGCAGATTTCCAGTCCTTATCATCACGGATGCGGGTGCAACGTGGGAACCGGATGGAGATCCCGTCGGCTGTGTGAGCCTCAGACTTGGAGAACTCAGCCCCTGTGATCTCCCACACGGCAGCTTTCTGTCAGGAGTTCAGTCACTGGTCAAGAAAAACCTCCCCCAACCAGCGAGAAGCAATACAGACCAGCTAAAACCAAAAAACCACTGGCTAGCAGGCGGGAGATGGGTTCTAGTCCCACGGTTGCTGCTGACACTAGGTGACCCGAGGGAAGTTCCAGCTCTCCTCTGGGGACCCAGTTTCTCTGTCAGTGCATGGAAGGAACTGGCCCAGGTTGCTTCCAGAGCAAAGCATTTGTGTGTGTCATCCTGCCCTTACCAAGGACGATTCCTCAGTGCTGACGGGCCCATCCCTTGGCTGAACAGTCCAGATGCCCACCCTGGGCTGGACTGTCAGTGAGGCTGAGATGGCCTCTCTGTGGCGCTAGGGAACCTGCGAGCTCATTCTGTGGGCTGGAGGAGCCCAGGCTATGGGGCTGGTACCTTTGGGTCTGGGACTATGAAGTCAGGATAGTAGATCTTGTTGATTTTCAGCCAGCTGGGTATCTTGCTGGGATCCTGGAGAAGACAAGATGTTGTCCTGAGCCGTTCCCAAGCCAAAAAACTTAAATTCCCCTTCGTTAAGGGCTTGTGTGAAGAGGGGACTTTTCACAAAAAGCTGACTCTCATCCCATGGGATCCTCCCTGCCCCGAGCGTGTGGCCAGGGGGTCATGTGGGCCAGCTGCCACAGGGCAGGCACTCAAAGTCTCTGAAGGCCTACCACTGCTCCCATGGCCAAGCAGCAGCTCTCCGTTCTGCGGACACAGATAAAGGATCCCTGTCGTCCCCCCAGCACGGCCAATCTCGGGGACGAGGTCCAGTGCAGAGGCCCCGGGCCAAGCAGCTCCTTTCCTCACCTTGCTGATCTTCACCATGTCCAGTTCCTTCTGCAGGCGTGCGAGGGTGGCGTCGTCGTGGCCTCCCGAACACTTGGTGACCGTGCACCACTTCTGGCTGTCTGGGTCGTAGCAGCCCATGAGGAAGATGGACATCATGCCACCTGGGAGGGGGGACAAGCGACGTGGTGGGGGGAGGGAGCCACTGCCGCCAGCCCCACGAGCCCAGGGAGGGGCAGGCTGCTGCGGGGGAGGGGCCTTTCAAAGAAGTACCATCCCAGGGGCCAGAGACCATCCTGACCTTTGCTCCCTTGCCCATAGAAGGCCCCAAGGACCACCAGGTCAGCTGTGTCAGCCATGGCCCCCTCGTTCAAATAGTCCTTCTTCACTTTCAGCCAGTGCCGCTTTCCAGGCTCATATGTACCCTGAGGGAAGAACAGGAGAGACCTCAAACTAGAATAAAAACTCCAGGAGGCTGAGATTTACCTTTTTTTTTTTTTTTTTTAAAAGATTTTATTTATTTATTTGACAGAGACAGCCAGCGAGAGAGGGAACACAAGCAGGGGGAGTGGGAGAGGAAGAAGCAGGCTCCTAGCAGAGGAGCCTGATGTGGGGCTCGATCCCATAACGCTGGGATCACGCCCTGAGCCGAAGGCAGACGCTCAACGACTGCACCACCCAGGCGCCCCTGAGATTTACCTCTTCATTCGACGTATGGGCTTTACCACAGTGCCCAGTCCACTCTGAGCAAGAGCCCTTAGCTCGTGGTCAGACCCTAGAAAGGCACCCCTGCTGCCTCCAGCCCCAGCCCCCTCAGACCGTCACCGCCCTCTGCTGGCCAGGGCTGGAAAGGCTGGCGGAGGCTGAGAGCCTGCGGGAGGAAGCAAGCAAAGGGTGTCAGCGGCTCACCTTCACGTCTTTCAGCACCAGCCCTTCCAGCCCCTCTCGGATAACCCGGTTTATCATGTCGGCCAAGTCTGCAGCTTTCTGAGGGTAAGACAAGACGCTGAGGTTGGTGTGAGAACGGAGAGCACCAGGGTGGGCAGGTGGAGGTGGTTCCCTTCCGCACACTAGTAAAGCACCCGCTGCAAACACCCCGACCTGAACACAACCAGCAAAGGTCCTGTCCCAACCAGAGAGTGGCTGCAGCTTCCAGACACAGGGAGCCCAGCTAGAAGGATGCTGCAGGCCCCGCCCTCTCAGATGGAGACCAGGAGACAACCTACACACAGTGGCAGCCCCCGTAAGAAACTGAGGACCCATTCTCCCAGTCACGGCTGACCAAGGGGTTCTCTGCCCTGCTTTCAAACCACCAGGCTGCTGTCTGGGGTGGGGTCTTTGCTCACAGTAACTTGCTTCATTTCTGAGAACATGATCCGGTTGGGAATTTCAACCATGTTATCATGAAGAAACTTCCGCCGCTCACACAGAGGCCTAAGGGGGACGAGAGAGCTGAGGTCAGGCCAGAACCCTCCCACCCGCATTAGGAGTTCTGAGAACCGACGGGCACATCCACCAACCCACTTCCTGACAGGGTTTGCCATGGCTCTAAACCCTGACGCCTCACAGTTCTTGTCGGGGCGACAAGGACACCCTCATGACCGAACACGGACAACCAGACAACTGTGAGCTGTGGTACAAGCCACTTCATCCTTGCACTTCCTGTTTCTGTCCTGGAGCCGCGAGAACTGGCCTCTAGCCCAGACCGTCTGGTCCCTCATGAAAAATGACTCCCACTCTCATTTTTCATCCATGCAGCCGGCCCCCCGCCCTGCCCCCAGGCCCAAGGCTGGCTGGTTCTTAGGACCGAAGTCCAAGGACCAACAAGACTGTCCTCCTCCCCCCGCCCCAGCTCATTGACGGGGCCAGTGGGGGAAGAGTGGGGGCAGGGACACATGTCTAGGTGTGCAAGGGGCCAATCCTAGTTTCTCAGGCCCAAGAATCTGCATGCAGTGAAGCCAAGACCGCTAGTTCTCCCTCAGACGGTCCCCACCTCCAGTCCTCCTCTAGTCCCCAGCTTCCTGGCGGCCTCTTCCAAAAGCAAAACCTGAGCTGAAAAGCACCCGCCTTATGCCCTCATGGGTGCTATTTGTGGACGGATAAACCGAAACCCTGTTTCTCTACACAGTCTACTTTAATGTAGCACAGAAACTTCTGTGGGGATCTGGGCTTCCTCTCTGATTTAAGCTCTCAGGAGATCCAGTCAATAAGCTGGCTCTCAGAGTCAGTGGGGAGTTGAGTATGTGGCAAGTGTGCAACCTCTCAGCTCCCTCCTCCCCAGTTCCGGGCCACAAAGAGGCATATGCTTCAGCCCCTTCCCCTCCCTCCTGTCCAACCTGAACCCCCACCTCTCAGCCCGAAAACAGATCTCTCACCTGTCCATCAAGCTGACATCATTGAAGTAGATACAATCAAACACAAACAGGCAAACATTAGCATCCTGGAAGGCAGCTTTCTGTAAGGGAAAATGAGGTAGTAGATACATGAGGCCAAAAGTAAGTGGGCTTAAAAAATGGGGAGGACCAGTCCACTTCCGGAGACCCTGTGAAGCACTGGACAGAACTGCCCTGTATGTGTTCGGAGCCCCCTGGGCCACAAGGGCACTTGGCAGAAGATCCTAAATGGAAACCAACCCCATTCTAAGTTCCCAATACTAGCCCCTTTGATGTAAAACACACACACACACATCTAAACTCAGGGCTAAATTCAGAAATAGTTCAGAAACAAAGAATAAGCCCAACTCTGAGTAAGTGACAGATTCCCCTCCGTTCAGAGCAAGAGCTCACACAGATACACATGCACGTGCGCACAGCCGCTCAGTCCCGCACGCTTGGCGCTGAGCCAGTACCTTGTGCACCCCAAGGGTCCCAAAGGGCAGCGGCCTGCCTGTGTTCGCGTCGATCAGCAGCACCTCAGAGTCCAGGATCATGCTGTGGCCCCCGGGGAAAGCCTGAGGGATGTAGTCCTTGAAGTGGGCCACCTGGGGGCAGAAAGGTGACTCAGGTGAGGGAGGAATGGGCGGCAATGACCTAAAGCCGAGCCAGAAAGCAAAAGCCAGGCCCCAGAAGAAAGAACACCAACATGTGGGAGCCAAACTCATGTGCAAAACAGACCTAGGCCTTAGGAGCCACTGAGACGAGAGGAGAGGAGTGTTTGAGGCCCAGGAAGAGGTCGGCGTGGGGAGAGCCACGCTGGGCCATGGAGGAGGTGGGAGGAAAAAGGAAGAAACAGAGAGCTGAGTATGTGGAGGAGGAGGTGGGGGCGGACAAACATGGAAGGGAGGAGGAAACACGGGCAGACAGACATTTGTGGGGGAAAACAGGTGAGCTACAAAAAAATGGATGGAAAGGAGGAAATGAACCCTCCTAGGAGTAGCAAGGAAACAGGAAAGTCTTCTCTGAGTGGGAGCTCTGAACCCACAGCCATCTTCAAAATGAGTAAGAAAGGATGTTTGCAATCAAGAGTTTTTCCTGGTACAGGCAGAACCCTAGTCTCTGAGAGTTCCAGACAGGGAGCAGTCCCACTGTAACCCAGGGCAGCCCCTGCCAAATGATGCCAGTGGTGAGGTCCAGAGAGCATGACTGGGGCCCGAGTCCTCCCCTGGGCAGGGCACACAGGCCCTCACTACCTATGGCGCTCGGAGCAGGGACAGAAGATGCCTGTTCCGCTGTCCCGCTCGGCTTCAATCCCCAACCCCGCTCTTTACAAACCACAAGCACAGGAGAGACCAGGGACGGCTGGTGAGGGAGAGCAGGGAAAGGGCTCTAACTCTGAAAAGCTGGGCCCACAGTTCTTCCGGGTAGTGGAGGAGCCCACTGGGCAGCTCCCTGGGAGAAGTTCTGGGGCAGTTTTCCTGGGCCCCGCGGAGGCCAGTGCTTAGCTCTCCTCTGGACACCTGAGACGAACGGCTCGATGCTCAGTGCTCCAGCAGGAAGGCAATGGTGGGGGAAGCACGGGGGCCACACAACACATCCCCTCCACGCCCAGGGCTCTGAAGCACAGAGTCAGTCCTAGCAGAGAAGGGACAGCAAGCTCAGGAAGGCCCATCGACTCACAGAGGCCCGGGGTGCTGCGAAGGACTAAGGGGTGAGGTTGTCAATGCCCCTTAAGGAACGACAGGAGTCCGGGCTCTCCTATGTCCCCGCTGGGTGGAGTTTACATCAGAACGTAAGCTTCCAAGTACTTCTGTCCTTTTTTTACCGCTGTACACCCACTACCGAGCACAGTGCCTCGCCCGGACTAAGCCCCTGTTAAAGCTTTGTCAGACAAACGCATGACCGATAGCCTAACAGCCCTTCGTTGCAGAGCACTAATTCAGCGCTGGGGAGCACACAGGACGTGGAAACACAAAAGACGAGCACTGTGAATCACCTGCTAGGTGAGCTCGCTGTGCCAGCATCACCGTGGGCCAGGGGAGCACTACCATCCCCAGGGGCTCTGTGCTGACTAACCCAAGTCTGGGCTCTTTGGCTGTCCCCACGGAGCAGCCCTTCATTATAAGAATCCAAAAATAAATACACTCCTTCAACAACCACAGAATAAACCCAACTGTGCCCCAGGGCTGAAATGACTACAGAACCCTGGCCTTGAGGTTCTTAGGGGGCAGGAAGGGAAAGACAGTCCCTGCAGAGAGGAAGGGACCCGTACCTTGTGAGGCAGGACAGGCTTGAGGCTACGGCTGAAGTAGTTGAAGCGGTCCCCGTTCTTATGCACCTGCACTCGCTCCCCGTCATACTTGATCTCGGAGAACATGCCGTTGGGACACTTCTTCATCGCGTGCTCGATGGACTTGCAGGCCTCGGCCTTGGGGTGGGGAAAGAAAAGCCTGGAGACTTACAGGTGCTCTTCAATGGGGGCTGCTCAGCACGGATGGCCCCAGAGTCCAGGTGCCGGGGCCTGCGGACCAGAGGATACCCTCGAGACAGGTTGCTAAAGAGGCGAGGGGAATGGACAAGGCTAGGCAGTGCCGTATTCGGACCAGAGCGTCACTGCAGCGGACACCGGAGCTGGCTTTTTGAGGACCACGAATGTGATCCATGTTAGGGGCAAATAAAATTCCACTGAAACAGCATTTCATTTTTTTCCAGTAATTCAGGATCTTGCAGGGCCGTGGCTTGCTATTAAACACATCAGTTATCTCAGCACAGGAGGGACGTAGAGGGGAGAAGAGAGTGTAGGGGACAGGGAGGCTGGAAGGGTGGCAGCGGTCAGGGATCCCTAGGACAGGACACAGGAGTGCTTCACATCCCAGCGCCATCCTGACTCAACCTGACGACAACCAACCGTCTCGGGGGTTTGTACGTGTCAGGTCACACACATAACTTCAGTGCGTCCTCGATATGCTATCTTACGTGAGAAACACTGATTTCGTTTTATGGACGAAAAAACAGACGCTTGAAGAGCCTAAGTCCTCACTTAAAGTTACACAGCTTGTGAAGGGCAGGAATGAAGCTCGCAGGGAGGCCCAACTCCAAAGCCTGCGCAGTTCATCACGGAGCTATCTAACCCACGCCACTCTTGGGATAAATGACAGGTTACAGAAGAGACTCCCAAGAATTCCTATAAAAGTCAGGAAGGCCACTACTGCAGGTGATAGGAGTCCTGTCCCCGGGATGGAGATCCCACCATTCTGGGGCTGGCTGGCCCGCATTCCGGGCGAGAGAGGACACTTCCCTAGCCCAAATGCAGAAGCCTAACGGAAGGCTGTAGTATATAGCGCATGAGAAGGGCCCACAAAAGGCACTGCACCCCACGGGAGCAGCCCCAAGGCTCTCACTAGGCATGACAACATTTGTGGGGGCTGCCGTCGCACAGAAAAACCAGTGCAGAAAGGAAATCCCAGTTCTCACGAAATGAGCAGGGGCTCAAGATGATCTTGGTCAGACCCAGTCTTCACTCCTTAAGCTTCTTTCCAGAAGAAAGAGGCCAAGTCACCCTGTCTTTGGAAGCCCGGCTCTGCCACTAACTCTCGGAGCTCCTTTGCGGTAGGTCACAGAGCCTTAGGAATTACTTAACACGTCCACCTGTCTTCGGGGAAGATGCCTGGTAAACCATGCTAAGGAGATGATTCAGATTTCATACGTCACTCACGCAAGGAAATGAAAAACCAAGAAAGGCTAAGTAACTCATAACTCATTCAAGATTCTATAGCTTGCTGGTGGCCGAGCTGGGCCTTGAGCCCAAACATTTCTACTAGACCACACGGCCTCCTCCTTCGCCTTTACAGACCCGTTGGGATATACCCTGCAGCATCTGCACTGTGCCCGGCCCCAACTCCTCCAGCATCCGTGCCCCCCCAGATCTCAGAAGGAAGGTCAGAACATCCGGACAAAGTGGGACCGGAGAGCAGCAGCCTTACCAGCATGGGCTGCACCGGCGTCATCAGGGAAGCCTGGACACTCAGTGCGCGTCTCCGGCCTGGCTCCTTCTCCACCTCCTGCTCATTGCGGAGGACCCGCTCCACCACGTCCTGCAGATTGCGCGATGCTTTGAAGGCTTCATAGGCATTGGGGTCAAGGGCATCTAACCTGTCAAGGCAGACAGGAGCAAAGCAACAAAAACCACTGCCTTTGACCTTATTGCTTTAGACAGTGGTCAGTTCTCGCAGAGAGGAGGGGTCTCGACATAGGGGGAGAGCTTACGTTCTGCTGTCTAAAGCCTTCCGCAGGGGAAAATGCTCTTGGAAAACTAGCAATTTTGAGATCCTGGGTCTACATAGATGTTGCCCTAGCAAAGACGGGGCTGGAGTGGCAAGCAACTCATACTCGATTTATCGAACGTATTCCATACTTACAATTCTAACAACCGTGTGAGAAGGGCATTGTGACATTTTATATGAGAAAATAGAGCCTGAGCTAGGTCAACTGATGGGCCACGCAGGAAGGAGTAAGGCTGAATCAGGACTTGAATCCAGACCGGGACCCCAAAGTCCTGACGCCGGCTGGCAACAAACGAAGCAGACAGCCCGGCCGTCAGACGGGGGCTGGTACTCACACGTGCTTTGCACCCGCGTTCATCTTCAGATCGTGTTTGATCAATCTGATGATGCACTTAAGGTCATTGGCCGTACACCTAGGGGTGAGGCACACTCAGCCTGGTCTTTGAAGAGCTCTAGACCCCCAAACCCTCCTTCCCTGGTGGTTTCATCTCCCCAAGCCCATCCCCGTCGGCCGGTGCCCCCACCTGGAGGCGATGTCCTGCAGGGCCTGCTGCTGCTCGTCCTCCTTGGTGAGCCTGGAAAGCCGGAGGAGGAATTCGTCCACCTCCTGGATGGTAAGGAGGCTCTTGGGAGCTGGGGGGAAAGACTTGCTCTGCTCAAAGAAGACTCTGATGGTCTCTGACACGTCGCCCTGTCTCCAAAAACCAAAATGGCTGCAACCCCAGGGTGGCTGAGTGTATCCCCCAAACCCCCAGGATTAAAGGTGAGTCAGAGATTTCAAGCATCACTCCTGTCCCCACCTCACACATATTAACCTCACTCCTGAAAGAATCTCTCCCACCCACAGTTCCCGGAAAGGGCACCTCTAACCACCATAGGATCTGGCCACCTGCCTTGGCTGACAGGTGAGCCAAGGACTAATCCAGGACTGAGCCAACTTGGTGCCTGTTAGAATTTGTTCTCGGTGAGAACTGCCGGCTACCCTAGAGGGGCACCTGGGTGGCTTAGTCAGTTAAGTGTTCGACTCTTGATTTTGGCTCAGGTCATGATCTCAGGATTGTGAGATCGAGCCCCCTCTCGGGTTCACGTGCTAGATGTGGAGCCTGCTTAAGATTCTCACTCTCCCTCTGCCCCTCCCCCACTGCCTCTCTCCCTCCCTCCTTCTCTCTCAAAAAAAAAAATTAAAAAAAGAAAGAATGAATGAATTTGAACTAAGAAACAAATACGGTCATCAGATAAGGGGAGGGTGGTGCTTGGATCGAAACATTCCATGCTGCCCAAGCTGGAGTCATGAACAAACAAAAGCTGAATGTTGTATCAAGTTATACTGAAAAAAAGCAAGAAAAAGTAGGGTCCAGAACGGCAACCCCAGGAGAGACCACGGGAGGTCTGAAATCGGTCCCTCAAGATCTAGGCCTCTTGGGGCTCTGCAGGAGTACGACTGCAGTCCTCAGAACCTCGTGAAACCGACGGCTGTCGCCTCACATTCAGCTCCCATGAAGGAAGCTTATTCAAATGGGTTTCAGTTTCCAAAACAGTATGTGCCCCAACCAGAAAAAAGGGTGCAGGTGCCCGGCTTGGCAGAACCCCACCTGGAATGCTGCCTACCCTCCCCCTTTCCTCTGACCTGTTCTAGGTCTCGTGCCATATCATCTGGGTTGCAGTTAAAAATGCGGCTGAAAAGCTTCACAATCTGCTTATCATTCAAGTTGTACACACTCTTAATAACACCCGGGAGCAGCAGCTTCACTGTTAGGTACACGTCACCGTGGAAACCATCTGGAGACAGAAGAATGGAGGCCTTCTTGAGAAATGGAGCCTAAACACATACAAACTCAAGGAACTGAAAGAGATGTCTGCATCGCTGTCTGTGCTGCCACAATGCCCTGCACGCTTCCTTACAGTGACAGAGGCCACAGCATTTGGCGACTCGTGGCTTACGTGTCTACCTCCTCTGGATGAGCTCCCACAGGGCAGGGCCACACTTCCAGTTCAGTGTCCCCAGTGAGGAGCACATTACAGATGCTCAGTGATGATCTGTCAGATGAATGAAAGAGCTGGAAGATTCTATTCCAGCCGTGCATGTAGGTCACAAAAACCTGATCAAACGTGCTGGATAGTGAACTGTCCTCCTGGTCAAATGCAATGCATTCTTCTGGTCTCCTGGGGATAAAGTAAGGGCAGAAAAAGAGCGATACCAATGTGCTCTGAGCAGAACTGGCTGCATTCTTCGTGGGGCCCAATAAGAAGTAAAAATGCATGGCTCTCTGTTCATTATTAAGAATTTCAAGGGGTGCCTGGCTGGCTCAGTAGAGCATGCAACTCTTGATCTCAGGGTTTTAAGTTCGAGCCCCACGTTGGTTGTAGAGATTACTTAAAAATAAAAAATCTTTGGGACGCCTGGGTGGCTCAGTCGGTTGGGCGATTGCCTTTGGATCGGGTCATGATCCCAGAGTCCCCGGATCGAGCTCCGCATTGGGCTCCCTGCTCAGCAGGGAGACTGTAAGCAGGGAGTCTGTAAGCAGGGAGCCTGCTCCTCCCTTTCCCCTCTGCCCCCCGGCCCCGGCTCGTGTGTGTGCTCACTCTCTCTCAAATAAATAAAACCTTTAAAATAAATAAATACATAATCTTAAAAAAAAAGAAAGAAGGAATTTCAAGACGTTATTAACAGAGGATTAAACCAAGTAGGAGGCCCCGTGCAACTGTACGATTCACACGGCTATGAAACCGGCCACGGCTCTGAGCTCTTCAGAGGAAAAGCCCATCCAGGATGTTCTAGGCCCCACCTCCTGCTGAACCTTTCCGAAGAAAGTCCTGGATGATCTGGGTCTTCGTGTTGTAGCTAGGATTCTCAGCCACCATGGCACACAACTTCCGAAACTCACGGAGCAGACAATCCTTGTGCTTGGGGTCGCATCTGCTTGATGACAAACTTGCCTTAGGGGGAGGGCTTGAGCGGGCTGCCCCAGAGTTGTTGGGCTTGGCTGTTGGAGAGAGAAACAGCAGGGATGATTCATTTGCCTTGCTGAGAAGGAAGAAAGGGAAACAAATAAGCACTCTGCTGGCACTCTGTATGGAGCTTCACTTAATCGCCCAAAATGGCCCTGCGGGGTGGAGACCGTTACACCCATCGCACAGGTAGGGCAACAGGCATCACAGCTGCTAATGGTAAAGACACAGTGGCTTCACAGCCGCACCGAGAGCCAGCTGCTGTGCGTTTCTTTATGTACGCGCTGCAGAGAACAAGCTGCCCCCAGAAAAGTGGGGATGAGAACGGAAGAAACCAAGGCACATGTTAGTTGGTGGGAAACTGCTGCTGTCGCTGTCAGGCTGGAAGAAGCCTTAAAGATGACCTGGTTCAATCTCTTCTCACTATGAGGAGCCCAAAGCCTGAGAGAAGGCATTCCCAGGCCTTTGCCGCTCCCACCCACCCATCACCCCTGCTTAGTGCCAAAATAAAAGGTAGTCAGTGAGCAAGACTGTCCTCCAGACACCCCCAAGTAACTGCACAACTCTCGAGTGATCCTCTCTTCCCTCCTTTACACAGCACACTGCACTCTGCAAGCTGGCAGCAGGGCCATTAGCAAGCAGCCTGCTGGTGTAAGCGGCCTCTTGGCTGGGGTCTGTAAATGATAAATCCATCCTTGTCTCTGCTCTGGCGTCTGAAGAGGATTTCAGGGGACAAAATTCCAGTGTCGATGTCGAGCAGGTTGCAAGACTTTAGAATACCCCGTTTCTCTCAGCTCCTCCCAACTTCCCCTCCCAGGAACGCGCTGTCCTTACGGCCACCTGGACTCTTCCGTATTTCCAGCTTTGCCCTACCACCAAACAAAAACCAGACCTCAGAGTTTCACAATAACAAAAACCCCACAGGATCAGGCGCTGTTTTTGCAATCTTCTCTCCAGCAGTCCTCGTGCGAATTCTGTAGGGTAAAGGAGGCAGGTGTTTCCTGTTCACAGATGAGGCCATGGAGGCTCCGAGGTAAAGCCACTTGCCCCCGAGCAAGCTGTCACATGACAGCGCTGGGACCAGAACCCAGGTCTCCCAACTTCAGTCTATGCTGCTTTCACTCACTTAAAGCTACCTCTCCAAACAACTTCTGAGTCCATACGTTTGGCTTTACTTTACCTGAGTCAGTCACAAGAATGTCTCCAAATATAAGAGGCAACAGGGTACAGGGTAAAAGAGCACAGGTGTTGGGAGTTAAACAGACCTCAGCGTCAATACTAACTCCATAATGGACCAGATATCAGCTTTCTCATTCATAAGATAAGCCTCATAAAAGTACTTCCCAAGGTTAACTGAAGAACAGACGAAGCTACATAGGTAAAAGCCCCTAGCCGAATGCTACTTGTTACATAAGGCCATGCTGGACACCTTCCATACTTTCAGCTCTGGTTAGGACACGTTTAGGGATGCAATTTCTCAAAATCCTTTCATTACCAAAATACAAGGAAGTTATAGGGCAGGTTATAATCATCTCCATCTGACCTAGGTGACTACTTCATGGGGGGAAAAGTCTTGAAAACCCAAACATCTTTTTGCTGCAAGAGAGATTAACGTATACAAAAAATGCTATACCAGTGGAATGTTGAAAATAAGCCATTACCTGCCTCTGCTCAGAGGGAAGCGAATAATGAATGAGGCTAGACAGCACGGAATTTTCATCTTAGCCAGAATCCCAAATGGGATTCCAAATTAAAAGGACCGTAACAGCTAAAGTATCTCTAATCTCTCACCTGAAAAACCAGAAAATTTCCGGGGATTGCTATTGGTGACGAGAGAGGCACCTTTCACTGGAGAGGTCACCTGGCCAGTGGCTGTCAGCTTAGCCTGGACAACGGCTTTCTTCTTTGGTGTGCCTGTTGCCTTAGAAGACAGATCTGTAGGACCCCCCAAAAAAGGGAAAATATGTTTTAGTGAAAGATCCCTGAGAAAAGCTTCCAAAGAATTTAACAAATGCTTTTACAGCCTTGCTGGGTAAGTTACTACCACGGCATTACACCAAGGCTGGTTGTGGACTGGCTGATCTTTTTGAGTGGAGGTAGTGGGTAAGAGAGTCCTGGTGGTGGTGCGGGGGAGTGTTCGGGGGACAAAAGCCCCGTTTCTCTTTCCTTTTTTTTTTTTTATAACTTTTTTTTTTTTTTAAAGATTTTATGTATTTATTTGACAGAGATAGAGACAGCCAGCGAGAGAGGGAACACAAGCAGGGGGAGTGGGAGAGGAAGAAGCAGGCTCATAGCGGAGGAGCCTGATGTGGGGCTCGATTCCGTAACGCCGGGATCACGCCCCGAGCCGAAGGCAGACGCCCAACAGCTGTGCCACCCGGGCGCCCCACTCTTTACTTCTATTAGTAACTTACATTTTCATAAGCACTCGCCTTCTATTATCCTATATATAATGATCTCCAGATCTGGGAAAAATCAGAACCCACATGTCCAAAGATAAAACCCGGGGACCTCAGCTCCATGGAATTAGCCCCAATTTATAGATGAACAAGAAAGTAAAATGAAGATGGAGAACAGAGCATGTGAGGTTGGCACAGGCAGGGAAAGTCCCAGCTGCTGTGTTTTTTTTGAGCTGTGTAAGTTTGACTCTACCTTGTTTTTCTCTTCCTCAAGGAGACTGATTAGTCAAGAAGTGGCAAAGGCTGGGACCAATGGCCAAGTCAGGGCAGGACAGGGAGCTTGAGAAAGAAGTATATGCAAAGTAGCTTTCGCTCCTGGAAGTCTTCTCTCCTCTCAAAGAACAATGATAAATAGGTGCCCATTTTTATTTTTTTGCCCATTTTTAGAGCCACTGCCAGAGTCCTCCCAGAGTGACCAGAACTACACTTAATTGAAGATATGAGTATTACTTTAAAGATAAGTAGACGGAAGGTCATAAAGGACTAACTGGATTTGGAAGTATCAGTGTAAGATTTCTAAAATATAAACACGTGACTACATATGTATGTGTGCATATATCTGTATGTGTATATGCATGTATTTTGTTTGCAAACATATATTTTCTAGTTCTGTCTGCTGAAAGGGCTTAAAAGCCAAGATACCTCATGGCAACAAGGATACACAGCATCTAGATTTTGGTCTCTAAAGCCATTCCCCCATAATGGGAACCAGGATTCTTCAGAGAAATGGCTGGCTCCAGAGTTGTGGTAGGGTACATATATAAGGTAAGCCTAAGAGGGGCACCTGGCTGGTTCAGTCAGTGGAGCACGTGACTCTTGATCTCGGGGTTGTGAGTTCAAGCCCGACGTTGGGTGTAGAGATTACTTAAAAATAAAATCTTAAAAAAAAAAAAAGTAAGGTAGGGGGGCGTGGGTGGTACAGCGGTTAAGCATCTGCCTTCGGCTCAGGGCGTGATCCCGGCGTTCTGGGATCGAGCCCCACATCAGGCTCTTCCGCTAGGAGCCTGCTTCTTCCTCTCCCACTCCCCCTGCTTGTGTTCCCTCTCTTGCTGGCTGTCTCTATCTCTGTCGAATAAATAAATAAAATCTTAAAAAAAAAAAAAAAAGTAAGGTAAGCCTAAGAGCATACTGTTATGCTAGAAAGTAAAGAAGTACTTCAAAACATTAAAAAAAAAAAAAAAAAAAAAAAAAGAGAGGCAGCATCCAGGACACAGAAATCAGATCAAAGAGTTTCCCAAGTGGCCCAATATGGGACAATTAAGTACGGAATTAATAAAATACAGTAAAATTATAAGCCACCAGGGAAAAGTAATCTGTGAGTCCATATGATAATAAATTGAAAGATAAGACGGGGTGATGGTAGGTACTCTATTCTTCAAAATTATCAATGTCAGAAAAGAAAGACTACGGAAATGTCCCGATTAAAGGAGGCCAAAGAGACCACAAAATGCGATACCTGATCCCAGAGTGGGATTCTACTGTGGAGGGGAAAAAAGCTACAGGAGATATTGTTTGACCAATGGACAAAACTGGAATACAATGGTGCGTTCAAATATTACATTAGGGATCAATTTACTGGAGTTGATTGCTGTGTTATGGTCCCGTAAGAGGATATTCCTACTCTTAAGATATACACACTGAATGAAGTATTTAAAGGCAAAGCCATAATATGTGCAACCTACTCTAAAATGGCTCAGGAAAAAACCCAGCTGTGCGCATGGGGAAAGAGGAACAGCGCACACAGGAACACAAATGATAATGCAAACAGAACAATATGTAACCACCGGTATGTCTGGGTAAAAAGAATATGAGCTTTCTTTCTTCTTTTTTTATTCTCACAACTCTTCTGTGAGTTTGATATTCTTTCCAAAAAATTAAAAAAAAAAAAAAAAAAGGAAGGAAGGAAAAAAATGGGACTCTACTCTCCTCCTTTTTTCTCTCAGCATCATCATATGAAAAAGCAGTGGTCCCCACCCACCTGCAATGTGCTGGCTTATCTGTTCCTTCTCGTTGTCTTCCAGCTCTTCCCAGCCTTCCAGCTCTGTGAGGTCCTCAATTTTTTTTGTGGTGGCCCGGGCCCGCTCCAGTTTCTCAAACATGCATTTAATGTGATACCACTCTTTCATATCACCCCCGGACTCTGAGAAGGGATTGGGCACCACTTTGCCGATCCGGCATACACCCTTCACAATTTTCTCCTTGCACTTTTTGCAGCCGGCTGTGCCACGCTTGGCATAGTCCACACAGAACCGTTGCTCGGCCATCTCACAGGGGCCACTGCAGAGTCCCACATGCGCCCCTGGCAGGAAAACAAGGCAGGTGGCACGTGGTCTTAGATGGCCTTCCTGGAATGACAGAGCAGGCTTTCTTCTCTGGAGGAGGCAGTGCCCATGAAGCAGATCTGTTTCTGACCAATGGCCGAACTGTCTTCTGTCAGGCCAGTGATGCCGCTCTCGGAAGAGGCACAGTTCTTTTCGCCTGAGTGCGCGGAGGGTTGGTGGGAAGAGGATCTTGAAAGTCAAGGTCATACAGCTCTGTGAAAGAGTGAGGGGCAAGAAAAGGGAGATATAAATGAGGAGCTAGGCTGCCACCTTCCCCAACCCCGAAGTCCTACTACAGTCCGTGATGACTACCGAAACATTTCCCCGAGTGTTAACGATGTAGTGCCTACAGGATGAAGAGCTCCAGAACAGGAAAATTCAGTTTGCAGAAGGGTGTTCAAACAGCTAATGTACACATGTACATCTAGTAAATCACAATCGAGAGACTCAAATCCAAATAACGTAAAAGCTTTTCTCAGGCCATCGGCAATACCTGATACTTACGATGGATGACAACGCTTAAGCATTACAAGATCCTGAAGTCTCTGTTTAGTCACCAAGAAACATTACATGATGTTCATGAAGCTTTTAATGTGAAGTAGAACACAGATGCCATCCTCAGAAAATAATTAAGTCACTATATAGATCTGTGATGTAATCAGATGACCTATTTTGAGAGGCAATTAAATGGAACCTAGAACCAGACTGCCTGGGTTCACATCCTAGCTCATTAGCTGTGTGACCTTGGTAGGTTACTTAACCTCTCCCTTCCTCAATTTCCTCAACTGTTAAAACGTGGTTAACAAAACTACCTAACTTGTCGTTCTAAGAGTAAAGCCCTCAGAACACAGCTGGTTCAGGACACATTAGCTCTTATTTCCATCAGTAAAGCAGTTATCCTTTAAGCAGAGGCTCCCTATGGGCAATCAGCCTGTTCATAATGGAGCACCTTGAATCAGGGAATGCTGAAGCAACTGGATGGCAAGAATCAAAAGACCTGATAAATCACCACAAATGGACGCAGGGATTATGTCCACCCAGTATCCCCCCACCTTTTTATAGCCATATTTTCTAAAATATCTTCATTGTTCTAATTTTAAATATGCTGGAAATTATTTCCAGCCTGCACATGCTTTGTAGTGAAATTGTTACTGGTTTATAAAGACAAGCAGGCTTTACTTCCTGCAGAGGAAAGCAGGTGGATGGGAATCGGCGGTGGGAGTGCGACTGTGACTGTCCAGTTAGGGACTGTTATTTTTGAGAACTCCCTTTACTCACCTGCGTCTCGGTTTTCTCATTTCTAAATATGGAAAATAATACCTGACCTCACGGGATGGCTGGGAAAATTTAAAATGAGCCCATGGAAGGGCTGAGGTCGGGGGTGCGCTCTGAACTCTCTGAAAATGTATACAACGTGCGCATATTCATAAATGTACACTTTCTTGGAGAGACGGTCTGTAACCCCGAGAAGTTCAAGAACTACAGAGGGGAGGTATGTGAGTCCGGCAGGTCCATCAGAGGAGCTCAGAACAGCGTTTGGGCAGGGCACCCCCGTTCCCCAAAGAGCCAACTTGAGAGCGCCTCGCAGCGCCCCACCCTCCGCGGGGCCCGAGGCCCAGGCCGAGCCGGGCCACGAGGAGGCACGGCGCTGTTCGGAGCCAGCCCGTCTGCCCCGCACCCCTCAACGGCCGCGGCTCAGCGTTTCCTTCAAGGTGGTCGAGAAGGAAACCGCTGGGGCCCCAACGCAGCCCGGGCCAGGAAGCGAGCGTCCTGCAGCCGCAGTTCCCGGGGGCCTTCCCCGACGCCTTCCGGTTACTGGCCGGCGCGGACGCCCGGGGACGCCCGCGGAGAAGGCGAGGAAGCGAGTCCCTCGGTTTGGGCGGGCTAGGGGCACAAGGACACAGCCTGGGCCTGGGGAAGGGGGCGCGGCGGAAAGAGAAAGGCTCCCGAGCTCGCACCAACGAGCACAGCCTCCGGCGCGGCCAGCGTGCAGAACCGGCCCGGCCAGAGCTGCCCCACAAGGGCCTCGGGGGACCCTCCCACTCGCGGAGCCGCGGGGGTCCCGGGGAGCTACGGGCCAACGCCTGTGGGCTCCCGGGGGGCCGCCACGTCACGGAGGGTGTGCCCCGGGGCTCGGCGGGCGGGGGAGGAGCCGAGGGGGCCGGCTCCTAGGCCGCGCCGAGCCCCGGGCCCCCGGGCCGCCGGGCCGCTTCCCTCCCCGCTGCCCGGCCCCGCCGCGCCCGCCCCTCACCTGCCTTCCCAGCTCCGGCGCACACCGCAGGCCTCGCACCAGGCGCCCACAGGCCGCGCGCCGCCACGACGGTTGTAGCGCCTGTCTCTTTAAATCCGGGTCCTTGAGCGGGCCGCAGCGCGCAGGCGCAGAGGTCCGGGCCCAGGCTGCTCCACGCGTCCCCGCCCCCCCGCTTGCCACGTGGGCTGTGGTCAGGTTAGGCGGAGCGCGGCTTTGGGAACCGTGAAGGGGCTTAGGGTGGTTTCCCGCCAGCTCTGCGGACGGAGGAAAACGGAGGTGCGGTCATGTGGTGGCAGCTGGGGTCTCAGCCCGGCCTGAACTTCGGAGGACCCCCTGATTTGTTCCTGATGTTAGAGATGATTCAGTCCTTAAAGATAATGGTTGAGAAAGTGTATTGTAATGAGCTTGGGGAAGGCAATGCGTCCTTCAACCTATTTTTCTGTTTTCCCTCTGTCCTGTGTGCCGCACAGTGCCTAGCACATAGTTAAGTATTCAATAAATAGTATTGAGTTGAGAAGAGGCACTAGGTATATAGATACAGACTTCAAGTGTAAAGGAGTGATGGGGAGAGTAATCCCTTGTATTGTTCAAAATGTACTGTCTCTTTTAAACCTCAGGTCAACTTTTAAGGAATTAGGATGGCTATTTTTACAAAAGAGTAGCAGGCTCAGAGAACGTAAGAGAGTTAGAGTTCGGGGGTTTAGGAACAGCAAACGGGCGTAGTTAGAGAGGTAAGCCAAAATCAGATTCTGGAGGGAATTCTATGTGTAAAAGAGCTTAGCTTTTCTTACGTAGGGGATAGGAAACCATAAAGGGCCTTTGGAATAGTAACTATTTTGAGGCTGGGTAGGGGAGAGACTGAGGCAAAGGAAGAAACTAAAAGGCTCTTGGTACTTGCCGTGGCAGCACATATACTAAAATTGGAACATACAGAGAAGAGTAGCGCGTACCCTGCTCACGGATGACCTACAAATTCCTGAAGAGTTCCATGTTATTAAGGAAGATTCTTTTCTTTTTTTCTTTTTTTTTTCTTTTGTCTATATGAGATGGTGTATGCTAAGTAAACTTTGGCAATCATTTCATAATATATGTAAGTCAAACCTTTATGCTGTGTAGGCCTTAAACTTATGTAGTGATGTATGTCAATTATATCTTGGTAAAGCTGGGGAAAAAAAGTTTCTTGTGGTGATCCATGTGAGAGATTAAAGTGGCCAGAATATGTTCAGTTAGTTGGGATGGAGAGGAAGAGGCATCTTTTTAAAAATAAATATTTGGGAGGCACCTGGGTGGCTGCCTTCGGCTCAGGTCATGATCCCAGGGTCCTGGGATCCAGCCCGGCATCCAGCTCCCTGCTGTGGGGAGCCTGCTTCTCCCTCTCCCTCTCCCTGCTGCTCTGCGTCCTTGTGCTCTGACAAATAAATAAATAAAATCTTAATAAATAAATATTTGGATTTTAAATTCTCTGATAAAGTGCTCATTTACCTAAAGATGAAATGAGAATGACTTGAGTGAGCAGGTAGGTAATGGTGCGAGGGGAGAAGTAGGTATTTGGGATAAAAGGATGAGTTTTGTTTGGATATATTAAGATTGGTTGGTTGAGGACAACCACAATCCCACTGTTTGGAGTGGGGCAAAGTCTATTGTGCTGCAGAATGAACAAGGTCTTTGGGGTTGGAAGGTCCCTGGAGGCTCAAGTCCCACCTGGCAGTCCAGTAATCCTGAGTCATCCTTCTCTCTGTCATTGCATTTACTACATTAATTTGAGAATCTCCTTGACTCTTTTTCCCTAACTGTGCTATCAAATGCTGTCATTGCATGTGGCTATCGAGCTCTTGAAATGTGGCTGGTCTGAATGGATATGTGCTATAAGTGTAACATGCACACTGATTTCAAAGATGTGTTGCCAAAAAAAAAAAGACTGTAAGATATCTCAATAGTATATTTATGTTGATTCACATGTTAAAGTAATATTTTGGATATGTTGGGCTGAATTAAAATACATTATTAAAATTAATTTCAACTGTTTTACTTTTTTGAAAATGTAGTGCCTAGAAAATGTAAAACTGTGTACCCAGCTCACACGATTGTCTATTGGACAGCACTGCGCTGGACTTCAAATGTTTGTGGAGGGTGACATCTGGGCTTTATGCATCACTTTATCCTCAATGCCCAGCGTAGTACGGGACACTTAGTAGGCACTGGGCAAATTTTTATAAATAAACCCATGAGTGATTGGAATGAATGAAACTGAGAGTGAACAGCTTTCTCAGAAGGAGGTTTATTACATTGTGTCTTTGACAATGTTTGATATTCATGTGCAAAAGGACTCAGGCTCTTAATATTTGTTTTGCTTGATTACAGCTCCAAGGAACCCCCAGTTTCTTTGATTCACCCCCCCCCCCATCTCCTACCCCACTGTAAAATGGAACTAGGCCTGAAGGCTGGAGTTGCATTTCGTTAGAGAAGTGGGAACTGCTACCAAGGAGAATGAAGTCATGTGCACTGGGCGTAGCAGGGCTTTGGAACCACACAGAGTTAGGTTTGAATGATGTTCCCCTACTGGCTGTGTAACCTTCGTCTATTTTCTTAACTTCTCTGGGCTTCAGTTTTCATGGTGAAATGGGGATAAAAATACCTTCTAGGATTAGGTATGACAGTTAAATGATATGGTTGATATTAACTTGGGAACTGCTTGGCATTTGGCGGTATTTCAGTAAATGTACATTCCCCTCGACTCCCGTGTCTGGATACTTTCATACCCCTGCAGGGTTAAATCAATCAGGCAAGTGTGGAATGCCGCCTCTGTGTGAGGCACTATTCCAGGAAGCGGAATAGCAGTGAAACAAAATGGACAAAAATCTCTCCTAGATGATAAGTAGTAAATAAAATGCATAGTAGGTACGCTGATGATGAGTGCTAGGCAGAAAAAGAAAGCAGAGGAGGATTGGAGGTGCCAGGAAGGTTGGGGGGGGTTGCCGTGTTAAACACCGAGGTCAGGAAGCCCCCCCCCCCAAGTGACACTGGAGTAGACTGAACAGGAAGACTACGGTGTTCTAGGGTACAGGGAACAGTAAGCAAAGGACCAGAGGCCAGGATGTGTCAGTCATGTCAGGAGATCAGCAAGGAGATGGGTGTGCTTTCAGCAGCAGGAGTTAAAGGGTCGGAAGAGGTGGAGACAAGTCAGCAGGGTATCTGGAGACAGACCCTAGAGGGCCTTGTAAATGGAGATACTGCAGTTTATTGCAGGTAAAATGGGAAGCTGGTGGATTGTATTGAGCGGAGAAGTAACATGATCGGACTCAGGTTTTAATGAGATTGCTATCAGTCTGGCTGCTGTATAGAGAAACTGGGAGGTGAGTCAGTTGGCTACTGTAAAAACATAGGGGAAAATGAGGGCAGCTTGGGTGGTAATAGTGAAAGAGTAACCAAATATTCATGTAAATATTTGCAAGTGCATTTTTCCAGGGAGCGCTTTTATTGAAGTCTTTTTTTTTTTAGGATTTTATTTATTTATTTTAGAGAGAGAGGGTGAGCAGGGGGAGGGGCAGAGGGAGAGAGAGAATCCCAAACAGGCTCCGTGCTCAGCACGGAGCCCAACATGGGGCGCGGAGCCCATCAAGGGGCTCGATCCCAAGACCCTGAGATCCTGACTGGAGCTGAAATCAAGAGTCAGATACTCAACTGACTGAGCCATCCAGGCGCCCCGCACTTTTATTGAAGTTTTAAAGCAATTCCGTGATCCAAACCAAAGATGACCTTGGTGGCAAATAAGCAGGGTATCTCCTACCTATTCCTAGTTATTCAAAGTCCCACGATGAAGTCCTTCCCTCAGACCTTGATGCTAAATTGTCCAGGGCACTGCTACTGTTTCTGAGCCTCTGAGAGCTTCTGCCACCCCCTATAAGACCGTAGCATCCCTGACTTCCAGTCGAAGCTCATTAGGATTGTTAAGAAGAAAAAAAAATCTGAGGGAAATGGGTAGATTCTGTTCATTTTTTATGCTACTCACTATGGAAGCTTGGCAGCCACAGGCAGGAACAGGGAAAAGGCTTCACACCTTCCTAGAGAAGGTGTGGGGCACTCGTGAGGCTGGTTTGCACTCAGTGGATTCCCTTTTTAATAAGCTCTGGTCTATGAATCACATAAATCTCAGCGCTGAGAGCCAATTTTACGGTTTGGTTTGCTTAATAGTCACACAATTAAAATAAGTTGTAAAAAACGGTGATGGTGTTTGCCAGGATAAATATTTAAAAGGGAACAGCTGTAGGAAGATGTAATAATTCAAAGCAGCTCATGGCTCTTTATTTTCAATAAAGGCTGTGGAGGTTGATTCTTAACCAGTGGGGTTTCTTGGCCTCTCCTTGGAATATCTTTGTGCTGTAGCTGCGAGGGTGAGGTAGGACAGAGAGGAGTCAAGTGTGCCTCTGGGAATAGCTGATTCATGACACAGACAGGGACAGGGTTTAGGACGCTCAACTCAAGGGTTGAGGTCACAGAGAGTGAGGGAGACTCAGAGTTGTTACCATCTTCCCTAAACTGGGTTGGGTTTTCTCGTATGAAGTCCTGGTGGTCATATTTTTTAGGTGGCAAATTAATAATTTTCAAAGGGGAAATTTATTGTACAAAGAGATGAGCCTATCTGGGAAGCAAACTTAAGTTCTGTCTCCTCCACTGGACTCCAGGCTGGCTGAGAGGTAGCACTGATGCCAGTTGGTTTTCCTGCTTTGGTATGGTGGTGATGAGGGAGCAGAAGGCTAGCTGAGGACAAAGCACAAGCTGACACCCTGCCACCCTGCCACCCCCCCCCCCCCCCACCATCCCCTCCTGGGTGGGATATGTTCGACATTCCTCCAGGAAGCTTCCAACTATTTTAATGTTTATAATGCTTTGCTAGAGGGAAAAACCACCTTAGCTTGATAATAGAAGGACTCCAGTATCCTGGGTCTTCTTTACCATATGAAAGTCCTTTTGCACACCTCCCTTTTTCCTTACCTCCCCAACTCCCAAGTATAGAATCAGCCACCCCTCACACCCCCGTTGCAGCAGCTCTTTGTGCCCACCGGTCTTGTCCTCGTGCTTTAATAAAACCACCATTTTGCACCAAAGACGTCTCAAGAATTCTTTCTTGGTCATGGGCTCCAGATCTCACCCCACCAAACTTCACCTACGTTGCAAAACTCTATTCCAGAACAACCTTAGGCTGGGGTCGAAGATCAGGTTGAATGCTGCCTTCCTCTCTTGTACCTCACAGGCCATTTCCTTTATGCCAGGAGAGCTCCTATCCGTCTTCTCTCCTTGTCTGGGAGCTTCTGTCCATGCCTTCTTACCGAACCTTCTTGACTACGCAGCCCACTGTGCTCTCCTTCTCCTGCCTTCAGCTTCTGTCTTGGTCTTGGTGATAGTAAAGGAAAACACTCAGTTGTTCCCATTTCTATGATAGACCGTGCTCTCTGAGAACCCACACTTCTGACAGCAGACGTGGGTTTTCTACACTGGGCAATGAAAGGGTTTCAGTCAAGGACGCAGCCCCACCAGACTGCCCCCCTGCCCCCACTTCAGATGCCAATCCCAAGTCCAGAGTGTCATCTGAGCTTCTGCCTGACCAGCTCTAAATCAGAGCTTCCCAAGGGCCCTCCGCGGGTTTGAGGAGTGTGGTAGAGCAGCTCACGGAACTCAGGAAAACAGTTCAGTGACTGGATTACCCGTTGGTGAGAAAAGGATGTAACTCAGGAACAGCCCAATAGAAGAGATGCATTGAGCAAGGTATAGGGGAAGGGGCGTCGAGCTTCCACGCCCTCTCTGGACACGCCACCCGCCCAGCACCTCCACGTGTTCACCAACCTGGAAACTCAGCAAACCCCATCCTTTTGGGGTTCTATGGAGATTTCCCCACAGAGGCATAATTGATTAGATCATTGGCCATTGGTGATTGAACTCAATCTGTAGCCCCTTCCCTTCCCAGAGGTGGGGGAGGTGCTGAAGGTTTGAATTTAATCCCTGGATTGGTTCCCTTGGCAACCAGCACACACCCTTAGGGGCTTCCCAGCATCACCTCATTAACATAAACTCTGATGTGGTTGACAGGGGATTGTTTGGAGTAACAGGTGACACCTTTATCTCTCTCACCTGTCTAATCCCTTAGGGGATTCCAAGGGTTGGTTTTTTTATTTTTATTTATTTTAAAAAAAAGATTTTATCCATTTATTTGAGAGCCAGAGAACGTGCAAGCACAGGGGTGGGGGTGAGGGATAGGGGTGGAGGGAGAGGAACAAGCAGACTCCAGGCTGAGCGCGGAGCCTGATGCAGGGCTCGATGCCACGACCCTGAGATCAGGACCTGAGCGGAAACCAAGAGCCAGATGCTTAACCAACTGTCACCTATGTGCTCCTAGGAAATTCCAAGGGTTTTAGATCAATGGCAGGAATGTGGACCAAGGCCAAAATATATATATTTCTTATTATAAATCACAATATCGCAGTGATAGACGGGGGTGGGGGCTTAGGGAGTGCCCAGATAGCGTAATACCCACAGATGGTAAAAGTCAGGCTTGGGGAGCAAACTGACTCAATACTAAACGCACAGCTGGTGAGTGGGAAAAATCAGACCATAGTCTTGATTAGCTTTCTTTCTGTTGCCTATACCAGTAATTTAGTGAATAATTGTGTCCTGCTCAATTTCTTATACCACTTACAATACAACCAGGCTGTAGTTTTCTTGAATGTAAGGGTCTCGTCTTCAGTCATTTATTTAATAGTATTATTGGCCTGTACTAAAAGCATTTACATGCACTGAATTCATTTAATTCTCTCAGTAATTCTAGAGGGTAGAAACTCTTACTCATCCTGTAGTGGAGGAAACCAAGGGTGAGGTAGCTTACCCAGTATCATGTGAAGAGTGGTGGACCACATGGCCCGGTCTAACTTGTTTCCCAGTTGCAGTGTCTGGGAACTGAAGTCATTCTTCTTGATCCCATCCGAGACCACTAGAGAGTAAAATTGATTGCTGGTGAAATGGAGGAGGGTGGGGCAGCGTGGACAGAGTCTGTTAACAAACTTCAGAAAACATAGCTTCCACCCAACCAAGGTCTCTGAACAGCACCGGTTCCCTTAACGTTGATCATAAACTTCCCTAATCTTAATTCTTGTTATCTTGGGGGATGCTCTCCCACTTTCCACATTTCACTAATGAATAATAGAATAATGGACCAGGAATCAAGTTCCATCTAGTCTTAACATTAGCCATTGCTGAGTGACCTTGGAGAAGTCATTAGATGATGGTGATGGCAGTTGTTTTACCTCTGGGGGGTGTTGAGACTTGAAAACTGATGTGAAGTCTGTGCAAAAATGATGCTCTCGCTATGTGAGTGTAAGGTAGTATTAAATAATAATGATGCAGGATGACACTGGGGATTCTGGGATCGTTGCCTTGAGCAAGCTCCTTCACTTCTGCGCATCAGTTTCCTGGTTTGTAAAATGAAGGTTTTATGTAATTTACAGGGTTGTTTTGAGGATTAGAGACCGTGGATGTCAAATCCTCGCACAGTGCCAGACACGTGGTAGGAATCCAGTAAATGGTAGCTATTAATAATAACCTGACGACCTGGCTTGGCCGACACTCTCTCCTACCCACATTTGGCAGAACAGCAAGCAAACAAACAACACATACACACACAACGAAAACAGCAATAACCACCACCATCAACCACCCAATCAGTGTGGTCCTCTGAACTCCCCTAAAGGTGACTGCTGGCTCCCAAGTGCACGTGAAGCTAGCCAAATGCCGTTAGCAAAATGGAGGCACAGCCAGATGGAACTCCTTTCCTCCTCTGAGGGACTGGGAGTGATTTCAATGAAGGATGGCTGAGTGCAGACTCACTCCAAAATAGCTTTGACTGCCAAGTGACAGGAGGAGGGAGCCAAATGAAATGGTGGCGGAGAAAGAGGACTGAGGGCTGAGAGCAGCTGGGAAGCAATGTGTCCTTGCTGACTCTTTGATCTTACTCTGCTGCTGAATCACTTTGTTCCTCCTTCTCTCCACTTCAGAGGCCTCTGGGCAGTCAGGTCTGCCCACTCACTCCCGCTGACATATGGACATCCCTTTGGCTTGTTTGGTGCCACGAGGCATTCTCGTTAGCTGCTAAATGCCGAGGTGGCCCCGTACACTCCAGAGGCTGTTGTGGATACCTCCTTGCATTGCTGCTCTCAGAAAGGGTAAGAGCCTCATGTGCGAGAGAAGGGAGACACAAGGGAGGAAAAGATTGCTCAGCCCTTTAAGCCGCTGAGTTGACTTTTGTTCTGGTTCCAACTTCCATGAGTTAGCTTGGTCTTTTTACCAGTTTTCCAAGCAACTTCCTGCTATGTGGGTATTATTCAGTCGGTAGATATTTATTGAGCTCTGTTATTGCTTGGCATTATTTTAGGTTGTGGGTGAGGCATACGAGCCCCCTGCCCTTGTGGAGTTTGCATTCTGGTGGGATAGAGACATAATCCATGTGCAAATAAACAAGCTAATTCAAGATAGTGGTAAGTTTAATAAATTCACAGAATGATATGACAGAGTGACAAGAGGTCGGGGGCCGGGGGGATGGCTGTTTATGTCATCCGAGGAAGAAACATTAGGGCTGAGAATGGAATGGTAAGATTGCCATGCTGTTTAAAGTCAGGTTCTGGGCAGAGGGAACCGCAAGGTGCAGGTCCTAACACGGCATGTCTGAGGAACAGAAAGCTCACCACTGAGAACCAGGACGTGGAGAACAAAGGGGAGAGTGTAGCAGGTGAAGTTAGAAGACAGGTCACAGCATGGGGGCCTATGGATCACATTCAGCCCACATGGTGTTTTTGAGATTTCACTAAAAACAAAAACAATCTTGACTTGTCATGCCTCTTGATAATTAAAAAGACTTGGCCATGCCAGCCCACTACTGAACGATGACAATTGATTTCAATATAGAGCGGTTATGCTCTCCTGCCCTTTCCACCGTCTCCCCCACCTTTAGGGGGGTTTGGGGTCTGTCATTAGCTCGTAAGTAGTAGACATTTGAATCAGCAAAATGCTGAGCACCATGTGAGCTTAATAAGGGCCTGAATTTTTTTTTTCCCCAAGTGTGATGGAAGCGTATGATGAAGGTTTTCAGTGACAGTGACTTGACCTACATTTTTAAAAATCACTCTACTTGTTGGTAACTGATTGTGGCTAGGGTGTGTGTGAGGCAACAGGTAACACTAATGCAAGAGATGGTGGCTAGGACCAGTGGAGACAGAACATAGTAGACAGATTCCGGGCATATTTTAGAGGGAGAGCTGCCAAGACTTGGCTAACGCATTAGATTTGGGTGAGTAAAAGGGAATGAAGGATGACTCTCAGGAGAAGGGTCAAGGCTAGGGATATAAATCGGGAGTCATCAATATATAGGTGATATTTAAACCCACAGGAATGGATGAGATCACTGAGGGAGGAACTATAGATAGGAAATAGAATGCAGAAAAAAAAAAAAAGAAAAAAATAGAATGCAGAGTTTTGGGATTTTTTTTCCGTGTTCAAATTTAAAGCTTCTCAAGTAATTCCTGACATTATACAGGCTACTAGACTCTTAGTATTAAAAAACAATCTAAAATGATCTTTCCAGCCACCATTCCTACCCATATACTTACTCAAATCCCCCTACACAAACATCCAGCCAAGTAGCCAGCCAATTAATGCATCATCATTAACAGGAAACATACTATTTCCATTAAGGCCTTATTTCATCAGAAAGTGGTTTTTCTTCCTATCAAAATTTTAGGTGAGTATCTGTACCTCCAGAAAAGGACAGTGTTGAGAGTGAAGGGGGCAAGGCACTGTTCATAATTACACCAAGACAAATGGGACTATGCTGGGCAAACCTTGGAAGGAAAAGCAGCGATACTTGAGTCACCTGTCTCCAGGAGTCAATTGAATGACTTTAAAAATGTTTAAAAGGTGAGATGCCACTTGTCTTGGCAAAATTTAAAATTTGGAGTTAAAAGAAATCTCAAGAAAATCACCTCCTCTAATTACCTCAGTTTCAAAGAGGGAATTCAAGGGCATTAAATTATTAGACTAAAATCAAGTTAGCATGCAGCAGGGGAAGACTAGTCCATCTTCCTCAACTTACGATGGGTTTACTGGTATGTAATCCCATGGTAAGTCCCGATAAACCCATCGTAAGTCAAAAATACCATACGGTGAAAATGCATCTAACATAGCCCACCCACCGAACATCATAGCTTAGCCTAGCCTACCTTAAACATACTCTGAACACTTACATTATCCTACACTTGGGCAAAATCTAACACAAAGCCTATTTTATAATAATAAAGTGTTGAATGTCCCATTTATTGACTACTTCACTCAAAGTGAAGAACAGAAGAGCTGTGTGGGTACAGAATGGCTGTCAGCGTATCGGCTGTTTCAACTTGTGATCATGTGGCTGACTGGGAGCTGTGGCTCACTGCCGCTGCCCCGCATCACGACAGAATGTCATGCGGCCTACCACTGGCCCAGGAAAAGATTCAAATTCAGAATTCAAAATTTGAAGTACAGTTTCTACCAAATGTGTATCACTTTTCCACCATTGTAAAGTCGAAAAATCGTGAAGTAGAACAATTTTAAGTGGGGGACCATTGATAGTAGACATTGCATTTCAGTTTATAAACCCCTTTCACACACGTGTCATGTGACCTGAGGTAGCGTTTTGTTTTTAAAGATTTTATTTATTTATTTGACACAGAGAGAGAGGGAGAGGGAGAGCACGGAGGAAGAGTGAGAGGGAGAAGCGAACTCCCTGCAGAACAGTCAGCCCAATCCAGGACTTGATTCCAGAACCCCGAGATCATGACCTGAGCCGAAGGCAGACACTTAACCCACTGAGCCTCCCAGGCACCACCCCCTCCCCGATTATCATCGTTTCGTAGTAGGCTGCACTGAGGTTTAGAGATGTGACTTGCCCAAGATCACTAACCATTAAAATGTAGAGTGGGAACTTGAACCTGTGTCTTGTTTTCTCTCGCCAATTCCCCTGTTCTTCCTATTGCTCCATACTAATCTAGTGATTGTTACTACTACAGGTTTTAGGTCTAAATTAATTTTTCTCCTGGAATTTTAATTCCACAGCCTCCTGCTTCCTGGTTTGTAAAAAGTAGTCATTACTTTCATCATTAAAGGAAATACAAATGTGAAAGCATTTTCCAAGTTGTAAGGGCAAATTTACATTTAAAGGCTAGTTAGTTCAGCTTTTTGTTTCCCTCCAGTTAGGGGGACTACATTAAATTGGTAAGTGAATTAGTGAGAGGATTACCTTTGTAGCATTTATAGCAACTCTAATAAATTGTTGGCTAAATGAAGGTGTCCTCTAAAAAGAGAAGGGTGACTGGAAGAGATCCATGGGACTAAGTCTTACAATTTGGGAACATTGGTGGATTCACAATCTAATGCCAAAACCTATTTGACCGAGCTCAAAGAGGTATAAAGGAGCTCTCCAATGTGTGGAGGATCAGGAAGATCCACTAATACCTGTAGCTGTTACCACTGATCGAAGATCCAACAAGGATTTCTTTGATTTTGTTCAGGGCCCCACCATTCATTCTCTGGGATACAGAGCATTGGGAACAGAGCTTTCTGTCCCTCCTAAAAACCCAGTGCTGTTTAAACGTATAGTAACATATCTGGCACTCCTTAAACTCTTTAACTGTGTTATAATTAAGGACTCAACCTCAAGGGTACTCAATTGTTAACTTAAAGTTCCAATTCCTTAAGAGCATGGCATTCAAGACCTTCCAAAATGGTTCATAATCTCCCTTTCTAATCATAACTTCCACTGTTGTCAGGAGTGAACATTCTGCTCTAAACTGGTCTGCTACCTCCTGCACAACTTGCTCTTGAAGCCCGTGCTGTCCTTTACTGTTAGCCACAACTGGCTAGTACTTGAACTGTAGCCAGTCCAAACTGAGATGTGCTATGTCAGATAGACCCAGATTTCTGAAATCTAGAACCCCCAAATGTAAATACTTCATTAATGATATTTAAATATTGATTATATATTGAAAAGGGAATATTTTGGACATATTAGGTAAAATAAATTACATTAAAAATAATTTCATATTTTTTACTTTTTCATGTGGCTCCTAGGAAAATGAATATATGTGGCTTGCACTGTATTTTTTTTTTTTATTTTTAAGAGGTTTTTATTTATTTATTTGAGAGAGAGAGAGAGAGCACAAGCAGGGGGAGCAGCAGACTCCCCACTGAACTAGGATCCCCGACGTGGGGCTAGATCCCAGGACCTAGAGTTCATGACCTGAGCCAAAGGCAGACGCTTAATCATCTGAGCCACCCAGGTGCCCCAGCATCGTATTTTTAAATGGACAGTGCTTTGCTAGATCGGCCTAGCCTCTTAAGCCAATGTAAAACAGGGCGTACTACTCAAGCCCACCTTTGTATTTTCTCATTCTAAAATAATAAAGTGATAGATGATAGAAAACTGTGAATATGTGTGGGTTTACACATTTAAGGGAGGCATGCCCTTTGTTATCATATTGAAGTTTGCTATTACCAGTCAGCTGACAGCTCAAGAAAACAGACTTTCTGCCAAAGACAACAAGATAGTTAAGTTAATACACTCAATTAAGTGTTAGATAACTTCTTTAGGGACCAACACTAAAAAACCCCAAGCCCTTGAATTTCATCTTTATCCCTCCCGTTTTTCTTCTATGTGTCACTAAAATGTTGGCCCTTCCTATGAAATTTTTCAACTTTATTCCTTTACTCTCAGTCCGTAACTAATCGAAGTCTTGCTCAACTTGCTTTTAAAATCTAGTTTCCAAGTAGTCTCCCTGCTTCTTTCTCCCCATCCAATCATTCCATTTTATACACTGCAACTAAAATCATGTTCCATAATTTTTTTTGCAAATATGATTTTTTGCTCAAAAACTTCCGCTTTTCCTACACTGCCGACAGAGAATTCCTTCATCTGGCATCCAAGTGCGGCTTTTTCATGTTATCTCTTGGTACTATTCTCCATAAACCTGACCTTTAGAGCAACTAGACTTGGTTTATGTAAAGCAAAAGCACTTAGAACCACGCCTGTCATATATTGTAAAAGCTCTATGTTTTAACTATTATTATTATTACTCACTTTCATTTGAGTATGCTGTATGCATTTCTACCCCTGGAACACTGCTAATCATTTGCATTTGAATATCTCTTTCACTAGAGGGAAAAGGAGTGATTTAAACAGTCAATGACTGCAACGAGCTAATTGTTACTCCCTGAGAAAACAACTTACCCTCCCAATAATGGACAGAAACTTTGAACCCTACTTTACTATGAAATGTAATAAAATTTAAGACTGGATGAAATAGAAATAAAAGGTAGTATTTCTTTTGTACAATAGATGGTACACTTATGGAATATGGTATCTGAAAAAAACAAAGCCTGAAAAAATATAAATGGGTTCTGGATTTAGGGCCACATGGCTCTCCAAATTTTGGCGTATATTAGAATAACCTGGGAAGTTTTCAAAACTAAACAGATGCCTGGGCCCCATTCCAGATTTATTGAATCTCTAACACTAGGCCTTGGGTACACAAGTTTTTTAAAAGCTCCAAGGTGATTCATTTGCACCTTTTCAAAAGCTTGGTGGGTGATCTTCATGTGCACCTACATCCAAGAATTACTGGTTTAATCAAGAGAAATATATATATATTATTTTTTTCCCCCACCATGTTCTCCTAGTGCATGTTTTTGAAACAGAATACTTAGAGACCTGATATGCCCTGAATGACTTACGTGTTTATGAATAGTATTCTTGAAAAAAACAAAAACAAAAAACAAAACAAAAAAAACCCTCCTCCACCTTCCTGCAAAGCTCTTTTTGAGTTGACTTAGGGGATCAGAAAAGAAAAAGCCACACATATCCCAAATACCACACTTGGTTTTCATCTAAAAGCTTGTCTGTTGGCTTGGCTTCTACTTATTTATAAATTTCAAAACAGAATTACTTAAGTAAATATATATTTAACTATATATAATATTTACAGCTTACAGATTTGACAATTCAAAATTATACACTTAAGTAAATGTGTGAAAAAGTTGACATATTAGTATATAATAGTTCAAAAATTTCAAAAACAACTTTACCTCAAAAATATTTTACACCGATTTTCAAAAGTGCTATCTTCACAGGCTCATTGTATCACAGCAACCCAGTTAGGTAATCAAATGAAGTAACCAGTATCCTATCCAGAGACAGCACTTTTGGTACCATTGTAGAGGGTATGAAAATCTTGGGTCTTGGAAACCCTATAATAAAGCCCCTTTTACCCTCCAATCCTGAGACAACAAATCTTGTAGTTCTCCTTCATCATCGCTGTCAACATTCTCCTCTTCCTTTTTCTGAAGTTCTTTTATAGTCAGAACCTCTTTAAGCTTATTTTTTATTTCATCCTGGCGATTCCGAAGCTTTTCCACCCGACGGTAACATTCTATCTGCTCATCGATCTCCCCAATTTGCCGGTCCAACCGTCCCTCCTCATCCTCTTCAGCAACTATGGCTTCGGAAATGGTATTGACCTGTCTCATGGCCTTTTGAAATTCGTCCCACTCTTTGTCCATCTGATCCTTTGGGGCATCAACCTTTCGTACTCTAGCGTCTATTTCAGGGTCGTCAAAAAAGCCTTCCGGTAATGCTTCCGCTGTGTTTTCTCTCCTTTCCACGACTTTTTCATGTATTTCTGCTTTCTCAATTGACCCTGAATGAGGAATTAAAGGGGCCTTGGGAGGATTTGTACCCGAGAAACCGCTTGGCAGCATACCACTTGTTGCCTCTCTCGAGGAGGAAAGCGAGTGTTCCCTGCCCTGTGCGTCGGGCGGCTCCTTGCTGGTGTCCCCTTTTTTCCCTTCTCCTCCCTCTTCCTCCTCCTCGTCTTCCTCATCTTCATAATCAGGGAGTAAACCAAGTCCCGACGCCTTACTGAGGGTCGCTCTGGCGGACTCCTTCCCTGTTCTGTCAAAGTTGGCGGGCAAAGCGGATGTGGAGGGCTGTACCTGAGGCAGCGGGGAGGCCTTGGGTCTTTTGGCATCTTGGCCATCCGCATCCGGCGCCTTCCTCTTGGCTGACTGAGGCACTGCGCTGGAGGACGGACCCTGGGTGGTTTCCTTCGCGCCTTTCAGCTCGGCCACTTTCTCACGGTGCTGTTTTCCCAGGACGTGAGTCTGCCATAGGAGCTCGCTCTTCACCGGGGTGTTACACAGGGCACAGCTCAGCTGCCCCAAACGGTTGTACTTCGCAAACGGAGATTCTATCCGTTTCCGATTGGTGCTCAGACGCTGCTTCTCCTTCATCAACCGCCGCAGTTCGTCCTGATTCACCACTCGCTTCCCAGCCGGAGTGCGAGCAGACGTGGAGGACGCCATCTCCGCGCCCGGACCCAAGGCGCTTCTGGGTTCAGTGCGGGCGAGGCCTGGTAACGTCACTTCCTGTCGCGACGAGGATTGGCTGAAGCTCCGGAAGTCGGGCGGTGGCGCCGGGATTTCTCTCGAGATCCGCTTTGAAGCTGTTTTTAGCTGCCGGGTCGCGCACGCAGTGAGGCTATGGCTGCGATCAAGGCAATAAACTCCAAGGCTGAGGTGGCGCGGGCCCAGGCGGCCTTGGCTGTCAATATATGCGCCGCCCGAGGGCTGCAGGATGTGCTGCGTACCAATTTGGGGCCTAAGGGCACCATGAAAATGTGAGAGGGCCCGGCGGTTGGAGCGACGGTTAGGGCCGGGGGTTTGTTGGGTGTCGTGGAGCGCTGTGAGGCAGACGTTCCGCGAAGAGCCTGGAGCGACGGGATATTCTCGTTCTCATTCCTGCCCGGAGGTCACCCCTGGCCTGAGGCGGGAGGACAGCCTCCCGAGGAAAGGGCCCCGAGTGAAGCTGTGACACCCCCACTGCCCCACTTTCGTTAGCGTTCGTGTGCAATTGAAAGTCAGTTCATGTGGTGTCTCTTCAGAAGCATAAGCCATTTAACTCCCCTGTTCTTTGAGACTGTATGCCCTTAGTTCGGGTTTTGTTTGGCAGTGTGTTGTAGTGGTGCGGGCACACAGGCCTTGGAGCCCAACAGGCATGGGTTCAACTCCCAAGTTCCCTTCTAACTGTGCGTCCTTAGGCAAGTTACTTGAACGCTCTGTGCCTACACTTCTTCCTATCTATTCACCCTTTCAGCATATATTTACTTAGCACCACCATTTTCTTTAGAAGAGTGAGGAAAAGAGGGCTAAAATGTTTAAGAGAAGAAATACATTCTAAGGAGAATGAGCAAAATTAATATTAACGGTAAAAGAGAGCTTTTCGATACTAACTGGATGCTGGAAACAGAAAAAAAAATACAAAATTATTATATTGAGGAAAGGGACTAATTGCTGATAGGAGTAGGGAGGAGAAACCTCTCAGATGACAGATTTTTGATTAGAATCTTGAAAGATAAGTTAGAGTTCACCAGTTGGAGAAGGGAGTAAAGGCCTTCTAGTAACTTCAGGAACAAGAAAGCCCATTGGTGTAAACCCAACAGAAATGAAAACAAACATGATGTATTAAGGGAGCCACAAGATTTTCCCACAAGATCTCATTTGGTAGCTGTGGCAGGAAAAATAGACATAAGCTGGATTGGGAAAGGTGAACTACATCATTGCTAAATAGTCCAGATTTTACCTTGAAGGTGATGGAGAATGTAAAATTCATTGAAAGATTTTTGATCAGGGAGCTGACTGAGTCTCATTACTTTTTAGAAATAAATATAGTGGGGGGGGGGTAGATTCAAATTCAGAGATACCAGGATGCTGTCTAAGTAGTCCAGGCTAGAGATATTGATGACAGTGGACATGGAGTGGAGGGGGTGGATTAAAGAAATACTTAGGGATTTAGGTTGTAGAATTAAAAGAACTTGACGATCTAATAAATATGAGGGATGAGGGAAAAAACTTAATTTGAGTGAATGAATGGTACATACTACCAAAATAAAAAACCTGCAGGAAATTTATAGTTTTGTAGACTTCCAAGTATCCTTTGACCAAACTTATGCTCATAACTCATCAATTTCTCTTAAACTTGTAAATGCTCCATTTGGAATGAAATCATCATAGCAGTCCATATGGGAAGAAGTGAATCTGTAGGCTGCACATGGTGGTGATTACCATGGTATTGCCCCATGGCACTTGGAAGTTTTGAAGCTCAGTTCCTTATATTAAGGATAGTGAGTGGCAAGAACTGAAAATGTCTTGCTTGACTGTTGCCATATGAGGTTAATAATATCACTGTTTTCTGAACAGGCTTGTTTCTGGTACAGGTGACATCAAACTCACCAAAGATGGCAATGTGCTGCTCCATGAGATGGTGAGCTGATGCTGCTGACTTTAATAAATCTTAATAAGCCTAGAACATAGTACAGATTGTATATCTTTAAACCAAGGCTATCAGTTAAATACTGCAGTCATGAGTTACACTTGTTGGGTTAGACCTTAATAAAAGATGATTTTGATTGTTTTCAAATCTTTATAGAGTCCGAGTAATAACGTAGGGATACTTCCAAATTTGTTACATCTTTTAAAAGCACTGAATTATGTTGTTTGTAATATGAAAATATAAAAAATATCCTTTGCAATTTTAGTAAATATATTCATCTTAGAGACTGAAGGATTTGATCTTATTTTGGAAATGTCATTGTATTCCAAAGCAAAGACTCTTACAAAATGTTCAAACCTCATTAGTTCTCAATTGAAAAAATTTGGTATTGACATTTATTAAGTATCGATAATAAGAATTTGTGAACTTGTAGAATGAAGCTTATTTCTTAATTTTATTCTTGGCCCTTAGGTTATCTTGTTTTCATTGGGCTATTTTTTTTTAAATCTCATTCTCTTTTTTAATCTGTTGCTTACTTTTTCCAGCAAATTCAACACCCAACAGCTTCCCTGATAGCAAAAGTAGCAACAGCCCAGGATGACATTACAGGAGATGGTACTACTTCCAATGTTCTAATTATTGGAGAGTTACTAAAACAAGCTGATCATTATGTTTCTGAGGTATTCGCGTTTTACAGAATTCACATTCATGTGATACTTTACTTTGGGAAATTGTTGTTTTCACTAGTAAAATGGTTTAATTTTAGAGGGCAAAAATAATTTTTATCAAGATACTTTTGGACAATTAGAAATAATCACGAACTTTTTTGCCAAAATAATGCCTTTCATTGGAATTATATCCCACTTTTTTAAAAGAAATATTTAAGGTATATAAGAAGGTAAAAAATTAGCCATCTACCCCTGAATAATGGCCAAAAAAAGAAAACATCACGGATAAAGTTGAAACCAAATTATGCACCTTTTAAAAAAATAACTGGAGAAAAATAATTGAAGGTTTTTCACACCGTGTATTTACCTATCTTTCTAGTTTTATTTTCCTTATAAATTATCTACTCTAGTGAAACTCCTCCACGCTGCTCATTAGCCTCTGAAATCACTGTATACGTTTCTACCTAAGTGCCTTTGTTGAATCTGTATTCTTTTCTTGGCATTACTTATCTGTCTTCTTTGATTAAGTATTTGAATGTTTCCTTTCTTTCAAGGACCATTTCAGCAAAGCATTACTTGCTCAAAGTGCTAGAATTATTACTTCTTTGCGTTTCATTTAGTATTGGGAATTGTCTAATGATTCAGTACCTGCAACGTACCTCATTTAGGATTCTTTTGGCTGTAGCAGTAGAAATTTGACTAAAAATCATTTAAACAATAAATTATCTCCCACGACAGAACATCCAAGTTTGGTTGATTAAAAAATTCTATTAGTTATCAAGTACCCTGGTTCTTTCTGTCTCTTAGCGCCTCCGTTTATAGTGCTTTTTCGTGGTAAGGCTTATTTCCATCCTGATTATATGACTGTCAGAGGGAATTAGGAATACCTGCTTCCTTTAGTAACACTCAGGAGGGACGTGCAAGAGAGAACCATTTGCCCAATTATGGAATAAAATTTCTTCTTTACAATACGATTGAGCCAACTTTGATCTGTGTCCATCCTAAATCAATAACAGGTTTTTGGGGAATTGACTTAATCTAATAAGGATCCACCCTTTGAGTTAGCTAGAGAGGGTAGCTTCCTCTGAAGACTGGAGGAAGAGATAACCTAAACAAAATTAGGGTTTTGTTAGGGAGAAAAAAGTTTGGGAAAAGGTAGATGCTGACAGACACTGACATAATAATGAAACTGTGGCAGTATAGTGATAGAGCTAGGCACAATATATGATAGAAATACTGAGGAGGGAGGGATATCCTAAAGTAGACTGAATTACAAAGCACTTTCTGGAGGAAGTAAGACCTGGGTTAAATCTTCAGGATGAGAGGGAGTGAGCCAGAGGAAAGAGTGAGGGGTAAGGAGAACGACATTCCAGGCAGAAGGAACAACACGAGCAGAGGCACAGAGAAGAGAAGCAACGTGGTATGTGTGTAAAGCTACAAGCATTTTGGTGTTGGCAAAGTTTAAAGTGATGTGGACAGGGGCGCCTGGGTGGCTCAGTTGGTCATTGGGCTCCCTGCTCAGCGGGGCGTCTGCCTCTCCCTCTCTCTCTGCCCCTCTCCCATACTCATGTGTGCGCTCTCTCACATAAATAAACAAACAAACAAACAAACAAATAAATAAATACATAAATAACATCTTTAAAAATAATAAAGTGATGTGGACAGTAATGAAAGCCTGGAGAAGTAGGTGGGAGCTAGATCACAGAGGGCATGTAGTATGCTAACCAAGAAGAACGTTCACGTTAATGTATTAATTACTGATATGGTCAGATTGGGATTTTAAAAATTTGGGTGACAGTTTTAAGGGAGTCAAGACTGGGAGATCATAGTAGTCCAGATGACAAGTCGTGAGATCCTAGACTGAGACCACGTTTTGAAAATGGTTCATAACACAGGCTCTAGAGTCAGGCTTTGCAGGTTTAAATCCTGGTTCCACCTCTTACTATCCTGGTAATCTAAGGCAAATTACATTATCCCTATAAATCTCCATTTCCTCATCTGTGAAACAGAAATAATACCCACTTCATAGTGTTGAGAGGATGAATTAAATAATACATGTAAAGCCTTTTAGATTAGTACCTGGCACAAATGCTCAATAAATGTTAACTTTATTTATTTTTTTAAATGTTAACTTTAAAAAATTGTTGTAGGACTGATGTAAAAGAATGTAATTTATCCCCCAAGGGGAATAAATTAGACCCAGTTCCAGTTTTCAATAAGTTTATGTATTTTTTCCAGGATAAACAATATTTTTAAAAAAATCATTTTGTTATAATGTCAGACCTAAAGAAAAGTTTCAGGAATAGTCCAAAGAATAACATTTCTCTCTCAGACATATGCATATATATGGTGTATGTATATATATGTATGTACATATTTTTTTCTAAATAATGTAAGTTGCAGACGTGATCTTCTAAATATTTTAGTGTATATTTCTTAAAACCAGGATATTCTCTTATGTAATCACAGAATAGTGATCAAAAACAGGAATTAGGGGCGCCTGGGTGGCTCAGCCATTAAGCGTCTGCCTTTGGCTCAGGGCGTGATCCTGGTGTTCTGGGATCGAGCCCCACATTGGGCTCCTTCGCTGGGAGCCTGCCTCTTCCTCTCCCACTCCCCCTGCTTGTGTTCCCTCTCTCACTGGCTGTCTCTCTCTCTGTCAAATAAATAAATAAAATCTTTAAAAAACCAGGAATTAATATTAACATTGACACATTGTTATAGTAGTATAACCTACAGATTTTATTCCAGTTTTATAATTTTTCCCAACAGTGTTCTTTATAGCAGAAAAAAAATCTAGGCTCATCCATTGCATTCAGTTGTCATATCCCTTTAGTCTCCTTTGAATTGGAATAATCTTGAACTGTCTTTGGTGTTTTATGATATTGCTACTTTTAGAGTATAGGCCAATTATTTTGTAGAGAGTACTTAATTTGGATTTGACTATTTTATCATAATTAGACTCAGGTTATGAACTTTTGGCACGAATACCATAGAAGTGCTTTAGTGTTCTTAATGCATTGTATCAGGAGGCACATGATGCCTGTTTGTCCCATTACTGTTATGTTAACATTTGGTGAAGGTGGTGTCTGTCTGTATTTTTCTCCAAATCAGTGTTCATTCTTTTCCTCTGCATTAAAAAGAGTCTTTTCTTTTGTGCCCATTCAGAAGGGTACCACATGACAGTGTGTCATAATTCTTGGAAATAAGGAGGACTATTATAGTTTTTTGTACTGGACCTAAAATTTTTCTGTAAGTTTGAGATTGTTTTAAATATGAAGCACTGAAAAGTTACTTTTATAAGTTATATACATACACATATTTAGTGGCATTGATGTGGGTAATATTACTTTTTCTGGATATACCTGTTAATAGGAGAAGGTGGTTCCTTTTACTTTATAATTTTTAGTTTTATGTTGATGTCATAGGGCCTGCACCCTAGAATAATAGCTGAAGGATTTGAAGCTGCAAAGATAAAAGCACTTGAAGTTTTGGAAGAAGTTAAAATTAACAAAGAGATGAAAAGAGAAATCCTCTTAGATGTGGCTAGAACATCTCTACAAACTAAAGTTCATGCTGAATTGGCTGATGTGTTAATAGAGGTATGTGACTGAACTTTTGTATTCAGAATGAGTATAGACTAATGCATGATGATATTTTTCTTTTTTCTATAAGATAATCAACCACTGCATGTGGTGGTTTTGTATGTGAAATAAAATATGGAAGACAAATATTTATAGACTTATTTAGAGACTAGACTTGATTGGTCAGAGCAGTATATGTTTTTCAAAAGTGTCATATTAAACCTGCTTTTAAGTTACTGTGAAAGTTAGAGGAGGGGCTTGGCTGCCTGTGGGTCATCTCTTGTGGATGCCATTGGGGTGATGTGCTGGTGTTAGAAGTCCATAGTTATGCGAGGTGACACACAGGGAAGTGGTTAAGCTTACCACTTTAATGAAGCATGATTAATCTGATAGATAATATTTACATCTGGCAAATGCATATTTGTTTTGTTTATTTCTAAAGGTAAAATGTATGTAATATAAGGACAAGACTGGATATTTTGAGAAGGCTTTTATCAGGTGGCTGTAGTTTGATATCACCATTATTCCTCAGCTTTATATTTTTCAAAACTTGAATATATTGGTTTATCAGGAATGATGAATTTATAACCAAAATCACAAGACATTGACATATAAATCAGAATGCTCTCTTGCTAATTTACTTCGGGAGATATAAATGACAAATGGGCTGGAACACCCGAGTTGTTTCTGGTCGATTCCCCTTACCGCTAGAAAAACCTACTTGGCAAATCAGATTAAGATCAGACAATTTCTTGCTCAACAGAGTTCAAATAAAGACTGCAATATTTTCTCCTGTTGGAGTACATATATCAGGTGACCCAGAATCTTCACATTATCTGGTTAAGGCCTCCATTCTCTTGGAGTTCTAGAAACACTGATATTCTCATTATCCAATAGTTTTTGTCATTAGTTCCTATTAGGCTCCAAACCCCAATATCATGTTATCTCAGATAAAGTTTTCTAAGGTATAGTTTTTTGCTTTATTTACATTTTAGGATGGTTATACTGTAGCACTTAATTTCTGTAATTAGTTGTTTTCATATTGCTTTCTGAGCTAAGCAATAGGATGTATTGTACCATGCTTCTCAAATTATATATCCCTGGGGATAGGTGGCAGAATATGTGAGACATGTCTTTCTAGAGTGTCAGTTTTACTTTGCAATTTTGGGGAAAGGCGTTACTTGCACATTAAAACAAACACGTGTATTATGGCATGATGTGGAAACTTCATGATAAAACACAAAACTTAAGAAATTTCATGTTGGTATAACCAGCAAATTTTAACTCTTACCTTATAATACATTTCCTTCTTTTCCATTAATACGTTCTTTGGTGGAAAAGTTTGAGTAGTATTGATAGTAGAAAGAGTAGTAGCTGGGCAGTTGAGAACTGAATTCTAGTCCTGGCTCTGCTACTGTCTTTTAGACTTTGTTTTAAGACTGTAGCAAAAACAACTACTACTAGTACTACTACTACTATTACTGCTACTACTACTTCTCCTCCTGCTCCTTCTCCTCCTCCTCCCCCCGCCTCCTTCCTCTTCTTCAGACAGAGTGTGAGCTAGTGGGGGTGGGGGGAGCAGAGGGAGAGGAAGAGAGAATTCCAAGCAGGCTCCAAGTCCAGTGCAGAGCCTGATGTGGGGTTCGATTCCAACACCTTGAGATCATGACCTGTGCTAAAATCAAGAGTTGGATGCTTTACCAACTGAGCCACCCAGGTGCTTCTAAGACTGTAACTTCTTAAAATTTTATCAGAGTTTACTTATCTGTGAAATGAAGGATTTGGGCCTGATGATCTCTGAAGTTCCTTTAGGTTCTAAGGTATCCATTGGCATTGGTTATTACTGGTGTCCATGATGAAGTGACCCTTGTTGGCCTTGCCCTGTATTTTGAGGCCTGAAGCCCTTTATCTGCTTAGTCTGGTGATTACTTGGGCCAGTGGTTTCTTTAAGTAGACCAATAATTTACTGTTCTCATTTGCTTCTCTTTCAGGCTGTTGTGGATTCTGTTTTGGCTATTAGAAGACCGGGTTATCCTATTGATCTCTTCATGGTAGAAATCATGGAGATGAAGCATAAATCAGAAACAGATACAAAGTAAATTACATAAACTTTGACAATACATAGATTCTAGGATATTTGGTTTAGTTCAGATGTTTTTTCATTAATTTCCTTTTATTTAACATCAGTCTATTAATTCAACATATATTAATTGAATACTTAACCTGAGCCAGTCATTATTTTGGGTGCTAGGGATGAAGAGTAAACAAAACAGAATTTCTTTCTCCAAGAAGATTTTGTTTCTAGTTGAGGGAGGTAATAAATACATAGTGATAATAAAAACTTGAAGAAGATAGTGACTATGTGAGAGCATGTGTGTGATTTTAGAATGTTCAGGGAAGGTCCTTATAATAGTAAACTAAACTAGAGAGCTAAGGAGGTGGCTGAAGAAGTAAGGGAGCTAGCTGTGTGCATATCTGGAGGAAGAGTGTTCTAAGCTAAGGAATAATGGTTGAAAAGGCCCTGAGGCACAAGTGTGCTGGGGTGTTCCAGAGTGCCTGGAGCACAGGAAGAGGAAAGAGGAGTAGGAGATGAAGTTGGAGAGGAAAGAAAGCCAGACAATTGTCTGAATATGTATGTCCTCAGAGTATGTAGCATCTTGTTGATTTTGGACTTAATGAATTTTAAACTTTCTATTGTGGAAAATTCTAAACATATGTAAAAGTAGAGAGAAAAGAATAGTGAACTCCTATGTACCTGTCACTCATCTTTATCAATTTTCAACATTTGGCTTATCTTATTTTTCCTTTTATTTCCTTATATACTCCTTTTTCCTCCCTCCTCCTTGCCCCAAACCTGGATTATTTTGAAGCCAATCCAGATATCATTATTTCATTTGAAAATACATTCTTATTTATTTTAACATATATGTGTGTGCTTGTGGGCATCTTTATTTACCTATTTCTTGAAGTTTTATTTGGTTTTTCTTAAATCTGCCATGGCACTTTTTATGGTGTCCTGTTCCCTGCAGATCTTTATAAACCTGCCTTACATGTGTTTGTTTTTTTTTAAAGATTTTATTTATTTATTCGACAGAGATAGATACAGCCAGCGAGAGAGGGAACACAAGCAGGGGGAGTGGGAGAGGAAGAAGCAGGCTCATAGTGGAAGAGCCTGATGTGGGGCTCGATCCCACAACGCCGGGATCACGCCCTGAGCCGAAGGCAGACGATTAACCGCTGTGCCACCCAGGCGTCCCAGCCTTACATGTTTTTAAACATATAGTCATATCTGATAATTATAGTATTTGAAGTTTTGGCTTGTCTGTTTCTGGTGTTTATTATATTTTGCTGGTTCTCCCTAACCGTGTTTTGTTTCTATATGTGCCATTCAATGTGTTTGAAAAAAGTATTTGTAGAAATAATTTGAGACCTAGGATGAAGGTCCATTTTTGCACGGAGACTTTGAATTTGCTGCTACAAGGATCCCAGGGAATATTTTATTTTTTATTTTTATTTTTTTAAGTTGTCTCCATGCCCAGCATGGAACCCAATATGGGGCTTGAGCTCACGGCACTGAGATCAAGATCTGAGCTGAGGGGGAAGAGTCTAGGCGCTTAGTCAACTGAGCCACCCAGGTACCCCAGGAAATGCCTTAAATTAAATCCACAGCTTGAGGGCTTTGTTTGTTTGTTTGTTTTTGTTTTTAATATCCAGCTAATTCTTTTTTTTTCTAAAAATTTATTTATTTTAGAGAGAGAGAGAGAGCGCGCACACATGTGAGTGGGAGGAGGGGCAAAGGGAGAGGGAGAGACAGAATCCTTAAGCAGACTGCCTGCTGAGTGTGGAGCCTGATGCAGGGCTCGATCCCAGAACCCTGAGATCATGACCTGAGTGGAAATCAAGAGTCGGCTGCTTAACCAACTGAGCTAGGCGCTCCTATCCAGTTAACTCTAACTGCTGGTTGATATAAGGGCTGCTTGCTTCTAGTTCATCCTTCTGGTTTATACCCTGAGTATGTACCCCTTTGGGGTTCCTATTTAATGGGAAAAGTGTCTCCTATTAGACCCTCTACCTTGGATGAGCCCCGAGCTTTTAATTCTGTCCCCTTCTCATTGTGAGGTTGTTGAAAACAAAGTTCAAATTTTCCTGAATTATTTAATGACTTTAGAATAAGAATGCCTGCAGTTCTTTTCTTATCCCTTGGAGTTCATTTTCTTTACTGTTTTATAGCTCTTTAATATTTTTTTTTTTAGAGAGAGTGAGCGTGTGTGCATGCACGAGCCAGTGAGGGTTGGATCAGAGGGAGAAAGAAGATGTTAAGCAGGCTCCACGCCCAGCATGGAGCCTGATGCAGGGCTCAATCTCACAACCCTGAGATTATGACCTGAGCTGAAATCTGGAGTTGGATGCTTAACTGACAGAGCCACCCAGGTGCCCCAGCGTTTTTGTTTTTAGCCCAGAATTTTTAGTTGCTTTTGGTGGTAGGCTTTGGTCCCAAATAGTCTGCCATTGCTGAGGGCAAAGCAGTTCTTGATTTATATTTCAGAAGGATCTCTTTGGTTGTTGTGGAGAGAATGCACCATGGAGCAGGGCACCTCCCAGTGCAAGAGAGAAGCAGGAGGCCAGTCAAGAATCTGTTGTAATTCAGCTGAGGGATGAAAACAGTTTAGATCAGGGTATACTTAGAAGAAGGAGCAACAGGATCTGTTGATGGTTCAACATATAATGTGACAGATAAAGAGTGAAGGATATCTCCTGGGTTTTTGCATGGAGCAGCTGGAAAAGGGGAAGTACCATTTCTTGGGATGGAAAAGACTGGGAGGAAAAGATTTGGGGAAATAAATCAAGAGTTTAGTTTGGGAAATGTTATGTTTTAGATGCCTATTAGGCATCCATGTGGAGATGTTGATTAGGGAGTTGGAGAGGTGTGTCTGGAGTTTAGAACAGAGGTCTGATCTGGAAATATATTTGGGAGTTATCTGTGTGTAGGTGACTTAAAGCCTGTGAGAGGTAATGAGACCATCTGGGAAGTGAATATAGATAGAAGAGGAGGTTTAAGGTTGAATGCTGGAAGCTCTGATGTTTAGAAATTGAGAAGACGATGAGGATTCAACACAGGAGCCTGAGAAGGAGTGGTCACTGGTAGGAGGAAAACCAAGAGAAGCCAGTGTTCCAGAAGCTAAGAGAGGGAAATGTTTCAAGGGGAGAATAATCAAATACATCATATGCTGCTGAAACTTTGAGCAAATTGTTGCGGATTGAAAATTGACCGTTAGATATGGAAAGCATTTAATGTTTTTGGTGGCTTTAATGCGAACTGATTCAATAAAGGAGTAGGTATGAAAGTCAGACTGAAGGTGGGCTCCAGAGGGAAGGGTTAGGGAAGAAGTGAGGATGTAAGCTTACACCACTCCAAGGAAGTTAACAGAGAAATGGGGCAGTAGCTAGATATGGGAAAAGACTTAAAGGAGAAGCATTCTTAGTTTAAAGGGGAATTATCATGGCAAGTCTGTATCCTGACGTGAATGCTCCTGGAGGCAGGAGGAATTGATGGCAGTTGGGGGAATGGGGGCATTGCTGGAGCAGAGAGGAGAAAGGGAGTAGGAGGAGCTATGGGTATGCAGAGGAGCATGGGTAGTTCATTCATAGGAGTACACGGTTCAGGCTCAAGTGCAGGTGGGTTGGTGGAGGTAGTGATGGGACAGTGTTTGTATCTTCTCAAAGCAGCAGGGTCATTTGCTGAGAGCAAGAGGGGGAAAGAATGGAGACTTGAAGAGTGATGAATACCGAACATATCGTTTGCTTGTTTCTTCCTAAATATCTTCATTTTCGGTTAGGAGTTGGAGTAATTAGATTAAATTTTGTAGTTAGATTAAAATCAGTAATTAGGTTAAAAATTCGAAAACTTCCTTATAATCATGTTTATTTTAAAAATTTCTTTACTTTAATGTAGAACAAATACTGGTTATAAAAGATTCAGAAGTAGAAATACCAGTCCCTAACTGGGTATAAATGAAGTTTAAAAAGTTATGAAAATATTTACTCTTGAAAGAAAATTTGGAAAACAGGAAAAAACCGTCTCCCACCCCTCCAAATTCTCTGTATTCCTACCGCCCAAGCATAAGTTTACTCTAGGTTCCTTTCATTTTTTTCTTGTCAGTACCAAGGTGCTTATTTTTTAAAAGAATAGTTATACTCATGCTTTATAGGTGGTTTGTTGTTCTGTGTTTATCAGCTTACCTCTGTAAATATCTTCCATGTCATTACATAGTTTTCATGACCACCAAATATTGGGACATTTATTTGCTGAACAATGCCCTATTGTTAGACATTTAGGTTAACAATTTTTGGTTCCATATAATTATTTTGAACAAATGTTTCTAAGAAACTCATTGTGTGCCTACCTTTCATTACTTGACCAGCTGTGTCATATGTTTGAGCCACATAATTTAGAGAATAATTCTGGGTTGACTTTTCACTGTGACTTCACAGTCACGCTGCGTTAAAGTAGATTTTCTTTTCCAATTTTACTAATTATATGTTAGGCTTAAAGTTGGTGCAAGGAAACAATTATTCAGATTAAGAAACATTACATATTTTAATAGATTGATCAGAGGATTAGTTTTGGATCATGGTGCCCGTCATCCAGATATGAAGAAGCGAGTGGAAGATGCATTTATCCTTATTTGCAATGTGTCACTGGAATATGAAAAAACGTATGTGGCAGTTATTCTTTGTAAATTTTGAAATTATATTTTCTAAAAGTGTTTTTAATTTTGATTAACTGATTTAGAGAAAGAGAGGTGGAGGGGGCAGAGAGAGAGAGAGAGACGGAATGAATCCTAAGCAGGCACAGGGCTCGATCTCATGACCCTGAGATCATGATCTGAGCCAAAATTAAGGGTTGGGTGCTTAACCAACAGAGCCACCCAGGCGCTCCCTAAAAGTGTTTTTTAATCTCTTTCTTCCCTCCCAAACTTTAAGTGTAAACTCTTACCTTTCCCTCTTTTTTCCTCCGCCTTTACTAGCTTGTTTTTATTAATCTTTTAGAGAGGTGAGCTCTGGTTTCTTTTATAAGACTGCTGAAGAGAAAGAGAAATTGGTAAAAGCTGAAAGAAAATTTATTGAAGATAGAGTACAAAAAATAATAGACTTGAAAGACAGTGTCTGTGCTCAGTCCAATAAAGGATTTGTTGTCATTAATCAAAAGGTGAGAAAGAAAGTTCAGATTTTAATTATTTGTAAATATTTTTCAGCATTTCTTGTAGTGTGGTCTGTGGATTCCTGGGAGTCCCAAAGACCATTTCAGGGAGTCTTTGAAGTTAGAATTATTTTCATAATAATAATAATGCCTTTGACATTGTGTCCACATTTGCAATGATCATGCAAAAGCAGTGCTAGGTAAAGCTGCTGATACCTCAGTACGGATCAAAGCAGTAACGCCACACGGTACTAGTAGTCATTATATTCTTTATTGTCACACTATCACACACTTGCAGTTTAAAAAACAAAACAGAACGGCAGTTTCATTTGAGAATCTCTCTTTTTTAAAAAGATTTATTTATTTATTTGAGAGAGAGTGAGAGAGAGTGTGCGTGTGAGCGGGAAGAGGGAGAATCCCAAGTAGATGCCCTACTGAGTGCAGAGCCCGACATGGGGCTCAATCCCATGACCATGAGGTCATGACCTGAGCTGAGTTCAAGAGTCAGACACCCAACCGACTGAGCCACCGTGCGCCCCAATTTGAGAATATCCTGAAGTGGTAAAACTTATTAATTAAATTTTGATTAAATATGCATCCTCTTATAATTCTGTGTGACAGAGTGTGAAATCTGCATATCAAAATATTGTTGTCTTGGGGGTGTTTGGGTGGCTCAGTTTGTTAAGCGTCCCATTCTTGGTTTTGGCTCAGATCATGATCTCACGGTTTTGAGATTGAGCACTGTATCAGGCTCTGCACTGAGTTGAGCATGGAGTCCGCTTGGGATTCTCTCATTCCTCTCCCTCTGCCCACCCCCAGTATACCCCCCCCGGCAACCCCCCCCCCCACGATCACTCTCTCTCAAAAAATAAATAAATAAAGTTTTTAAAATATGGTTGACTTGAGGGAAAATTCTTGTGTAATTGAGTTGCAAGCTGAACTAGCCACTTTTTTCGTGGAATGCCATTTTTACTTTAAAGAGTAACTGGCAGGGGTGCCTGGCTGGATCAGTCAGTAGAGCATGCAACTCTTTTCTTGGGGTTGTGAGTGCAAGCCCCATTTTGGGCAGAGAGATTTACTTAAAAAAAAAAAAAGAATAACTGACAGAAAAACTGGTTATTTTGACATGGGTATTTGGCAGGCTTTTCTCAAAAAGGAAGAAGTGGTCTGTCACTTCAAGGAAAACAACTGACAGTATTTGTTGCCAGTAACTTTGAGCTTTCAAGCCAAAACTAAAATTTTGGAAAACTTGTATCTGCTGCTGTGAACTTGACTGCTTTCCAATACTTAAAGGACTTTTCTGATAATATTAGTGGTGATATTAGCAAATGTGATATTTTTGATACTATATACCCAGGAAATGTATCAACATTTGGAAGCTCTGCTTAACATAGTGAAACACTGTTTTCTAAATGACTAAAAAATGTATGATTTAATAAAGTCATGCATGGGCAAATAATACATTCAAAGTGTAAGACAAATGGATTTTAATATGAAAGATTAGGAAAAGTTTATTAATAGGTTCCATATTTCAAATTGACACTAACCTTTAAGAAACTATCATTTATTCAGTTTTGATACAGTGTCAAAGAAGAATATCCACATTTATCTGAAAAGGCTATTAAAATATTTCTCTGTTTTCCAGTATATATTTGTGTGAGTCCAAGTTTTCATAATATACTTTAACCCAAACAACATATCACACGAAATTGAATGCAGAAGTAGATGTGAGAATCTAGATGTCTTCTATTAAGATAGACATTAAAAAGATATCAAAAATGTGAAACAGTGCCATTACTTTAAGCTATATATTTTTTTGTTTAGGAAAGTATAGTAAATTTCACTTAAAGATGTTATTTATTTAGCATAAAATGGGTTTATTATTATTTTGAGTAGATTAATATTTTAAACATTTCTCAATTTTAATTTATAATATGACAAATACTATAGATACAGTTCACATAAACAAAAGCTTTTTGGGTTCTTAACAATTTTTAAGAATGTGAAGCAGTGCTGAGAGCAGAAAGTTTGAGAACTACTGGCTTAAGATATGCTTATAACTTTTATGCTAATTTGATTTTAGGGAATTGATCCATTTTCCTTAGATGCTCTTGCAAAACATGGCATAGTAGCTCTTCGCAGAGCAAAAAGAAGAAATATGGAAAGGTAAGCTTGCAGATTATTATGTATCCTGTTTTTTAACAGATTAAATTGAAATGACCCCATGGTATTCCTTTTAGCTTATATGTAAACTTCACTGAGCAAAATAGCATACAAATTCCAAATGTTGTTTTTAATTTCAATAAATAATGCAAGTGTCAAAAATCAAGACTGTTAACCTACCTCAGAACTTTGTTGAAGTACAAAGAAGGTTTTTATCTTAAAACATTTTTTTAAAAAGGGTGAATGGGCAGAGCACTGAGTATTTTTTTAAAAAGATTTTATTTATTTATTTGAGAGAGAGAGAGAGAGTATGAGCAGTGGGGAGGGGCAGAGGGAAAAGCAGACTCCCTGTTGAGCAGGGAGCCCGACGTAGGACTCAGTGCCAGGACCTGGGGATCATGACCTGAGCTGAAGGCAGCTGCTTCACCAACTGAGCTACCCAGGCGCCCCTTCTTAAAACAGATTTTAAAAACAACACAACACAGCAACAATGCGGTCTTCTGTGTTAGATATCTTTTCACCGTTAAGAAATTAAGTCTTTAGTGCTTTCTATAACAAAAGCTATGATGACATATGTCATTTCAGACTCTCTCTTGCTTGTGGTGGAATGGCTGTGAATTCTCTTGAAGACCTTAATGTAGATTGCTTGGGATATGCTGGTCTCGTACATGAGTGTACATTAGTGAGTATCTCTGGGACAGTGGTTATAAAGTGACGAGTAAACCTATTTTATGTTATTTTGTTTTGTTTAATTTTTTTTAGATTTTATTTATTTATTTGACAGAGAGCACAAGCAGTGAGTGGCAGGCAGAGGGAGAGGGTGAAGTAGGCTCCCTGCTGAACAGAGAGCCCGCTGTGGAACTTGATGCCAGGACCCTGGGATCATGACCTGACCTGAAGGCAGACGCTTAACTGGCTGAGCCACCCAGGCACTCCACCTTTTTTTTTTTTTTTTTTAATACTAAGTCTTTTAATTCAGGCTTTACCTTTTGATGTCTGAATAATCCACAGGACCGATTTTACAATTTATTTATTCGAATGTTTGTTGAGAGTTCAAATATAACTTAACTGCTTTTAACGCATATTTAGTTATGTTTGATAAGACAAATTCACATGAAGATTGGATTCTAATATTATAAGCTGGGTCTTCATTTCATAATAACGTTAAGTATTAGAGTTATATCTTCTTGGATTATCCTCTAGGGTGAAGAAAAGTTCACTTTTATCGAGGCCTGTGTTAACCCTCGTTCTGTCACCTTGTTGGTTAAAGGACCGAATAAGCATACTCTCACACAAATCAAGGACGCTATAAGGGATGGACTTCGTGCCATCAAAAATGCCATTGAAGATGGTAGGCTCTTTTTTGTGACGGATATGAACCTTATGTATTTTTAAAGTAGTAATAAATCTATCATGATATATATATATATATATAGATAGATAGATAGTATTTTAAAAGATATGAATGATTACTATTCTGTCACTTCATTTTGGATAATTTGTAGTTTAGATTGTGAAGATTTTTCCATTGGAATATTCTTAATAAGTATGCTGTGCTTTTTTTTTTAAGATTTTATTTATTTTTTTGAGAGAGAGTGTGTGAGCACAAGTGGGGGTAGGGACAGAGGGAGAAGGAGACGGACAAGCAGACTCCCAGCTGAACAAGGAGCCTGACTTGGGACTTGATCCCAGGACCCTGAGATCGTGACCCGAGTCAAAGTCAGATGCTTAACTGACAGCCACCCAGGTGCTCCAGTATGTTGCCCTTTGAATTAACTTCTGTTTATGAAATGAAAAAGCACTTAATTTAATGCTATAGTATCACTTTTTTATTTTTAGAAATTTATTTTTAAAACCACTGGGGTGCCTGTGTGGCTCTGACTCTTGATCTCAGCTCAGGTCTCAATCTCAGGGTGGTGAGTTAAGGCCCAAGCTGGGCTCCACGCTGGGTGTGGAGCCTACTTAAAAAAAAGAAAAAAAGAGGGGCGCCTCGGTGGCTGAGTGGTTGAGTGTCTGCCTTTGGCTCAGGGTGTGATTCCAGAGTCCTGCGATCGAGCCGCATATTGGGCTTCTCCGCTGGGGGCCTGCTTCTTCCTCTCCCACTCCCCCTGCTTGTGTTCCCTCTCTTGCTGGCTGTCTCTCTCTCTGTCAAATGAATAAATAAAATCTTAAAAAAAAGAGGAAAAAAAATTATTTTTAAAACCATGAAAAGGCTTTTACAGCTTAGAACTCATTCCATTACCTTAGGTGCAGTGTAATTTTAAGAAAGATTAGAAAAGAATATTAGCATGTATTATTTATTGAAAATTTATAAACTAAGTTCCTTCTAAAAGGAGTTGGGGTAGGTAATGCAGTAAAAACACATGTTTAAAATAGAATAATAAGCACATGAAAAGATGCTCAACATAATTAGTCGTTAGGAAAATGAAAAAACCATAAGGAGATACCATTTCACAACTGTTATGATGGCTATAAATAAAAAAGCTGGATGATAGTAAATGTTGGCAAGGATGTGGAGAAATTGGAGTCCAACATTGCTGGTGGGAACTGTTAGAAAACAGTAGGGAGTTCCTTACAAAGTTAAACTACAGAGTTACTATATGACCCAGCAAATCAACTCTTAAGTATACACCTAAGGTATACCTTACTATTCTTTGATCAAATTGTTCTGGCTACATTTGTTGAAAAGATTCTTCTTTTACCAGTGAGTTGAGTTGCCACTGAAACTTCTCATTGAAAATCAATTGTCCGTATTTGTGTTGTTCTCTTTCTGGGTTCTTATTCTGTTCCATTGATCTGTTTGTCTATCTCAGCGTTAATATACTATCCTGATTACTGTGACTTTATAATAAGTCTTGAAATCAGTAGTGTTAATCTTCCCATTTTGTTCTTTTTCAAGTTATTTTGGTTATTTAAAATCGTTCGCTTCTTCAAATGAATTTTAGAATCAGCTTGTCAATTTCAACCAAAAAGACTTGAGATTTTGATTGGAATTTTGCTGAATCTGTAGAACATTCTGGGAATAATTGATATCTTAATATTGAGTCATGGTATATTTATTTATTTGAGCCTTCTTGATTCTATCTCAGCAATATATGTATATATATACTAATATATATATATATATTTTACTTCAGCAATATTTTGTGATTTTTAGTGGCATACCTTTTTTCAGATTTATATAGTTCATGAATTTTGGTCCTATTGTACATGATGTTTTTAAAATTTCAATTTCTGATTGTTATTAAGATATAGAAATAAGTTGATTTTTGTATATTGATCTTGAATTCTGCAGCCTTATTAAGCTCACTTATTCTAGTAGCTTTCTTATAGATTTCATTGAATTGCTTATATAAATGATAAAGATGGTCATGTTGTCTGCTAATAAAGACAATTTTACTTCTTCCTTTCCAATCTGGATATCTTTTATTTCTTTTTTCCTTTTATTTCATGGGCTAGAAGCTTTAATATATTGTTGAATGGAAATGGTGAGAGTGGGCATCCTTTCCTTGCTCCTGATCCTAAGGGGAAAACATTCAGCTTTTCTCTATTATGTATGATTTTTCTAGAAGTCTTCTGTCAGATTGAGGAAGTTCTCTTCTCTTGCTGAGAGTTTTTATCACGAATGATGTTGGATTTTGCCAATTGCTTTTCTAGTGATCTATTGAGGTGATTATATGTTTCTTCTCTGTTAGATTATTAATGTGGTAAATTACATTGATTTTCAAATGTTCAACCAACCTTACATTCTTGGGATAAACCCTACTTACTTATGATGTATTATCCTTTTTATTTATTTTTATTTTTTTTTATTTCTTATTTTTTATTTATTCGACAGGATAGAGACAGCCAGCAAGAGAGGGAACACAAGCAGGGGGAGTGGGAGAGGAAGAAGCAGGCTCATAGCAGAGGAGCCTGATGTGGGGCTCGATCCCATAACGCTGGGGTCACGCACTGAGCCGAAGGCAGACGTTTAACCACTGTGCCGCCCAGGCACCCCTATCCTTTTTAAAAATAGATTATAGTTTTTAAATTATTTTTTAAATTTGTGGATATGTATATATAATTTGTTATTTTAATCATTTTTAAGTGTTACAGTTCAGTGGCAATAAGTTACATTCTTTCACATTGTTGTGAAACCATCACCATCATCCATCAATACTCATTTTTCATCTTATAATACTGAAACTCGATAGCCATTAAACGATAACTCTCCATTCCCCTCTCCTCCCAGCTCCAGGAAACCACTATTCTACTTACTGTCTCTATGAATTTGACTGTTCTATGTACCTCATTTGAGTGGAAACATCCAGTATTTGTCCTTTGTGACTGGCTTATTTCACTTAGCATAATGTCTTCAGGGTTCATCCATGTCCTGACATATGTCAGAATGTCCTTGCTTTTTAAGGCTGAATAATAATTGCATTGTATATGTATACCATCTGTTATTTATCCATTTATCCATTGATGGAAACTTAGATCTCTTCACCTTTTGGCTATTGTGAGTAATGCTGCTATGTGTATTGTCCTTTCTGTACATTGTTGGACTTGATTTGCTAAAATACTATTAAGAATTTTTATATCTATATTCATAAGGGGTATTTATATATTTTTTGCTTATAACACCTTTATCTTTTTTGCTGTTAGAATAATGCTGACCTCATAGAATGAGTTAGAAAACATTCTCTCCTCTTTAATTTTCTGAAAGTGTTGAATTCTTGTGTAGAATTGGTTTTACTTCTTTCTTAAATGTTTCGTAGAATTCACCAGTAAAGCCATCTGGGCCTGTAGTTTTCTTCATGGGAAAAATTTAAACTATAATCAATCTTTTTAATAGATACAGGGCTATTCAGGTTGTGTGTGTTTTTTTTTTTTTTTTTTGAGTTTGTGTCTTTCAAGAAATTTGTCCGTTTCATCTATTGAGATCATCAAACTGCTGCCATGAGCTAAATCCTGTTTGCTGCCTGTTTTTGGTAAATGAAGTTTTATGGGATACAGCTATACCCATTCATTTATGTATTGCCTGTGGCTCTTTTTGTGGTACGGTGGCAGAGTTGAATAGTTTTAAAGGAGATGATAGGGCCCACAGATCCTAAAATATTTATATTTGGTCTTTTGCAGAAAGTTTGCTAATCCCTGATCTAAGTTTTCAAATTTATTAGCATGAAGTTGTTAATAATATTCCCTTACTATTATACTTTTAATGTCTGTGAAATCTATAGTGACATTTACCTTTTTCATTTCTGCCACTATTCTTTTTTTTGACATTGTTCATATTCATTGATTTCCACTCTGATTTTTATTATTTTCTTTCTTCTGTTTACATTAGGTTTCATTTGCTCTTTTCTAGTTCTTAAGGTGGAAGCTTCTTTTCTAATGTAGGTGTTTAGTGATACAAGTTTCTTCTTTTCTAATGTAGGTGTTTAGTGATACAAGTTTCTTTTTAGGTATTGGTTTAGTAACATCCCACAAATTTTGATGTGTTTTCACAGAATAGGATCAGGGAAGTTTCCACAGCTACTGGTTTCTGTTTCTTAAGGTGGGAGGTACATGAGTACATTTATTTGCACATTTATTCTTTATACATTAGACATATAAATATTCTTCTGTGTAAAATCACTATTTCACAAAGAACTTAAAAAAGTTTTTTAGAATTACTTTTTAATTCCGGTATAATTAACATAAATGTTATATCACAAGGAACTTTTTAAAAATGTGAATGGGAGGAGAGGATGCAGTCACCTTGTGGATAGACAACTCTTTTGAACAGTTATGTTGTACAGGGAAGCAGAGGAAGGGGTAAGTAATTAAAAAATGATGTGGGATAAAGGAGAGATTCTTTTTGTGTTGTTTTGTTTTAAAGATGGGTGATTCCAAAGCAAATTTGCTGATTCAAAGGAGAGTCATAAACTTTATAAGAACCATACCAGCAGGTATAAAAGTCATATCCTGTTGTGAAAATTGATGTTTTTAACCAGAGCTTTTACCTTAGAATAATAAGAACACCTATATTTTTTCCTCAGGTAGCAGTTTGGGTTTCGCTTCAGTACAGGAAACAAATACTCTATTAAATCCCAGGAATTCTATACTAGAATGGTGGCCAAATTATCTTGGCCTAAAGTTTTTTTCAAATCAGATACTACAATTAGTTTCCTATCCCTATAAATTATAAATAACTACCTGTTAAATGTAGTCATAAAGGAATAAGATGAAGGTGGAAGAAATGTCTACTCTTACAAACAATGAGATTAGCTGCTTGAAGCCAGTGTCTGTACCATGCCTAATTATTTAATGGTGTGTAACTTCAGGATGCTTCATAAGGCTGAACTATGCAACTTACTTTATTTCCATATATATTTAGGTCTATTTTAGGTGTTGGCGGTATAATTAAACACACTTGAATAGCTAAGTGCTTTTTTCTCTGGTGTTTCTATCTGGCATGCCTTGACAATCTCTTCCCTCCAATAGGCTGTGTGGTTCCGGGAGCAGGTGCCGTTGAAGTGGCAATAGCGGAAGCTCTTATTGATTATAAGCTTAGTATAAAAGGAAGAGCTCGTCTTGGAGTCCAAGCTTTTGCTGATGCTCTGCTCATTATTCCTAAGGTACAACTATCCTAATGGCCAAAGAACAACTGGTTAGACATAAGGGCGTTGGATTATAAATTGTCCACATTATCTAACATCAGAGTAGAAAGACAGTTTTTATTTGCATTTTCCCATGCAGTTTTGTTTAAGATATGTTACAGCTAAAGCAGGGAATGATAACTTTTGTATAATAGCTCCGAATCCTTGTCAGAGTTTCATGAAATAACTAAATTACCCCTGTGCTTATCTCTGAGCACCAAAAGTTGAAGTCCGGAAATTTCCTTCAAAAATGGTTCATGATTAATCATAATGAAAACGTTTAGAACTTAAATTTTTTAAATTATTTATTTGACAGAGAGAGAGACAGCCAGTGAGAGAGGGAACATAAGCAGGGGGAGTGGGAGAGGAAGAAGCAGGCTCCCAGCAGAGGAGCCCGATGTGGGGCTCGATCCCAGAATGCCGGGATCACGCCCTGAGCTGGAGGCAGACGCTTAATGACTGAGCCACCCAGGCGCCCCTAGAACTTAATATTTTTTTTTTAAGATTTTATTTATTTTATTTATTTGACAGAGAGAGAGACAGCCAGAGAGAGAGGGAACACAAGCAGGGGGAGTGGGAGAGGAAGAAGCAGGCTCCCAGCAGAGGAGCCCGATGTGGGGCTCGATCCCAGAACGCTGGGATCACGCCTGGAGCTGAAGGCAGACGCTCAACAACTGAGCCACCCAGACACCCCTAGAACTTAAAATTTAACTAGTCTTTAGGGTAGATTTTTCTCTTGGTGGTGGTATCCAAAGTATTATCATCACTTTAAATTGTGTGAAGTGAGAACTTTAGGCTGTTTAGCACTGCCAAATACAAGTGTGCTTTTGTCATTTTCATTTTAATACCTAGAAAGGGAGAGAAACCAGATGTTCCATGTATCATCAGAAGGACAGAAGACTACCATTCCTTTTCCTTTGCCTTAATCTGGTTGTGAACCACTTAGAAACACAGAAGACCATGTCAAAGATGTTACTACTGTGAATTAAAATATTAAGAACAGTGCTAGCAAAGTCTCTTTGTTAATTGCTTTAAAATTATTCATAATGCATAGAATCTTTGAGAATTGGATATCTATTTTTCTCTTTGCCCACAACAGCAAAGTCAGTAAGTGATGATCCGGTAGTTGACACAAACTGGTAAGCCTGGTATACAGTGGTGGTTCCATTTTACTTACCAGCTATTGGTTTAGTACTACTTAGAAATAAACCTGGTTTGAAGTGCTGTTATCTCCAATCCTGTTGCCACAGGTCATGACTCTCCTCATGTTGATGAGGGATATGAAGATCCTGAAAATATGTAGGGTTCCTTTAGCAGGTGCCTAGGAAAAGCTAGAAAATGTGTGGCTGAAGGGATGAGAAGAAATAATACCATTCTACTAATTTTCCATTTAATAAAGATTTTATTTATTTATTTGAGAGAGAGCACGAGAGAGAGAGAGCACAAGCATGAGTGCACAAGCATGGGGGAAGGGCAGAGGGAGAAGGAGAAACAGGCTCTCTGCTTAAGGGAGCCTGAGATGCCAGGAACCCAGGACTCTGGGTTCATGACCTGAGCCAAAGGCAGACGCTTAACTGACTGAGCTACCCAGGTGCACCCTAATTTTCCATTTTTTAAGAAAGTTTTTATTTATTTAGGTAATCTCTACACCCATTGTGGGGCTTGAACTCATGACCCTGAGATCAAGTCACATGCTCTTCTGACTGAGCCAGTCAGGTGCCCCTCTTTCCATTTTTTTTTTTTTTAAGATTTTATCTATTTATTTTGACAGAGAGAGAGAGACAGCCAGTGAGAGAGGGAACACAAGCAGGGGGAGTGGGAGAGGAAGAAGCAGACTCCCAGTGGAGGAACCCGATGTGGGGCTCGATCCCAGCACTCTGGGATCACGCCCTGAGCCGAAGGCAGATGCTTAATGACTGAGCCACCCAGGCGCCCCCCCTTTCCATTTTTTAAGAAATCTTTTGCAAGGAGAGAAATTAATGTAGTGGGGTGAGGATGAGGGACTGTAATATCCTTAGAATTTAGTGAAATATACATAGGGAAAACCTTTAAGTAAATATAAAAACTGCTAGATACATGAAATAATAATTTGATTTAGATTAAGAATGGAATTCTTCAAAAGGAGATAATTACTGTATTATGAATATGTTTTCACAAGACTAGAGAGCAGAGACTTACTTTTTATATTTGCTATTCAAATGTATATGTGAAGATATTTCACACGTATATTTATTATTTCTATTCTTAAAGGTTCTTGCTCAGAATTCTGGTTTTGACCTGCAGGAAACGCTAGTAAAAGTTCAGGCTGAACATTCGGAATCAAAACAACCTGTTGGCATAGATTTGGATACAGGTAAGAAAGTGATGAAAAATTAGCTGCTCAGTAAAGAAAGAGGTTATACTACAGTGACCCAGAACTTATAGTAAGGGAGTAGAGATTTGGGTGACTTCAGTATTTAAATTTTGGTTGCCTTTAATTTACTTTTGAATTTCTTAAGAGAATTATTCTTTTAAGAAATAGTTTTTGAGTGCTTGTTATTTGACTCTTGAGATTCACAAAGAACTAAAGAGACAAAAACCCCTGCCTTTCTAAGTTTATATTATAGCAGGGAAGGATAGGGAGTAAATAATAACCTTAATAAATAAGTTCCCTTAGTATTTAAGGAGTAATAAATTCTATGGAAAAAATAAAAGAACCCTATAAGGATGACTGTGAATGCTAGCATGAGGCGGGAGGTGGGAGGGGGTTGCAATTTAAAGAGAGAAGGTGGGCAGGGTAGACCTCATTGAGAATATGTCTATAGAAAAAAAATCAAAGGAAGTAAGGAAGTAGCCATGTTGGGGAACTGGGGAAAGA
>NW_024424897.1:36951860-37236615 GCF_017311325.1 Ursus maritimus
GTATCCTGGGCAGAGGGAGCAGCCAGTGGAAAAGCCAGTGTCTGAAGCTTTTGAAGAGGAGAAATGAGATGAGAGAAGTAATAGAAAAATCATGCAGGGTGTGTGGGCCAGTCCAAGGGCTTTGACTTTTACTGTAGTGGAATAGGGAGCAATTTTTGACAGAGGTGTGACATGGCCTAATTACGTTTAAAAGGATCACTCTGGCTATTCTGTGGAGAGGAGTCCGCTGAACAACTGGAAGGTTGGAATGGCCATTAACTGCATCAGAGAACTGTGGGTAGAGCAGATTGTGGTGGGGAGAGATCAGCATTGAGTTTTGGCAAAGTTAAGTTCGAAGTGTCTGCAGACTTTCAAGTGAAGTAGATAGTTGGAAGTGTGAGTCTAGAGCTCAAGAAAGAGCTCTGGGTTGGAGATAAGAACGAGAGTCATCGGAGCGTGTATGGTTTAAATCCAGAAGACTGGGTGAGATTACCTGGGGAGTGAGTGTAGAGAGTGAAGAAAAGAATCCAGGACTAAGTCACTGGCTACTCCAAAATTAAGAGCTCTGGGAAGAAGAGGAAGAACCAGGAAAGTCGACAGAACAGGAGCCTCTAATGCAAAAGAAAAAACCGGGCTGAGCGTGGTGTCCTGGAAGACAAGTGAAGAAAACGTAGTCAAGAGGCCGTGTTGTTTCTGATCCACAAGGCCTGAGAACTGACTACTGGATTGATTTGATAACGTGGAGGTCATTGTGACCTGGACACTAGTAGTTTTGGTGGTATATTGAACACTGTTAGAATATATAACCAGTATTAACAGAATATATCAAGATGATAGTGCTAAAATAGTTTGTTCTTACTTTGCAGGTGAGCCCATGGTAGCAGCAGATGTAGGAGTTTGGGATAATTATTGTGTGAAAAAACAACTTCTTCACTCTTGGTAAATTCATATTAATAAAAAGAGAAAGACTTTTAGGGACATAATCAGTAACTTTAAAACTTGTCTATTATTTTTACCATCTATACTGAAAAATGGTTAAATGTATGAAAAGGCATGGTATCCAGTTAATAATCCTAACTTCTGTCATTTTACAGTCCTTTTTCCATTTTAATTCTAGCAGTGTCAGACGTAGGAAATGTTTATCTTACCATTTATTTGAGGGGAAAGGGAAAGAAGGAAGTTTACTGAAATTGTACCACAGGCATAGCGGGGAAAAGCAAATGATGTGCTAAAAATGAGCTCAGTTTTGCTGGTATATAAAATCAAACTTTTTATTTTATCAGTAAAAGAGTTGAAATTATAATACAAGGGGTGATGTTTGTATTTACAATAGCTTCGTCTTGTAATATCTCATACCAACATCATTAAAGAACAAAGTACTTTTAGTAGCTGAAGATTGCTGGGGGAAAAGATGAGAGTGGGTTGGTAGGCTTTACTCACCCTATTTTCTTTTTCCTCAGCACGGTGATTGCCACCAACATTCTCCTGGTTGATGAAATTATGCGAGCTGGTATGTCTTCTCTTAAAGGGTGATTGAGTTCAAAATCAACTCTTCTAGAAGCTGAGATTTAGTGCATTTACATCAACTACCGTTATATAGCCTGAGCCATTCTTAATTTTTTGCACAATAAAAGCAGTTTATATTTGTTGGCTTTAGCAGTCTCAATAATACTTCATCAAGGTATAAAGAACACAAGAAGTACTTTCACAGTAAAGGAATAATAATCAAAATATTTTTCCTTAAGAGTTCTAACTTCTGGGATGCCTGGCTGGCTCAGTTGGAAGAGCATGTGACTCTTGAGCTTGGGGTCGTGAGTTGGAGCCCCACATTGGGGATGGAGATTACTTAAATAATAAGTATAAGAGTAGAAGAGTTCTAACTTCCTATCCTTTATTATATGTGTGATATGAAATAATAAGAAATATTTATTTGGTTTTCATCCCCAGTTCCTGGCACAAGAGCTTTTAAAACTTTTGTAATTTCCTGAGTAACAGAGGTGATAGGAGCATTTTTTTGGTTATAATATTTGGTCTCAATCTCTGCTTCCAGCTGTAAGAGACTCTAAGACCATTGGAATCTCTGGAATTAATGAGGGTCTTCTTGTATGCTAATTAATGACTCTTGATGGGCCCTTTGGAAGGCACCTGGGTGCCAGAGGAACCAACCTTGTGGCTAGAGGGTTAGAACTTTCAGCCTCTCCCCACATCTCCCACTCTACCCCTCTACCTCTAGGGTAGGTAGAGGGGCTGGAGATTGAGTTACTAATAATGTCTATGTGATGAAACCTCCATAAAAATTTCTAAACTATGGGATTCCAGGTTGGTGAACACATCCATGTGCCAGGAGAATCAGCCCACTCCAGCCCTCCTGGGGACAGAAGCTCTTGTGCCTGGGAACCTTCTGGACTCGTGCTATGTACATCTTCATTAGGTTGTTTGTTTATATCCTTAATAATCTGCTAAACGTGTTTCCATGATTTGTAGTCCAGTTGGATAGAAGTGTGAATAACAAGGGTACCCATTACTTGCAATTGGTGTCTGAATTGGTGGGGGGCAGTCTTGTGGGACTCAGCCCTTGATCTTTGGGGACTGCCCTACCTTCAGGTGGTCGGTGTCAGAATTGATTGTAGAACACCCACTTGGTGTCTGGAGAGTTGGAGAATTGGTTGGTGTACAGAACCCCCCCCCCCATTTGGTGTCAGAAGTGTTGTGAGTAGGGGAAGCAGTGTTCCCTTAGTAGGCTACTGCAGTTTTCATAAAGTAGGATCTATTGGGATTCTTAGACCTTTGGACAACTTTTAGTGAACAAAATATGGCGCATAGGTTTTTGAGTACCCAAGTCAATTTCTGGTTTGTCAGGGAGTATGAATGTAACAGGACAACATTTTATTCTCTCTCAAAATTCCTTCAGTAACTTTACTCCACTCGTTCCTCTTATAAATATGACATCACTTTGTGATTATAGCTTTGGGTTTCATTGAGATCTGACAGTTTATTTTGTATATAATATATTGTATTTTATCTGGTTCTTTGATATATGTGATCAGCAACTTACACTTCTGTGCTAACTCTCTGACCAGGTGGTTAAATGGAGCAGGTCTCATCTGGAAAGGAGTGGGGGGGGGGCGGTGTTGGCACCAACACTGGGAAATAATTGTTTTTGGCTTTGAATGCAGCTCTTCTGTATCAGTATTATGGCAATAGCTTTCCTTTCTTGTTTGAAGCACTGGAATTAATCTGTTGTACTCTTTATTATCATGAGGCTGCTTGTAGTTAATTTCTTTTTGTGGATGCAAGTTGATAAGAGACTAAAATAAGGCAGGTGCGTTTAATGGAACTTTGGCTTATTAGTGCATATAGTAGGAGGTTTGTTTAACCATTTCCTGCCTTAGTTGAAAACCTATACTTTTATACCCCTTTTCCCCCTGACTTGATATGTTGTCAGCATCTTTCCAAGTCAATAACCATGCTTCTGAGCTGTGGTTATATGACATTTGATTGTGTGGCTATTCTGTGATTTATTTAATTCTGTTTTCAAATTTTTTTCTCATTGAAAACAAACATTTCCCTTTTTAGCTTCTGTTCTTGTTTTATAGGATAAGTCTTTTAAGATGTGCATACCATGCATACTGCCAGACTTTTTTCTACATAAAATGTTTAAATTATGAAATATTTTAAATAAACCAGAAGGACAGGAAAAATATAAACCCCTTTGTACCCTCCACCTAGCTTTAACAAATAGTAACATTTTGTCATGTTTGCTTCAGATTTTCTTTGTTGTTAAATTGCCATCCTTTCCCACCCACACCCCATCTTATGCTTTCTCCACCCTTCCTCCCTAGAAAAAGACTGCCTAGAGGTAGTCTTTGATCTTTGAAATATATCATCCCCATGCACTTAAAAAAAACTTTTAAAATGTATGCATATGCCTGTAGCAATGTAAAATTATTCTTTCTGGGTTTTTAAAATATAGGAAAAGTATATACTTTTGCTGCTTTTATTTCCCACTTGACATATGGTTTTGAGATTTATCCATTCATTCATTTGAGCTGTTTTTGAGTATTCCAGTGTATCTCTATACTATAATCCATCAGTGGACCTTTTGGTTATTTCTAATTTTACATCATTTTAAACACCACAGCTTTGAATTTCTGTGTACATGTCTCTTTGGGCACATTTATGAGAGTGTTTCTAGAGATTATACCTAGAAAGGGAATGGCTTAGGTTTAGATTATAAAGTCATTATACCAGTTGACATTTTCCCCTGCAATGTATAAAACTATTGTTCCATGCCCCTACAACCTTACTAAGTCTTAGTATTTTTAGAGTTTTAATTTTTACCCATCTGAAAGGTATATAATTATAGCTCATCTTAAGCATTTGCCTTGATTACTAGTATAATTGAACATATTTTCATAAATCTCTTGGCCATTTTCAGTTTTACAAAATTGCCTGTTCACATTGTTGACCATTTTTTTCATTGGATTTGTCTTTCAGATTGGTGTATGTAGGACTCTATCTCTGTTTGTCTATCTATCTGTATTTTACAATATTTTCTCCCAGCCTGAGGCCTTCTCACCTTTGCAAAGTACTCAGAAGAATTTGATACACATAGTTTTATTTTTATAGACTAAAATTTGTCATTTTTTTCTTTTCAATTTTTTGGTGTCTTTGTAAGAAATTCTTCTCTACTTCAATAATAAAGATTTTAAAAATATTTTATGAGTTTTCAAATTTTATCACATTTAGGCCTTTAATTCATCTGGAATTAATTTTTGTGTATAGTATGTGTTGCGGATCTAATTTTCCCCCCCACATTGCCAACCAAGTGTTCTCAGGCTGGCTGATTTATGTTATCACCTCTATCATATATTACATTCCCTTGGATTGATCAAATTTTAAAACTTGCATTTGTTTCTGGTTTAAATATTTTATTCCCTCGGTCTGGTGGATTGTTATTATAACAATATTGCTTTAATTCTTAAAACTTTATAAAAAAGTCTTGATATGTGGTAGGGTGGTCCCCAAACCCCTTCTTTATTTTCTTCAGAATTGTTTAGGATATTCCTGGATCTCATCTTATCCTTCTTCCATGTGATGTTTAGGATCAGTTTGTTGAGTTACATGTTTTGATTAGAACTGCAATAATTTTATAGGTGATTTCAGGTTGAAATGAATATATAAGTATATATACACACCTTTCATAAATATTTAATTTCTCTTCATTTATATCTTACTAAGTGCTTCATTTGCTTTATTTTTATTTATTTATTTTATTATTTTTAAAAAAGATTTATTTATTTATTTATTTGACAGAGAGAGAGAGCCAGCGAGAGAGGGAACACAAGCAGGGGGAGTGGGAGAGGAAGAAGCAGGCTCCCAGCGGAGGAGCCCGATGTGGGGCTCGATCCCGGAACGCGGGGATCACGCCCTGAGCCGAAGGCAGACGCTTAACGACTGCGCTACCCAGGCGCCCCTTTATTTATTTATTTTAAAGATTTTATGTATTTATTTTGAGAGAGGGAGTATGAGTGGGGGGAGTGGCAGAGGGAGAGGAAGAAAGAGAATGTCAAGCAGACTCCATGCTGAGCGTTGAGCCCGATGGGGGCTTGATTCCACGATGGTGAGATCATGACCTGAGTCAAAATCAAGAGTTGGATGCTTAACTGACTGAGTCACCTACCCGCCCCAGTGCTTCAGTTGTTTTAGATTAGTAAATGTTTTGTTTTCAAGAAAGCTTTAGGTATTTCCTATAAAAATGCATTGCATCTTTGGCTAGATTTATTCCTATGTGTCTCATTTTGGAAGCTATTATGAATAAGCTATTTTATAAAAATTGTACTTTTTAATTGTTCATCATTGTACTATAGGCCCTTTATGGAGTCTTCATATTGGCTTTTGTAGTCCACAACCTTGCCAAACTCTCTTACTAGTACAGTAGTTTTTCTGTAGCTAAACAGGGTTAAGTCTGTTCCTTTTTTTTTTTTTAAATGATTTATTTATTTGAGAGAGAGAGAGCACAAGGGGGGAGAGGGACCTCAGGAGAGGGAGAGAGCGAATCCTCCAGCAGACTCCTTGCTAAGCGGGAAGCCTGATGTGGGGCTCAATTCCAGGGCCCTGGGATCATGACCTGAGCCAAAATCAAGAGCTGGCCACTTAACTGACTGAGACACCCAGGTGCCCCATCAGGTAGCATAAATTCTTCATCTGTGCCTGAACATGGTGCAGACTTTGGGCTTCAATTTCTTGTAGGAGCCCTGAGCAGAGCAAGTTTCTTTACTGTTCACTTGGTAAGTGGGTAGAGTTTGTCTAGCATCATGGAGAGGTGGTTTTTCCAAGGCTCTTCTTTCATCTAGGGGCCTATTATCAGCTCCTTCTTTCAAGGGTGGCCTTGTTTCTGTGTGAGCATCAAAAACTTGACACCTAAACTAGATCTTATATTTAGTTTCTTATTTTCCTGGGCTTCTTCTATTCACCTTTAGAGTTTATCACTGTTTGGGTTTCCTCATCAGGAAAATCTCCCTCTCTTTTAAGTTCCATATAGTTTTTTTAAAAGATTTTATTTATTTATTTTCAGAGAGATAAGAGAGAGCCAGAAAGCACAAGTTGGGGGAGTGGCAGAGGGACAGGGAGAAGCAGGCTCCCTGAGCAGCGAGCCTGCCATGGGGCTTGATCCCAAGACCCTGGGATCATGACCTGAGCCAAAGGCAGACGCTTAACCAACTGAACCACCCAGGCACCCCTATAGAGTAGTCAACTTTTAAGTATGTAAAAAATTCATGATAATTCCCTTAAAAATAAAAAAAAGACTTAATCCCAAGTTTGTTTCATAAAACTCTCAGTTTCAGTTAAAGTTTCATGAGCCAAGAATCGTTATCCCCCTGTCTGCCATTCTCCTAATGGTTTGTTTCTTACCTATCTTTTTTTTTTTACAGTCCTTTCCATAACAATAACTCTCTCTTTGAGATCACTTTATTGGTGCCATCATTATTGCTTTATGTTTTGATCCTGTCTGATAGTCATACATTACTGTCCTCCCAGCCTCCCACAATACCACTGCCATCCCAGGGTTTTGGCTCTTGAACATAATTCAGTTTAATATCTCTAAGTATTAGGTCTTGTAACAATCCATTCACTCTTCCTTTACAGCTGCCTATATAATTGTCAAAGAGATCTAGGGGAACAGGAATACAATCATTAAGGACATCCCCAGTGACTCTGTAAATAGACTTGCTTTCCTTATCCTATTCTAGATTGAGGTCTTTAAGCTTATCAACAAGGAAATCAAGTGCCTCATGAATTAATCTTCAGGCATACTTTTCCTGGCCAGATCTTTAGGCTATACAGGAAAGGGACAGAAATGGGAAACTGGAAGATCAGTGTTTTAGAGTTCAGAAGATCGGTGATTCGGTGCTTTAGTGAAAAACAAACATGCTGCTAAGCTATTTCTAAAGATTGCCTTGCACCATAGACTTGATTATGGATTTTTAAAAAAGATTTATTTATTTATTTATTTGACAGAGAGAGATAGAGTGAGAGAGTGTGAGAGCACAAGCAGGGGGAGCAGGAGAGGGAGAAGCAGGCTCCCTCCTGAGTAGGGAGCCCAACGTGGGGCTTAATCCCAGGACCGTGGGATCATGACCTGAGCTGAAGGCAGATGCTTAACTGACAGCCACACAGGTGCCCCTTGATTATGGATTCTTGTCTACATTTAGTTATTTTAGTTATTTCATAAATAACTTTAGTTATTTCATAAATATTAGCCTTTAAGGATTTTTTAACAAGATTTATTTATTTTAGAGAGAGAGGCCCAAGCAGACTCCATGCTGAGTGTGGAGCCCAGTGTGGGGCTCAATCTATGACCCTGAGGTCATGATCTGAGCTGAAGCCAAGAGTCGGACACTTAACCAACTGCACCATCCAGGAGCCCTAATATTAGCCTTTCTTTAAAAAGGAGACTTGAGCATCTGAGTTGGAGCCATTACTGAGGGGGCATTATATTTGAGGACAGAGAGAGAAGTACTAGAGTGCTGATATTTCCCCAGAGCCTGCAGATGGTAGGAATGGTTTTCCCATGACCAGATTTGCCATCTTCTCCATGCTCAGTAGAGTTCTTGATGGTACAGAACTGAGCGGATGATAGTCACAATGAGCAATGACTGCAGTTTCCTTCCTTCTGAGACTTTCTCGACATTTCTCAGTTGCTTAGTCCCAGAATCAGCTGGCATAGCCCTGTGTGTGCTCATTGCCTAGGCCAGGATGGAGCCAAGTGTCTTGTTGGACAAATAGCCTGTGGGCCTAAATCTGGCTCCTGCCCATGCCTTGGAGATAAATCTAGATGCAGAGGTTAAAGAACAGGTTTGGGCCATATGCTTGCCTGGCAGGTGCTTCACAAAAACCTCAAGATGCATAGGGTAAGGCTGCAAAAGCAGTGAGCTTAAAAGGATCTTTCTTATTGCCTCCTTCTTCTGTAGCCCTTGAGTTATATGCAGGGGCCAAGAACTGTATGCAGTGTTTGTTGGTGGAGGTGCTGTTGACATATAGGAGGCACCATTCCTTGTGCTTGACTCTTCTTCTTCTTTTTTTTTTTTTTAAAGATTTTATTTATTTATTTAACACAGAGAGACAGCCAGCGAGAGAAGGAACACAAGCAGGGGGAGTGGGAGAGGAAGAAGCAGGCTCCATCAGAGGAGCCTGATGTGGGGCTCAATCCCATAATGCCGGGATCACGCCCTGAGCCGAAGGCAGATGCTTAACGACTGACTGAGCCACCCAGGCGCCCCAACTCTTCTATCCATTGTAGGATGTTTCACACTCCTGGCACTCAGGCAATATATCCCCATTTCTTATGACAGCCAAGAATGCCCTTGCATTTCCAGATGTCTTCTGGAAGAGGGTACCACTGAAGAAAACTCCAGCCATTCAGGAATCTACCCATTTGTGTATCATTTTTATTATGTGGTTCTTTGTATTCACTAAACTTCAGCCTCAAGAAGTTCTCTTTTCTCCCTCACCCCTGATCTGGGTCAAAGAATATGATGGGCTGTCCTATGCGGGGGACAGTGTTGGAGACTCCCTCTGTCATGGAGTTGTCTTTGTGGAATGGGGCTGTGCTGGCTCTGGAACCAGAGTGCGTGGGATCATATTCTGTCTTGACCATCTATTAGCTGTGTGACCTGGGGCCAGTTAATTAACCAAAGTTTTCTCATCTGTTAAAGAGGGATAATATTGTACCTATCTTACAGGATTGTTGTGAGGTAAGTTAGTATATATAAATTGCTTTATCCAGTGCTTGGTCCATGTTTTGTACTTAACAGCTGTTTAGCTATTATTTTCATTACCAGCAATGGTATGCATAAGAGAGAAGGGTAGTTTGTGACATAAATAGAATAAAATCAACTAATGATAATAACCCTGCAAGCTTCTGGCTTTAGTCCTTAGACCTCAAGAAGTGTCAACATCGCTTCGACTGTAGGACTAGGATCATGCTGCCTGGAGGCAGGTTGGATGCTTGAGAGTATGCCAGAGGTGTGTCAAATGAATGTTTTCTTTCCTGTTTCCCTGTTGGGCACACTGTTAGTCTCTACCTCAGACTATGACTGGTGAAACTTGTGTAGTTTTTGTGGGGGGGAGGGGGGTAATGTTCCTGAAAGACCATAAGGCCTTTAAAACCATTTTCCCTACAATGTAGGGAAAGTATTTCTGCCTAAGCACTGTGTGACATGAGCTGAGAGTTCTTTTCTGTCACTCCAAATTAGACTTTCTAGAGATGCAGGCTTGACCTTACACATACATGTGGGTGGGTAAGCTGAAAGAGTGTGGTTTCAAGGCACCAAGAATGTTCCGACACTCAAACCTTTCTACCTCCTGTGGATAAAATTCCAATATTAGCACTTAATTCTTTTGTATTAAGCATTATGTGCTTTCTGGGTTTTTGTTTGAAATGCAAGTATGTAGAAAAGAGTTAACATAGCAGGCCTGACTCCTGTCCTTTGAAAGGCCTCCTTCTAAGGTTGGTTCCTGGTTGGGATCTGTCACTTGGATTTTGGGAGTGTTCTTACTACTCTGATAAGAGTGGCTCACTGTGCCTCAGCTAACCTGTCAACAGTATGGTTTGTGCTGAACATTTGCTTTCTTTCTGGTAGTCTGGAACTTGGGTTTATCTCAGGCATGGGGTGCCGATGTGACCAGCCTCCAAGAAAAACCCTGGGTGCTGAGTCTCTAATTTCCTTCCTTGGTTGGCAGCATTTCACATGTTACAGTTTCTCGGTGGGGGAATTCAGAGCATCCTGTGTGACTCCACTGAGAGAGGGCCTTTAAAAACTTGCACTTAGCTTCTTTTGCTGATATTGCTTTGTTTTCCTTTTTCTGTAATAATTTATAGCCAAAAGTATGACTATATACTGAGTCCTTTGAGTCTTCCTAGTGAATCATTGAACTTGGGGGTGATCTTTGGGTCCCCCAACACAACAATATTCCTGATATCATAAGAAAACTACAGAACAATATCTGAGCAAAAATCCTCAATAAAATATTAGCAACCTGAATCCAATATCGTATAAAAAAAATGATACACTCTGACCAAGTGGAATTTATCCCAGGAATGAAAAGTTGTTTTTACATTAAAAAATCCATTAATATAATATATCATATTAATAGAATAAAGGACAGAACCCATACAATTATCTCAATAAACACACACAAGAAAAATCATTTACAAGTTTAATGATACAACGCTGTGAACTTAGAATAGAAGGAAACTTCGTTAACCTGATAAAGGGCATCTATGAAAAGATGTCACTTAATGGTGAAAGCCTGAATGCTTTCCACCTAAGATCAGGAATAAAACAAAGCTGTCCACTCAAACCCCTTTGATTTAATAGTGTTAGAGGAAGAACTGTGTTCATAGACAACATTATCTGGTCTCTAGAAACTCTAAGGAATTAATAAACACAAGTTGTCCTTAGAGAAGAGCACATTGTCAAGTTTGCGTGAGAATGAGTATAGGGGACTTTCTTCTTAGAGCCCTGAAAGAGCCTGGCAACACGGGACTTGGAGACTTGGAGACGGAGGAGGTGTTGAATGGGAAATTCACAGTCTGCCCGCTGCCTGGTATGTGGTTAGTTTATCTACTAGAGTACATAGGTAACTAGGAAGACAGTCTTCTCTGATATGTATCCCTAAGACAAGAGCAGGGAATGTAGGGGTTGTTGACTGTTTAAAATTCTGCTGTAATGCCTGTCTGTGCCTTCTCATGAATTACTGAGAATGAACAGGGCTCTTACCAAAGGGACGGGAGGGGCATGACTTTTGGAACCAGACAGTTTCATCTTTGAATCCTACTTCTCTCTTACTTAGCTGTGGTATTTGGGACCATGCATCAGCTTCAGTTTCCAAATGGGGATGATGGTAATAATTACTGTATCTGTTAAGACATGCATTTGACTGCCAGCAACTGAGATGAGGGATAACAGTAATTTAAGCAATAAAGAAGTTTATTTCTCACTCATGTTCAGAGGCAGGGACATCAGGCTTGTATAGTGGTTCCTCAGTATCAGCTGGGACCCAGGACCCTAATTTTTTTGTTCCATGATTCTGAACATAAGATTTCCATCCTCAGAGTTGCCTTTGTGATCCATGAAGTCTGTTGGAACTTCAGCCATCATAACTGAGTTCCAGGCAGGAAGCAGGAGAAAGGGCCCACCTCAGGAGTCTCTTCGATTTAAGGATCTTTTCCAGAAGTCCCACACAATGATGTCTTTGACATTTCGTTGGCTACAGTTTAGTCTTATGCCTAATTGCGATAGAGACTTTAAAATGTGGTCTTTAGTTAGGCTCCTTGACACTCTCGGTAAAACCCAAGTTCTCATGCTGTAGAAGTAGGGAAGCGTGGCACAGAATAGGCAAAGCAGTCCCAGCCACACCTACCTTGCTGAGCTAGTGATGGAAGGGCTCCGCGATGTCATGCACAGAAAAGCCAGCACAGGGCAGGAGCTCATGAGTGTTCTTCCCTACGCCACCCCCTGGCTCTCACTACCTGTATCCAGGAATAAGGTGAATGTTTCCTAGGGGGCTGAGTAGAGGATGTAGGTGACAAGGGCACTAACCAAGGGCTTCTTCTAAGGGCAGTGCCTTTCCCCACGTTTGACTACTTGGTTCAGTGCCTGCCACTTCATAGATGCCCATAAGCGCTTTTGGATGAATGGGAGAGCATGGTATTTGGAGTCAGGCAAACTTCGTACTTGAATCTTGTCTTTGCCACTGCCTGATAAGGTTACTTAACCTCTTGAGTCTCAGTGTCCTCATCTATAAATTGGGGATGATGATAGTAGTTACTTCACAGCCTGTGAAAGGATCAAACAGGAAAGTGTTTTGTGAAACTCCTAAGCACTGAATGGATAGCATCATCATGGAATTTTACGGGGAGAAAAACAGTATGGGAGGCAAAATTCTTCCCCTGAGCCCCCCTCCCCTTGCTCAGCCTGCTTCTCTTCAAGCCATCTTTGCCCAGGTTCCTGTCCTTACATAGCCATGAGCGTGGACCATAAAGCCAGCCAGCACAGGTTGGCTCTCCACTCTGTCCCTTAACTGGTTGGTACTTAACTGCTCTATGCCTCAGTTTCCTCATCTATAAAATACACAAACCTCACAGGGTTGTTGGGAAGATGAGGGGACTTGATACAAAGCTTTAAGAACAGTTCCCTGTTCATGGCGTTAGCTGCTACTTTTATTTGGCATTCTCCTTCCTCTGCCTGGCACCTTTTCTCCATCCGATGCTCTCTACCGAAATTCACATCCTCTTGTTTCTCGTGAATAATGAACACACTTCTTCTCCGGTGCCTGCGGCCACCTAGGCAGCCCTCCCTCACCACCCTACTTTTCTTTGGCGACGCCTCAGTGGATGACAGGGTTTGCCACCTCCTCCTCCTAGAACTTGAAGCAGCAGCAGAGCGTGAGCTTGGGAGTGGGGGTGTTGCTATGGCCGGAATGGGAGGAAGGCTCCTCTCAGGAGGGCTCTCCTCTATCTCCAGCCCCCACCCATGACTGCGGCCTAACAGGCCCTACCTTGCACCACCCCACCCACCTCTGCAGCCTCATCTCTTGCCTTCCCCACCCCCATCACTTCTCTTTAGCCACATTGTTCTCCCTGCTGTTCTTCCCTGCAGGCTTGTTTCTGTCTGGGGGACTTTGCTTTTCTCTCAGCCTAGAACACTCTTCCCCCAGGCCCTTGCGTGCCTTACTCCCTCACTTATTTATTTATTTAGTTTTAATTACCCTGCCTTCTGCCGTGTTCTGTATTGTCTGCTTTATTTTTCCTCAGACCAGGCATCACTACTTGAGACTTCAATAAAATGCTAATTGTTAATTGTTTATCTCCCCTGTACCAGAATGGAAGATGCTTTCTGTCTCTGTCTGCGTCCTCAGTCCCTAGAACAGTACCTGGCACATAGTAGGGCCTCCAGGAGCTTTTGTTGTTGGGGTGAAATGCTGGTTAATGCTGACCTTTCTCTGATCATTTTTTCCTTTTTGAGCCTAAGATTGGGGGTGAACTCTGGGGTGAGATTGGGTGGGGGAGGCTGATTGTCACCTGATAGGCTTTAACATCAAGGCTTGGGGTGCTGTTCTGGGACCCCAGTTTTCTCTCCTGGCTCCAGATCCTCTGCTTCTATTACTTATTTATTTAGTTTTAGAGAGAGAAGAGAGAGTGTGAGTGAGCTCAAGCAGGGGAGGAGCAGAGGGAAAGAATCTTAAGGAAGCTCCATGCTCAGCATGGAGCCCTATGTGGGGCTCGGTCTCATGATCCTGAGATCATGACCTGAGCGGAAATCAAGAGTGGGTCGTTCAACCTACTGAGCCCCCCAGGTCTCCCCTCTGCTTCTGTAGTTAGTTACAGTCAGTTTACAAAGAAACTTCATATACATTGTCTCTGTCTTAATATTCACAAGGATCAAACAGTTGACCTCGGGTACAGCTGGTCACTGTGTGAGCTGCCTGCCCTCCCACCGTCTTTCTTATATGGCATGCTGCTGCAGCGCAGAAAATCCAAGTGCAAGACTTCCTCATCCTCAGGGCAGGCCCAGGGCTGCAGGCCGGGCTGGCCACAGAGAGACAGGGGCGAAGGGCAGGGCTCCTTCTCTAACTTGGGCATCATCCCGTGGCCCAGGGCCTGCTCGGGGACAACCTGCTCCACCCCTCCCCAGCCTCGACATTTTGCTGCAGGCTATTAAGGGCCCCCATCTGCACATCTCTCATTAATTAAAAATGCTACAAACCATCTGTTTGAGAGGAAGCCTCAGAGAGGGGCTGCCTGCCTGAGGCTGCATTTTCTCATACCTCTCAACTTTAATTGAAAACTTAATTTTAGACTAAAACCCAGGCCCATAATCCCTTCTTGCTGCTGGTGGCAGTGATGGTGGAGGGGGTGGGCCAGGTGAGCCCCTAGGTAGCAGAGGCTCTGGGCTCCCGGGGCACTGGTGCTGGGCAAAATTTAGGAGTTGTGTTAGCCAACTTATCAGGGAGCCTGGAGAGAGGAGCCAAGACCCAGAAGTCAGTGGCTAGAGGAACAAAGCCAGAGATGAAGGGGTAGCCCAACTTAGAGGAATACACCTTAGACATGAGAGGAGCCAGGGGGCCCAAAGCATCTCCTAACTGCTCTGTGTGTGGCGAGGCCACTTCTCCAAGTCAGCTACTTCCCCTTCCTGGGATACTGGAGTTGGGATGGGTCCTTGGCTTTGTGCAATGGGATGGTTTAAGGATGAGGGCCTCCTCAGGGAGTGGGGGCAGACCCTGGCTTTTATCCTGCCTCTGACTGCTTCCTTCCACCCTCAGTCTCTCTTCCCATTGCCCCTGCCCTGCCTGTTTCCCTGGGAACATTTTAAAGGCTTTGAGGTCACAGTCACTTATGAGGTGAGGGCAATGGGTAATGGAGATTTCAGCCAAGGCTTGATCCCCTGGATACTCTGCCGCATGCCTGGGTTTCTTGGATTTTCTCTGGATTTCCCTGGCAATTGAATAGATGGCAGTCCTTCTTCCCCACCACATACAGAAGGCCCTCTGGTTCACTGATGACATTCTTTTCAACTGCTCTCCCTGGCACCCACCCCTCCCCCCAGCAAGATAGAACAGCAATTACCATCCCCATTTCCCCATTTTCCAGAGAAGGACACTGGTGGCTAGGCATAGAAAGTGACTTGCCTGAGTCATTAACACGGCCGTTAGAGCCAGAGCTGGCGCCAGAACCCAGGCCTGGCACAAGGCCAGTTCTCTTTCTTCCCCATCTCACTGTCTCTTCTGGTCCTCCCCCTGTGGGTCTTGGAGCAGAGGGGATGATGGAGGCAGGCAGCATACCTTAACCTGATGCAGAGCTCAGTCCATGGTGAGGGTGACTGTATGGCAGCCAGAAGCAGCTGATTTATACCTGTGTCCCCAGGGCCTACTGCAGAGCCTCCTGTAGGTCCTCAGTCATGTGTACTGAGTGCAGAGGTGAGTAAATGAATGGATGAGGGAAAGAAGGAAGGAAGGAAGCTTGTTTGCTCTAAGGCAAGCCATTCTGGCAGCCTCTGAAACTTAGAAATTAGAGTGATGCAAGCCAGGAGAAATCACTGGTGAATCTGGACTAACCCAGCCAGCTCATTTTAAAGAAGAGGCCCAGACAGGAAGTGACAGGCCTGGGCTCACAAGCCCACTTTTGGAGGGCCAGGCCTGGAACGCAGATCTCCTAAGTTTTTCTCTTTCCCCTCTTGCCCTGGGTGGAGATCAAGGGCAGGAGGATCTGAGCTGCTTAGAATGGGCTTCACATCAAGTCACGCCAGCCTCTCTCTGTCTAATGTCCCCAAATCAATTTGCAAAACTTCCATTAATACTGTCAGGAAATCTGCAAGCTGTTTAAAGCCAGGGCAGCACAGTAACTGCCGGCATAACAGCTGCCTGGGGGGAGACCAACACTAATGGCATAATTAAAGATTAGTGTGGCCTTGGGCAGTTCAACAAAATTTACCTTTCTCAGCAACTGCTGATAGAGGAACTTTGAGTGGTGGGAGAGCCCCACACTCACTAAGGGCTGGGCCAGGTGGCTTTTCACCTCTCTTATTAACACTGTGCTTATACCTAGGAGGCTGGCATCTTCTGGGGACAGGGACAAGGAGCAGCAACTTGTTTGGCCAGGTAGAGTGAGGTTGATCCAAGGAAATACCGTAGAGCAGGGCTTCTCAGACTCTGGTGGGAAGCCACACCACCTGGGCATCCTGTGAATGCGGGTTCTCCTCCACAGAGTTTGGGGTGGGGCCTAAGACTCTGCATTTCCAACAAGCTTCTGGGTGATGCTTGTGCTGCTAGTTCTTGGAACACATAGTGAATAGCAGTGCCGTAGAGATAAAATCCAGAGATGATGACAGGAGCTATAGCTCAGACACTCATGAACACAGGAAGAGGCCAGCCACCAGGTTGTTTCATTGGTGTTTCCAAGCCAGCACTGAAAGGGGGTTCTTTCTTATGTGGGGGGTTCTTTCTTATGTGGGAACCGTGGCACAGGGCTCAAGACAGGTAGCTCTGAAACCCTAGCTGCTCCAGTTCAGAATCCTAGCTCCAGCGTTCAGTGCCCAGAAGATGGAGATAGTAATTGTACCTACCTTATGGAGTTGTTACAAGGGCTAAATGAGATCATTCATTTAAAGTATTAGTTCTGAGCATGTAGAAAGTGCTCCGTGTCACTGCGAGATTTCTTTTCAGCCTCAAGACAGTTTGCATAGAAAGGATATTCAGAGAATACCTATGTTTTTGAAAAGAATATCTAATTCATTAAAGTTATACATTTTATAAAAATCTAGTTCTTATATTTTAAGATTTAGCTTATAATTTTTCTTTTTATAAGTCTACCAAAATTTAACAGTCAGCTAAAGGGGCCTTTGGATGATATTTGTTCTACTTACAAAGTTAGCCAAGCATCCTCAAATACTTAAAATATCATTTGATAAATTTAACATATTTCATTTTATTCTTAAGTACTACGATTTATTACCTAACTGACAAATCTTCCCAAGTAATTAAGTAATTCTTATAAATGCAAGGGAATCTTAAGTTATCTTAAATGTTCCAACACTTAACACATATGAATTTTAAGATGATTTTTTAACCTTAAAATCACAGATCTAACTCAATTATTAAATTACATTTTAGATCGGAACTAAAGGCCAACTTGCTATTTAAATAGGGCCAAATTCTCAAAACGTTGCAAATACTTAAGGTGCCAATATGCACGGACCCTTTAACATCTAAAAATATTCATCCCGTGGGTTTGAATTTCTCTCCTTGAGGATACTTCTAAACATTTCTATATTTGAGGATGGAAGATTTTTACCCACTAAGGAGATAATTATACCTTCCTAAGTGGTTTTGGGGGTCACCTTCTCAGACAGTTGAGGTTGCATAATAATCAGAGTTATCGGCCACGACGCTGGCTGGATTCTTCTCAGTGGCTTTGATGGAACCTGCTCAGCTCCGTGTTGAGATGCTCTGCCAGGGACTCCATAAAGTAAAGAAGGAGGTGGGTACGCAATCTGCGCCCCAGGATTGGGGGCCTTTATTATGCAGTTCTTCAGTCCACTATGGAAATGTGAGACCCCTCCTAAGCCACCACAGCATGTGGTCAGGCTTTGCATCTATTGGCCTCTTGAGATACTGAAATATCCTCTTTCCCCAGGCTTTGATACCCTTTGACCTTGAGGAGATGCTGTTCTGTTTATATTCTTCCTATTTCTTAGGTTCACACCTCCTTAGATATGACAATGGCATCCTTTGGGAATTCTGGTTCTCTTTTGTGATTTGATTTACCTTTGTGGTTGCAGCTCCCAGGATCGTGCTCTGATAAGTCAATGTTAGCACTAAATTAGGATTATCGACACTGATCATCTTTTTTTTTTTTTTAAGATTTTATTTATTTATTTGACAGAGATAGAGACAGCCAGCAAGAGAGGGAACACAAGCAGGGGGACTGGGAGAGGAAGAAGCAGGCTCCCAGTGGAGGAGCCTGATGTGGGGCTCGATCCCACAACACCGGGATCACGCCCTGAGCCGAAGGCAGACGCTTAACCGCTGTGCCACCCAGGCGCCCCGACACTGATCATCTTAAAAGGAAGGTGAGGGGGTCTCTGTGCAGACCCCTGGGATATTCAGGAGAATGCCACACGGTGGCCCCCAGCTGCTCGGGACCTGGGCACTTGTGGTCACTCTTCCTCTAGATGTTTACGGTACAAAGGAAGGAGGATGAGCTCAGGGTCTGGCAGAGACCTCGGGAAGTAGCTTCACCTCTCTGAGCCTCGGTTTCCTCTTGTGTGAGATGGGGACTGTGGTATTTCCCTTGGTAGGGTAATCAGGAGGAGCCAGTGAGAATGAATAATACAGCGTAGTACCTGGTACATTGTAAGTGGTACAAAAAGTTACGTCCTTGTTCCCTTTCTTTCAGTCCATTTTCAAAATAGCAGCTGATTCCATATGTCTCCATAATTATAGGCAAGAGCAAATCTAAGCTGACAGATCGGACGGCGTTGTCTTCAAAACACTAATCATGGCCACTGTCCACTATGGCTGTCTGTCTGAGTGAGAATGTCTCTCCAAGGGCAGGGGCTCACTCAGCTCAGACTTTGCAATGTGGGCAGATTGGCCTCGGTCTGGAGGTGGCAGCTGACCTGTTTCAGGGAGCCATGGCCATTTCTTCACAGCCCTCCCTAACCCCACCTTGGGTCCGCTTCACTCCCGCTGCCTCTCCTGCAGCACGCTCCTCCTGGGGACAAATTGGCATCCCTAGGGTCGTAGAAAGAGCACAGGTTTATGGAGTCGGACAAACCTGAGCTTGAATTCCAGTTCTGCTATTGACTGGCTGGAGACCCAGGCAAGCCACTCCATCCCCCAGGCCTCTGTTTCCTCATCCACAGAGTGAGGGTTATCGAATAAGCCCTGCTTCACAGGGATGGCATGAGATGAACTAAGATGATGGGAACTTTGCAAACTGTAAAGCCCTGTACATGTGTTTACTGTAAGGACCATTGCAGTATTAGAACATCATTATGAAATTGACATTTTTTCCTCCCCATGTCATGTGCCTTTCTGAGGAGCAGTGCAAACGCCTCGTCCACTGCAACATCTTCTGTAGCCAGAGTGAAGCCTTCCCTTGTCCTTGCTCCCAGAAAGCCCAAACTTCCCCGTAGTAGAGTTTGTGGAATGCTGTAATCTCCATAGCTGGTGGCTTATTGGTTAGTGTCCCCCACTACATCGTGAATCCTGGAGGGTGTCTTTCTCTTTTTCTGTGTGTCCAGCATAAAACGGGGCCTGCCTCAATGGATGCTAGTTGAGTGAAAGCATGATTCACAGGCTAAGTGTGTAGTAGAGCAAGCAATGCCCTGTTTCTCCAAGAATTTTGTTTCCAACCATCTTCCCCTCTGAGTCTCTTCCTGGACTCCACTGGCCCTCCCACAGCTCCTCCCTGGGCTTCTCCACCCCTCTTCATTTCAAGCCCGGAACCGGATGCGCAGCTCCTGTTCCCTGCCTGAAAGATTAAATGCAGTGATGAGAAATGTGTTTTCTTATTGTTTTAGGAAACCCCATAGGGCGGGGGCGAGGGAGGGAGAAATGGAATGAGAGGCAACAATTTATCTTGTGCTAAAGGGACTATAAGGTTCCAGGAAGCTGTGCTCTTACTGCACACCTCTCCCCCAGTGCTGACCCTTCCTTTACTGGGAAGGTCATTGGCTGGGACAGCTGGCAGCCCAGGTGTGCCCATCCTTGCGCCCGAGGGGATTGGGGTTCAGTGGCCCTGGATGGAATTCTGATCCTGCTCAGGGACCTCTCCTCGTTGTAGGAGCACACAGGGGATCTCACTTCACCCTGCCTGCCCCCTGCCTGCCCTCAAGGCCTTTGCCTCGGTTTCTTAGGCACTGAGGTACCACAGAGAGGTGCATTAGGAAAGAGACAGGAGACAATTGCCACTGTTAGGTATGTCACCTTGAGCCCATTTGCCTCTCTGAAGTAGGGATAAGGACAGAAATGTGTGCCTCACATGGGCTGAATGAGTCCTGTGAGCTAGCCTGTGCCTCCTAAGCTCCAAACCCCAATTTTGTCCCTGTGCTCACAAAGGTTCTGTGTTTGGGGCTGATTCACAATGACAGATACATAGAAGAAGCAGATGCACACGAGCCAAGATGCTACCCTGTGGTTTATACAGAGAAATACAAATGCCAGGTGGACAGAATACCCACCTGACAGGGCTGATGCGACAGAGACCCAGGCCCAGATGTGGGCTCTGCCACTTACCTGCTGTGTGAATCTCTCCCAGTTGGAGCCTCAGTTTTCTCTTCTCTAAACTGGGAAGAATAATAATACCTACTGGATAAAGTTGTGTGAGGAACGAGGAACTATTATATGTTAAATGCTTAGCTCTGTTTGGCATTTTGAAAACACATCATAGCACATTAGCTGTTGCTGTTATTATTAGTTGGCCTTAATTAAGCAAAGCTTTCACCCATTGCTTGGGTAGATTTTCCAAGAAAGGAGGAATAGTTCTGTCTGCTTAGCTAAAACGTTCCCAGGGCAAGAGCTGGGGTGGGCTCTTCAAAGTTTGCTTCTGGGAAAGCCATTCTTTCTATTCCCATTGCTGACCAAGCTGCTGTGCATGTTGGACAGAACACAACAGCTGGGGGGACCTGGGTGGCTCAGTCAGTAGAGCGACCGACTCTTGGTTTTGGCTCAGGTCATGATCTTGTGATGGTGGGATTGAGCTCCGCATTGGGCTCAGTGCTCGGCGTGGAGCCTGCTTAAGATTCTTTCTCTCTATCCCTCCCCTTCTACCCCTCCCTGCTTCTCCCCCAAAACCAATCAATCAATCAATCAATCAAATCTTAAATTTTTTTTTGCTAAATTGCCTTCCATATACATTTTGTCACTTCACCAGCAAAATGTGACACTTCCTGTTTCTCCAAGAGTGTTCTCAAACTTTAAAGTAAAAAAAATTTTTTTCCAGCTTTACTGAAGTATAATTGACAATTTTTTCCCCCAATGATGGATGAAAAGCCATAGGTATCGTGCTTCAGGTTTTTGTGTTTCCTTGTTAATGAGGCTGAGAATCTCATGTCATATGTCTGAGAACTATTTTTGTTTCCTTTTCTTTGGATTGTCTGTTCTTCACCCATTTTTTCAACCTGGGCCTTTGTTATTTTCTCATCCATTTTTAGTTCTCTAAGAAATGAGGCCTTTTTTTCTGAAATATATATTGAAATATGTTCCCTTGACTTTATCATTTGTCTTTTGATGTTGTTTACAGTTTTTTTCATGTAAAATAAATAATTTTATGTAGTTGAGTTGATCTGTCTTTTGTTTTATGGTTTCTGGGTTTTGTGTCCTACTTAGAAAGGTGTTTTTCCCACTTTCAGATTCATTTTTTGGAAGTACATTTATGGTTTCATTGTTTACGTTTAAATCTGGGATCCATCTGGAATTTATTTTGGTGTGTGAAGTGAGGTAAAGATCTAACTTAAAATATTTCCCAGATGGCTAGTTCCTCAAATAAGAAGAAATGGAAGTCCTTCATATTTGAAATCAAACCCAAACAAATCAGAGGCTGTGATTTGTTTGAATTTGTTTGAATTGAGCCCAAACAAATCAGAGGCTGTGATTTGTTTGAATTTGTTTGAATTGAACCCAGACAAATCAGAGGCTGTGATTTGTTTGGGTTTTCACAGATGATAGGACCCACAATATCGTGGGTCCATATGAGCATTGAGAGCCTACAGTGATGGAACATGTCCACAAAAGTGATCTCCCAGGGCCCAGCCAAGGGACAGGCATTTGCTACAGGAATTTTCCTGGGGGCCGGCAGAAGGTGACTTAGTTATCTTAGTTAACACTTAGTGCTTACCATGGGCCAGGCAGTGTTCTAGGTGTGTTCTAGGTATTTACTCATTCAATGCTCACAGCATCACTAGGAACTATTGTTATTCCCATGTTACTGACTGAGGGGAGAAGTGACTTGCCCAGGCTCTCACTACAGAGGGGTGCCCCAAACATAGGCTCTGCTGCCTTTCATAGGGTATAAGCAGTGATAACCCCAGAGTCTGAGCCCGGAGCTTCCCAACTGAGGGCAGTAGGTTGAGCAATGGAGGCCCTGTCCTGCAGGAGCACACAGAATCTCCTGGGAGCAGGGAGGAGTTAGCACATGAAAAAGCAACTTTGGTGTTAGGATCTTTAGAAATGGAGCTTCACTTTGAAAACAAAATTTTGTTTTGGAAAACAAAAAATCCTCTATGTTTTTCATAGTGTAGGTCACTGAAAGGGCATGAGATCTTGATGTTGCTTAAACAGAGGTGTATATTTAAAAATACATAGTGGGCCCCTGGCTGGTGTAGTCGGTTGAATGTCTGACTCTTGATTTCGGCTCAGGTCATGATCTTGGGGGCATGAGATGGATCCTCATGTTGGGTTCTGCTCTTAGCATGGAGTCTGCTTGAGATTCTCTCCCTCTGCCCATCCCCTCCACTTGAGCACGCTCTCTCTCTCTCTCATAAATAAATAAATAAATAAAATCTTTAAAAATATATATTAAGAAGCATTGGTCCAAACCAATTTGCAGATGAGAAAATGAAGGTCTAATGTGGTGCCCAAGGTGTTGGTTGGGAAGCACGTCAGCTCTAGAGTCAGGGACATGAGCGATTCAACATTGTGTCCTACTGACTGTGTGACTTTGGGCCTCCTCCGGGGCCCTCTCAGACATACCCTCTCCTGTAAAATGGGAAAAAGACCACCCGACTCTCAGGGAAGGGGAGCCAGGAGTAAACAAAGTGGCCCAGCTTGTGCTGCATGGCGGGCTCCATCACCGTTACTGTGTGTTTGAGGCAGGCCCGTACATCAGCCGGGGTCATGACTCGGTGCTGCGTACCCTGGCTGACATCCACTGAACACGTGCGGCTGAGTGAACCCTGAGGGACCTGCCGCCTGGTTCTCTTTTCTGTCTCCTGCCATTGCGCTGACCCCTTCCCACCGTAGCACTGCTGAGCCTGGAGTGAAGCTGGGGGGTTCCCCTCCTCTGCAGGGGTGGCGTTGGGGGCTCTGTGCCAGCGAGGAGATGGTCAGTGGGGGCTGGGAAGCTTCCATGGGAGCTGCTCAGGAACTGCAGCTCCTGTTTGGAAATACAAATTGCTGCAGATTTGTCATCTCTGGAGAGAAACTGCATTTGGTAATTTCAATGTTTTTCGCGGTTTGGTGCTCCTGTCTGTTTAAAGGGAGGGGAGAGTGTGCAGAGCCTTGTGGGGGCGGGGGGATGCAGGCTGAAAAGTGAACAGGAAAAGCAACCTGGAGCCCTGAGGTGTAGGAAAAGAATCCTCTCCCCATTCTGACGGGTGGGCCTGCATTCTGGGGCTGAGCTCTGGGGTGTGGGCCATCCTCCAGCCCTGGTCCTGGTGTGTGCTGGCCTGGGCATACCATGGCTGTCTTTACAGAAATAGCAACAGACTCAGACCAAGGGCCAGAAGACTGGCACTGTCACTGTCCCTTGCTGGTATCTCTGCCTACAGGTGGGAGCTTGGGCCAGATGATACAGTAAAATAATGCACCAGTCTGGAAAAGCCTCAAGCCTAGTGATTGGTTGATAAGAGTAGCTAATAAACACTTCGATAATAGCACTTACCCTCTGCCTAGTGTTACTCTAAGGCCATGGGTCTATTAACTTGTGAATCCTCATAGCAATTGTATGAGGAGGGTACTATTATTTCCCCCATTATATAGATGAGAAGCCTGAGGCACAAAGAGGTTCAGTCACTGGCTGGGGGTCACACAGCAAGTTGGTGGCAGGAACTCAAGTCTCTCTCTCTCTCTTTTTTTTTTTTTTAAAGATTATTTATTTATTTATTCGACAGAGATAGAGACAGCCAGCGAGAGAGGGAACACAAGCAGGGGGAGTGGGAGAGGAAGAAGCAGGCTCATAGCGGAGGAGCCTGACGTGGGGCTCGATCCCATAACGCCGGGATCACGCCCTGAGCCGAAGGCAGACGCTTAACCGCTGTGCCACCCAGGCGCCCCAGGAACTCAAGTCTCTTGACTCATAGGCCTGAATTTATTGGCAAGCGTCATCTGTGAGGTCAGTCCAAGTGCTGACCCTCCAAGACCAGGTGTTGGGGGAAAGTGGTGGGAAAGTAATCAGGGTGTTTTAAGTCAAGGAGGATTGTCGGGGTCCACGTGGTTAATCGTGGGTGCTTCCTGAAGCAGGTGAGACTTGGGGAATAGTTAGGATGATCTGAGAGGTTGATGCCTGGGTGCTGGGCACCCCTGTCATATGACCCTGCATAGGCAAAGGTTGGGCAGCTGGAGTGGGAAGATTAGACAGAGGGGACTTTGGGCTGCTTAGCCATCTGGGAGGCTTGTGTGGGGAAGAAGGGGAAGAGATATTAGTAGGCAGAGCACTAGCACCTGGGCTTGTTCATTCATTCATCTATTCACCGAGCATTTCTGCAGTCTCTTCTTCATAGCAGTCCTTGGGTGCTGGGGCTATAGAAATGGGTAAGACCCAGTCCTGGCCCTGGACTTGACCGTCCTCTTTGCAAGACATGTTGGTAATAAGCTCAGTCATAGTATTGTGTGCTAAGAGCGCCGGTAGTTGGAGGTATCAGGGGACCTGGGAACTCAGAAGGGAGGCACCCAGCCCAGGCAGGGGGCGGAAGGATGGTTAGGGAAGGCTTCCCAGAAGAGGTAACTTCGGGGCTCAGGTATGAGGAAAAGGGGCAGTTCCACTAGAGGTCCTCACGTTGGCATGGTGGGATCCACCCTGCCCCCTCCCTGGCAAGCTTTTAAAAGTTGCTGTTGCCTGGGCCCCGCCCAGACCCATTGAATCAGGATGTCCCCTTGTGATTCTTTTTTTTTTTTTTTTTAAAGATTTTATTTATTTATGTGACAGGGAGACAGCCAGTGAGAGAGGGAACACAGCAGGCGAGTGAGAGAGGAAGAAGCAGGCTCCCAGCAGAGGAGCCCGATGTGGGACTCGATCCTGGAACGCCGGGATCATGCCCTGAGCCGAAGGCAGACGCTTTACTGTGCTACCCAGGCGCCCCTCCCCTTGTGATTCTAACATGCAGCCAATAGTGAGAAAAGCTGAACTGCAGGGAGAAAGGAGGAACTGGTGATGGGGAAGGGGAGAACAGTGTGAGGCAAGGGATGGTGTGGAGGTGGGAAGGAGGGTGGCATGTTCCAGGGGCCGCAGACCAGATAGCAGGGGCTGCAAAGCAGAGGACAGGGGGATGAATGCAGGGAGAGCTGTGAGGGGGGCAGACTGGGCTAGGGTGGGCACACACGCAACAAAACAGCTTCTGGTGTCCTGGGTAGGGCTCTCCATCCTGCCAGCCCACCCCATACCCTGCACCCATCCTGTGGGTGCTGGCCGCCTTGGTGAGGGGCAGGTGTTCACCTGTGTTCCCCTTGCTGCCCCTGCATGGAGCTGCCAGCCGTGCTGCTAGCTGCGTGCAGAGTTTACCTCGCAGAATGGTGCTGGGTCAGTAATAGAGAGCCCTTGGCTCCTAGAGGCAGCTCAGGGCTGCCAGAAGGGCATGGAAGCCTCATGGGATGGATGGCCATTGCCTGTCAGAGACCTTGGGACTTGGAGGAACCCTCGGAAGGGGCCCGATGACTTACCACGGCAGCCCAGAGCCCAGGGCTCCTGGGAAGGGGTAGCGGGTCTGGGGGGAGGGCTGCACTGACTGGGTTAAGCCCTGATTGGCCCTGTGGGTGCTGGGCACTCTTCAAAGGCCTATTTTTGAGCAAGCTCTGTCTTGCAGACTCTTGGCACCAGCCCTGAAATTCCACATAGTCACACAGATCTGAGTTCCCTCCTGAGGGCGGTCACACATTTGCTCTCTGACCATGGGCAAGGGACTTCTATCCTCTGGCCTCAGCTGCTTTATTGGTAAAATGAGAGTTGAAGTCCTAACCCAACAGGGTGTGAGGATTGAGACAGCGTGTGTAAAATGCTCGGCATGAGGTCAGTACAAGCTCAGCAAATGTTGCTTCTCACTTCCTTCCCCAGCTCCACCCTGCCTTTCCCTAAATATTGGTCCCTGGCATTAAACAGCTCTGGGTCTTCACATCTGTGTCTTCTGAAAAGTGTTCTCCGATGGCTCTGGATCCTGCTGGGGTTGTTCAGAGTGGGCTCTGCCCTTTCTCCCTTCTCAGGGCAGGACTGTGGGCTTCCTCCTAGGCCCTGATCCGGGCCAGCTGCCCCTTCCCTCCACGTGGAACACCTTATCATCGAGGTCCCAGCAGTACTTCCTACGTTGTCCTGACCCTGAGAAGTGGGCGCAGGGGACTCGTGAGGGGTGGATTTCCAGGTGAGGGCAGCTGGTGCCTGGAGGGCGGGTGATGGGGAGTTACGGGAGGCACTGCTGTGGAGATTTAGGAAGGGTTCAGGATAGATGCTTGTTGCTAGGTGACCAGCAGGGGCCAGTTGGGAGAGGTGTGCAGGATTGCTGTGGAAAACCCAGGTCCCTTTTATTGTTAGCTCCTAGGTGGATTCCGTCCCCCTGTCACGTCCGGTCCTCCCGCTTCCTATTCTCCCTCTTTTCCCTCTCCCCCATCCAGTGCCATCAAGAGCAAATTTGTACAAGGATGAGACAGAGTCCCAGGTCGTTGGCTTCAGGTTTTAATTTTCTTCCTTTTCATTACTATTCGCAGTTTGTGCTGTGTGTGCTTATTTGAGTGGGCATGTTTGTGTGTGGGGGGTGTGTATGCACATGTGTACACACTGTGTGTGCACGTATGTGTGTGCAAATATAAAATAATTCATAGAGGGGCGGTGGTGGCAACTGCTCCCCAATATTGCATGTATATGTGCCAGGCACTTGCTACGTCCTTTTCCCTAATCATTTGCATTATCTTTAATCCTCACAGCCACCGGTGAAGTAAGCAATTATGTCACCATTTTACAGATTAAAAAAAAAAAACACCCACAGAGGCTCAGAGAGCTTAAGTGGGTTTGTCTGAGGTACCTGACAGAGAAATGGGAGAGCCAGGCTTTGAACTCAGATCTGCCTGTGCACTTTTGCATTGAGTAACGCTCTGTAGAGACAGGGCTCCCCAGCTCAGGGAAGCCATTCCTGGCCTCAGGAGAAAGGCGGGTCCAGAGGAAGTACTTCAGCCCAGGACTTAGCAGGCCTGAGGTCTGCTCTCAAGTTTGTTGCTGGTGACTCAACTCTTTGACTCTTGTCTTCTCTGGGCCTCTCCTGTGAGTGGCCCTGTCAAGTTGATGCTCCGTGGCTCCCCTCCTAGGAGGGGTCTGGGTCTGCAGCCACTGGCCTGACCCATGTAGATATGGGGGCTCCGAAGGACTGTCTTAGCCAAGGGCAGGCCAGCTCCCCAGGACAGAGCCCTGAATGGAGCTGGGCAGAAGCCCACTCTCTGTGTCCTCCTGGAGGTTCCCGGGCCCAAGCAGACATATGGAGAGTGAGTTGATACAGGTGGTCTCAGAGCTGGGGCTTGGGGCAAGCCCAGCACTGTGTGAGGGCCCCGAGATGCAGGCAAGGAGCTGACTTGTCCACACAACACTAGGGAAACTAGTGGTGGTCATCACCAACCCACAGGCACATCTTTTTGCTTCTTCCCCAGTGAGGGGTTGGGGACTCTGACCCTGAAATCCTGGGCCCTAAAACACTGTGGCTGTGACTGTCTGGATGGAGGAAACTCAGCATTGGAGCGGCTGTCAGGAAACCCCTCAGCTGGCTTTGGAATTGCCTTCAAAACATCAGAGTTCCTTGCTCTGTCCAACAGCTGGCTGACGGCATCTGGTTACCAGTGATTCTGACTCAGCACAGACCTACTATGTGCCAGGTGCTTTTTATACATGCTGCCTTATTTAAGTGTAATGGCAACCCTTTGGGGGGCATTGTTCTCCCTGCTCTTCAGATGAAGGGACTGAGGCACAGAGGGGATAAGTCACCCAAGATGGCTGGATAAGCCGGCCGAGATGATCTGGAACCCAGTCAAGGGTATCCCTAGAAGGACTTGCTTTTGAACGTGGATGGAGCATTGAGTATGTACCTGGCTTTGTGTTGAGACCTTCCGAAGCAATACCCCACTTAAATGCTTTCTAACACCAAATGAGGGAAGAATTACTCTTCCTCCTAACAGATGAAGAAACTGTGGCTCAGAAGGGAAGTGGTAGAGCTGGCATTCAAACCCAAGAAGAAGCTGCCATGTCAAGGCCCGGCCTAGCCACGGGGGTGGGCATAGCCTAGCCCCTGCTCATGCCGGCTAGTGGTGTTACTGTTGGTGTCAGCACACACTCTTCCCTACAGACACGTTCCAGTTACGTGAAAGAGCAGTGAGGATGTCTTTATGGAAATGGGACTTTGGGCTGTGGGAAGCAGAGACATCTGTCTTAGGGAAACACTCTGTTCTTGGCTTTGCTGCCCTTGTCCTGAAGATTTCCCCTGGGGCTTCCCCCACCCCATGGGTTCCCTTCCAGTACTTGTTGTGCCTGCTTCTCTCCTCCAGGCAGCCCTGAGGGTGCAATACTGTGCCCACTCACCCTTCTCACCCAAGCCCAGACTGACCAGGACCAGAGAATTTGGGCCTGGGTTTCAGTTGCAGCAGGAGGGATCCCGGTTGGATCCTAGGAGGCACATCAGGACACTTAGGAGTTGTGGGAGGATGCATGTGGGACGGGAGTTTTTAAGGCCCAGAGCCAGCAATAGGGACAGTGAAAGGGGTGGGGTGGTTGGGGGGGGGCATGTCCTCTGACCCTGCTCTTGGGGAGAGTTCTGATTCAGGGGTTATGTCCTCACTTCCTTCCCCAGTCCCACATCCATGTGCTAGACTCGGAACCCCTTCACCCGCACTCTCTACTCTGAGCCTGCTCCTAATATTCTTTTAAATGGATTTCCCCCAGCTTCACAGTTTGGGGGCGAGGCTCAGGGTCCCAGCCACAATCCAGCATAGAGACTCTTACACCCCACCTCACCCCCAGTTTATAGAGCTTTCAGATTTTCTGAGCAAAGCAGCCTCCTCCCCCGACTGCCTGTGGGGGGCAGCCTTACCCCACGCACCCTCTGTAGAGCCCTGTGGAGCCCAGTTGCTCTAAGGGCTAGACTGGGGCTCCTGGGGGAAGAGGCAGAAGAGCTGGACCCCCTCCACACTTCCCCTTGGCCTGTGAGAGGGGAGAAGAGGGAAGATCGTGCCATGAGGGTAACCAGGGGCACAGCTGGGCATGTGGGTGGGAGCATCTAGGGATTCTGAGGGGCACCTCAGCCTGGTTCAGGGGAGCAGTTCTCACCCACAGTCCAAAGCTCTCCAGTGCCAAGCTATGACCCTGCCAGGCGCCCCCCTCTGCAGGGCTTTTTTGGATGCCCTGGATAGGACGAGTGGTTCAGATGTGACAATGAGAAGAGGAGGTAGGGATCCCAGTAGCTGGCTACGTGTGCAGGGAGAGATGGACCCTGTGGCAGGGGCTGTGAGGCAGGGTGGGCCGATGTCCAGCCTCTAGTCACCTCACTGCCCATCTACCAGGGTGCCCAGTCCCTGGAACCTAGAAATGCAGGGGATGGGAGGGGACTTGGGCTCAGGAAGACAACGCTGGGGAAGAGTGGAAGTCAAAGGGGAAAGGCAATGAGAAGACACAGCTCAAATCCCTATCAGCCAGGAGACGTTGGGCTTTGTGGCCATCAGTCAACTAGGGTGCAGTGTGGGAGGGTGGGGGTGAGGGTACAGGTGGGCTGGAGGGTGAGGATGCCTTTCCCCCAGGGCTGCTGGATTAAGTGCGAAGTGAGGAAAGTGCTTGGCACGTGGTAGGTGCTTACCCAGGGGCAGTTTCCTCTGGCCATCTTGTCCAGAGAGCCTGACTCCTTGATCTTTCTCCCCTGCAAACCGCAGCTCTGGAGAGGCAGCATGGTCTAGTGATTAGAGCAGTGTCTGGAGCCACACCGTCCTGCTTTACAAGCCTGCTGCAGCCACACACTAGCCAGGTGTCCTTGGGCAACTTATTTAATATCCCCGTGCCTCAGTTTTCTCATCTGTAAAATGGGGGTAATAATAATTCCTACCTCAGAGGGCTGTGCTGAGACTAAAATGACCTTTTTTAAAAAAAGATTATTTGAGAGAGTGTGAGTGCATGAGTGAGTGGTGGGGGAAGGGCAGAGGGAGAGGGAAAGAGAATCTCAAGCAGACTCTGCACAGAGCATGGAAGCCTACTCAGGGCTCGATGTCACGACCCAGGGATCATGACTTGATCTGAAACCAAGAGTTCGACGCTCAACGGCCTGTGCCACCCAGGCGTCCCTAAAGTGAGTTTGACTGTATGTAAAGCACTTAGGACAGTGCCTGTTCTGTGTGACCACTCTGTAAGGGTGTGTACCATTGTCACTTTTTTTTTTTTTTTAAAGATTTTATTTATTTGCGAGAGAGTGAGTGAGAGAGAGAGTATGACCAGGGGGAGCAGCAGAGGGAGAGGGAGAAGCAGACTCCCTGNTGAACGGAGAGCTGGACACAGGACTCCATCCCAGGATCCCCAAATCATGACCTGAGCTGAAGGCAGATGCTTAACCAACTGAGCCACCCAGGTGCCCCCCATTGTCACTATTAATTGTCACAGTCCCATATATGTGCATGACCCTGGGCTCCCTGTGAAGCTGTCCCCTAAGTGAGCTGTTTGAATTCCCCACAGCAGTCACTGAGACAGATCCATTAGGAATCCTACCCATTTTACAGGTGAGCATGTGGAGGCTCAGAAGATAAAGTGATTTGCTCAAGATCAGACCGTCCCCTTTTCTTAAAAGTGACTCTTAAGTTCTTTTCAGTGTGTGCATGGCCCTGAGTACCCTCCAGCTGCCGTCCAACCTGGGACCCCTGGTGAGCCAGGCCCCGAGCCTTGGGCCAGTGAGGATGTCTCTTCTCTCTTCGGGTTGCCCATCCATGCTGTCCAGTTTGCTTATTAGCTGTCTAGTTTGCTTATTAGCCAATTAACTGCAAGTAAAGTTATTTGTTAGCTTTGATTTAATCTTATATGTTAGTATCTTTTCCCGCTCATCAAAACAAAAAATAACAATAATTAAAAAACATACAAGGGAGGCAGGTTCAAGGCTCCTGGTTTGGAAAGGGGACTAGAAGCCTGGGCAGCTGGAGTGAGGGGAGGGCAGGGTGAGGTACGCCTGTGGGGCTGAGCTGGGAGTTTCAGCTGCCTCTGAGGCCCTGGGCTTCCCTTTAATTATGATCTGCAGGTGGCCCGGTGCCCAGGGTAAGGCTTTCATCTGACAGGTGAGGCTTATCTCCTGGAGCTGGGGAATTGACTCTGTAATTGACCAGGATGTTTTACCTTTGATGGTGTCCCCTGGTAGTCTGAGTCCCCGCACAAGGGACCAGGGGTGGTGGGGGGGTGGTGGGTGAGGTACGGGGGTGGCATGGTCGGTTTTAGCCGAGCCTCTGGTTCTTTGAGTGAGGGACTCACATGGAGCCTAAAACCCAAACAAGGGGGGGGGGGGTCACTGTGTGGTGAGGCGGGGTGTGAATGCCCAGGGGGCTGCTGTGGATAAGAGCCTGCACTCCAGAGTCAGACAGGTCCAATTTGAGGACTGGCTCTGCCACTAAGTAGCAGTGACTCTGGTCACCCTAATTAACCCTCTGATCTTCCATTGCCCCATCTGAAAATGGGGCTAATGGTGTCCATGTGACATAGTTACTGTGAGGACTAAATAGGATAATGGGTGTAAAGTGCTTTGTGCAGCACCCAGCACCCTTGTAAGTGCCCAATTAAACGTTAGCTTTACTCATGGTCTATGCATGTGGTATGCTTTGCGTATCCAAGCAGCGCTCGGCTTCAGGTGGGTTCTGCCCCGAGCCCTCTTATAGTGCTAGATCTGCAAAGGCTTGAAATCCACCCCTCCGAGGGCTCCCTTCCCAGGCAATGAGAAAACCGCATCGCCACCTAACCTTTCTTGAGCACCAGCTATGTGCTGGAACTGTGTGCCCTAATGTCAAGGAGCTCAGTCTCCTGGGTCTAGTTATATCACAGGCTGATGGGGATGGTAAAAGGGGGGCATCATAGTGGGCACTGAGCAGGGAATGATGCACTCTGGGTGTGACTGGTGGGTGGCTTCCCAGAGTGGCAAAGCCATTCACATTTGCTCTGTGCATTGAAGGAAGATTTTGGGGCAGGGTGGGGGGAGGGTTTTCCTGAAGATGAACTCGCATTTACAAAGGCCTGGAGAAAAGAGTCCAGGCAGTTCCCCCACTTTGTCAAGAGCACTCAGGCTCCAATTACAGAGAAAGGACACATCCCAGGCTGGGGGATGCAGAGTTGGGGTGGGGGTGGGGGATATTCAGGGAAATCCCCTTTTCTTTGAAGAGGCAGTAGGAGGCCAGGTTTGACAAGAATGGTGACAGGATCTGGGAGCTCGGGAGGTGGCTCTTCTGTCTGGCAGAAGGGGATTTATTTAAACAAAAGAGAAACAGGAGGGTGAGGGTAAAGGAGGAAAGCGAGACCAGTGTCTGCTCTCTTTCGTCCTGTGCTGGGGCAGAGGGTGAGGGGGTGTACCCAGTCCCTCACCTCTGGTTGGGGCTGTGGCCCTGCGGGTGAGGGTGGGCAAGATGCTGAAGAGACACTCCCCGCACATGGCAGAGGGGCACCTGCCAACCTGAGCCCAGGAGCCTGTTTTCAGGGGAGCGAAGGACCCGCTTGTCAAGCTTGGAGGGCCTTTTAATTAGTTTTATAAGAGGCCTCCATCTCCGTGTGTCTCTCTTCACCAAGATTCCCCCGGGAAGGAACAGGGTGGAGGGGAGACGGGTGCAGCCGTTCAGAGAATTTCTCCAAACCCTCATGCCTGCAACATTTGCCTGCCTGATTTTTCCTCTTGCCTTTTGTCTCCCCTAGAACAGAGACCCCCTGGGGGAAGGGAGAAGAGGTAGGGGTGGGGCAGCCACCTACCAAAGTTGGATGCTGGATGTTTGTGTACAGGGGCTGCTGGGTGGTAGGAAGCATGAGGACAGGTTGCAATATACTTCCTCGCTTTGCCACTGACCGGCTTGGTGGACCTGGGCATGTCCTATACACTCTTGAGCCTCCCTATTGGAATTTACAGATGGGGCAATAATGCTCATTATCGGGCTCACTGTCTGGAGTCATGCTGGGGATGAAATAAGATGTAGATGAGGCATCTAGCACAGACCTGGCAGGGTCCAGTCTTCAGCCTTGCCACAAGCTGGCCAGATGGTGTCCATGGGAAGTGTTAGGTGAGCAGTCAGCCTTGCAGAGGTCTTTTAGCAGGTGGATGGGTTCCCAGGTAAGGCCATCAGCCTTTGGGGTATATTCCTCAGCTTTCAAGTCTGCAAAATGGGGTTAATAATAGTATTTACTTCATAGGTTGTGTGACGATTAAATGAATTTTATGTCATAGTGTTTGGCTATAAGGCTTAATAAATATTAGCCATTATTACTGATTTTATTATTACTGTTAGTTAGCTGCTGAGGCAAACTCTCCAGCCCAAGGATTGGGTCACAGGTCTCAGAATGGAACAGAACTTGGCCTTAAGAAAGAGGTGGGAGGCCACAGAAAGCATTCATTAGAACCCTGGTCCAGGTCAATGTTGGAAGTGCTGGGTCGTGTGAAGGCCTGGATGGGTTGTCTTGTCTGGGGTGTGTGTGCCCAGGGCTGGTGTGTGGCTCCCTGTAACCCCCTCCCACCCTTTCAGAGTTCTCTCAGCGTATTTTCTGCTCGCCTTGGGTGCCAGCTGGGAGGGCCAGGTTAAAGCTCCCAGGCCAGGAACACCTGCAGCCTGGGCGCCTCCACACCGGGCTCCCATGGCGACTCAGAGGAGCAGGCCTGGCTCTGCAGGAGAGGTGATGTCAGAGGAGTGGGCCTTTCATCCCACCTAGAGCTTCAGTGGCTTTTTCTCACAGGAGTGGCAGTGCCAGGAGAGAGGCTGAGAGTCAGGACAGAAGAGGGAGACAGTAGACGCTGGGGTACAATCATGACCCTTCTTACCCTCAGTATCTCTGCATTCTCCAGTTCATGGGAGAGGAAGACGTTGCTGGCGGGGGGGGACACCCAAACCCTTAACTCTGTTCACAATTGGGGTTATGTATTTAGAATTGTATCTGCTGGACCAGTGGGAGGGGCAGTGAAAGCCGGGATGCTGGGGAACAGTGGGGTCCCTGAGGGAGAATTCATCACAGGGGGCTGAAGAGGTCTGGTCTTGATGTCTGGCTGCTGTACATGCCTGAGGCCTGGAGGGACAGTGGTTCTGGGAACAGGCGCGTGGCTGGTCATCAAACCCCTTTGAACCCAGTGACAGTGGTAGTCGGAGTGTCCCCAGAGAGAAAAAGCTGTGTATGTCAACTCAAAGAGTAAATTCATTTACTTTCTAACTCGTTGGGGCCCAAACAACACTGTGGTGGGCCCCTTGCTGTCAGCACCTGAACATAACACGGATTGAGGGAATGTTCTTCCCACCGTGCAGGAGAATGCTGAGTTCTTAGCACTGTGCCTGCTATGAAGGAGGTGCTCAAATATACTTGGTTAAAGTAATGGTAAGATTAAAAAATCAACCCACCTCATTTAGTGAAGGGTTTTGTTGCAGCTAATTTGCAGAGCAATCAAGAGCGTGAAAACCCAGGCCTTGTTGCAGTGAGATGCCCCTGGGGGCTCCCAGGTATGGGAGGGAGTTGGCAAAGGATTGAAATCCCCGAGTTGGTGGGTGGGTGCTTGGAGCTAGCAATATTTGGTTGCTGTCGTGCCATTTGCTTCCGCAGGCTGGCGAAGGGGCCATCTCAATGGTTTCTGAATGAGGCAGGAAAGTAGTTTGTCCACAGGAGAGGTGGGATCTAAGTGAGGGGAATGGAAGTCATTTGGCAATGCTGGCACAAACATTACACCTTTATGGCTCACACATCTATTATTTTTTCCTTTTTCGTCCCTGCTCATCTTACTGATGCACTCACGCATTCTGAACATGTTCACGTAGCTCTTGGCATCTGGGGGTGTGGGGCCCCCGTGAGGAAGGATCCGCGGGTCTGCCAGCATCCCGACTGAGGGAGCTTGTCTCCAAGGGAGACGTGACAGGCCAGAGAGCCTGGAAGAGGGTTATGATATTTCCTTTCTCATCTTCTGGTCCCGGCGCGCTCATGGTCTTCTCCCTCTTCTCAGCACTGTAAGATTAAAGACTGTGGATTATTCATTCCCAGTTGAGTGGAGCGCATTTCAAAGTCAGGGCTTCTGGGCATCTTGTCTCAGAGTTGCTAAGGGCAAAGGCCCACATTTTTGGGCCCATCATCTCTGTCAAGTTGAAGCCCAGAGATCCGGAGCCTGCCCTGCCTGCACCCTGGCCTTCGCCACCTGTTTGATTTCTTCCCTGGTTTCTCCCTGTTCAGATTTCCCTGCCCCACCTAACCCCCGAGGAAGCTCAGTTGTCAGTGTGACCACCTCCTGGGCACATAGCTGTGGCTTGTGGGCTCCAGGGTTACTGTTGCCCAGGGCCCTCAGGCTGTCCCTTCCAGTGGGAGCAGGGAGCCTGCGCGTTTGGGAGCTTGGCTTCCCGGGCAAGCAGCAGTGCTGACGAGCACTACAGGAAACGCTTGTGGCATGCGCTCTGTTAGCCATTCTCCTGAGCACTGTGTATGCAATGTCTCTGTTGAGCCCCACACCAACCCTAGGAGAGAGGGACTGTTTCTATTCTGATTTTGCAGACGAGGAAACTGAAGCTCAGAGAGGTCAAGTGACTTTCCCAAGGCCACACAGCCGACAGGAAGCCAAGCTGGGATTTCACAGCCAAGCGGTCTGATGCTAGAGTCTGCACAATGCGCTGCTCTGTTAGTTTGTTTATCCTTACAACGACCCCAGGTAGGGATGGGGAAACTAAAATCTTGAGAAGATAGGTGACCCATTCTGGGTCATGTAGCTTGTGAGGGGTAGAGCTAAGATTTGAATCCAAGGCATTCTAAATTAGAATCTGTGCTCCTTCTACAGCTCTCCCTGAGACTCATGGACAAGCTGACATTCTAGATACCCTTATGAAGGGAGGAAAAGAAGGGGCACTTGCAGACCCGGGGAGCCTCAGCCTGTATGCTTGGGTGGAGGTGGGGGCCACAGGGAGCCCTGGCTGATGGATCCAGGCTCTTTGGAATTTCCTGAGAACGCATTTCAGTAGATGTGTTTGCAATACAGGTTCAGTCTCACACCACCACCACATAAAGATTCAGAACCGACAGAGGAGGAAAACACAGATGCCTTCCTATCCGAGCCATTGCTTATCATTGAGAGTTTATCTCCAAGAGGCTGAATAATCATAACACACAGCCCCCACATGTGGCTGATCATGTATGTTTCATTTGGTTACAACACGAAAGTCTCTTCTCGAGTTAGGGCACAGCTCTGTGGCTGGCTTGCTCACAGCTGAGAAATAGAATAGACGTACCGGTAGGGCCCAGGAGCATCAGATACTGAGGTTGGTGCTTGAAGAACGTGTAAGTTGACAGAGATCATCGTGCAGCCTTTCCTGTGTGCAAAGCCATTCCACGTGTCCTCTTCATGGGCCATCACAGCAACCTGGGCCTTTCTTCCCAGAGAGGCACTGGTCAGAGGTTTGGGCCATTCACAGAGGGTAGGGAGGAAGGGGAGTAGGATGAAGGCAGCGTCTGGTTTGTGTGAAAACTGAGTGTGAGGCATGGAGGGTGTGTTTTATTTTTAAGACAAATTAAAAAAAACTCAACTTTGTCTTGTGCCTGAACCCAAATAATACTAATCTTATTTATGGTTTTGTTGTGTGTGTGGTTTTTTTTTTTATAATGATTTTTTATTATATTATGTTAGTCACCATACAGTACATCCCCAGTTTTCGATGTAAGGCTCGATGATTCATTAGTTGTGTATAACACCCAGTGCACCATGCAATGTGTGGTTTTTTTTTGAGCACTTACTATCTGCTGGGCATCGTGCCAGGTGTTTACAGTGCAAACTTATCAAGTAGGGGAACTCATTAACCTCATTTTACAGACGAGGGAGGTGCTGCTGGAAGGGGTGAAGAGAGCTGCCCCAGGAGTACCGTGAATGAGGGAAGGAGCCAGGCAGGCTGATTCTGGAGTCTGTACCTTTCTTGCTGGGCTGTTCTGCTGGACAGCGCCTCTCTGTGACCCAGGCTTCCCCTCCAAGAGCCTGGTGGGCTGTGGGAATGAAGGGTCCTCTGGCAGGAGGGAGCTCTCTGTGGTGACCTCAGCCATTCCACTTAGCCTCTCTGGGAGCCTCCAGGAGTGAGCAAATGATAAGTTGTCTTGAAGGAGGGGGTCTGGCTTGTCCCACGCTATGTGTCACTCTGTGTCTTAAGGCACACTTTGCTCATCTCTAAAGTAATGTTTTCCTGATCAGAGGCGGCCTGAGACCTGTGGCCCAGGCCTGGAGTGTTTGCACATGCCATTCGCTTGTTGGAAATGCCCTCCTCTCCCCTCTTCCCCTGATTGGGTCTTTTTAAACTTTCAGCTGTCAGCTTCAATGTCCTCTTCTGAGAGAGACATTCTCCCCCTCCTCCCCTGATGGACTGGCCTCAGCCCCTACCTCTGTCAGTCCTGGGGGCTTCCCCTGGCTCCTCTACTTCATCCCAAACCTTCCTATGAGACCCAGCCCTACCTGTGTATGAATTATTCAGGTAGAGGCTGAGGGCTCATTATGGGGACAAATATCCCAGCAAAAACCATCTGGCTGGAACAGAGAGAGAGAGAGAGAGAGAGAGAGTGGGGTAGCATTTAGTGTCAGGAAGTGATTTCCCATGGTAATTAAATGCTCACACCAGTGTGTGTGTGTGTGTGTGTGTGTGTGTGTGTGTGTGTGTGTGTTGGGGGATGTATTTTATCACTGTTCCCTCCCAGGCTCTGATCTAGCCTGTGTCACACCAGACTCCTGGGTCTAAATAGAGCACCATCCCCCAACTTGAGGGGGATTGATGTTTTCAATTAAAAAAAGAAAAGAGGAAGAATCAGGGCCTCTGTGAGGTTCCCTGAGAAATGATGGGAGCAGTGGGGTCAAGGGGAGCTGATTATGTAGATGTATTTAAGCTCTCAGCAGGGAATGGATGGTTTCCATAAACCTGCTGGGGGCCAAGACCCCCCTGTGTTTGCTGGCTCAGATGCAGCTGGGGGTTGTTTCTCAAGTTAGGGAGGAAGGGGATGAGCAGGTGCTCAGGATGAGGGGCTGCCTGTCAGGTGGGACCCAGTGGGATTTGGAGAATGGTGGGAGGGGCCCTTTCCCTTCTGGAGCACACACTCAGTCCTGTGTCCCCACAGAGGTGTGCCTCTAGGTGACACTTCACTGGAAAAATTCTAACTTGGTCTCTGCTGCAGACATGCTATGTAGCCCTGCTCTGGTCCTTTGTCTTTCTGCACTAGGTTTTCAGTGTGTAAAATCAGGTGAAGTTCTAGAAATGGATGGTGGTGACGGTTGTACAACAATGTGAGTGTACTTACCTGTACGCTTTAACATGGTTAAAAGGGTAAATTTTGTTATGTATCTTTGCCACACACACACACACACACACACACACAACTCTAAAAGAAAAATTAGGTGTATCTGAAGTTTCCTTCCAGCCTTAATGCTCTGTGGATTGATGATCCTGGATTCAAAGAAATGCCAAGAGCTTTATCGTTATTCGAGGAACAAGCTATGTGACCTCTGCTAAGTTCGTTTCCTCCTGTGATTCTCCCTCCTTTGGTGGCACAGTAGTTTCTCCAGACCTGGCCACTTGCTTCCCCTCACTGTTTTCTGTAAGTCTCCTGCCATGGCCCTGAAGTTTCTCCTCTCCCCAGAGGCTGGACCACACCACACCGCTTTGGTACTTCCACCATCATTTTTCTTGGCCTCCGTGGGTTCTTCTAGGGACCAAGGGGGACCTCTGCTTGGCTGTTCGTTGAGCCATTGAAAATTTCATGGATAATTCAGGAACACAAATCAAACAGGAGGCTGGAAGCTCTGGATTTATGAAGAAAAATGAGGCAGACTTGGCGATTTATGAGCAGTTCAGAAGAGCAGCATGGTGGAGTTTGGGAAGACTGGAGGACTGGCCTAAGGCGCTGGAGGGCATAGTTAAGGGAGGCAGAGGAGGGAGTAGGGCTAGAAAGAATGTAGCAGGCCTGGGCCTAAGCACCCAGACCACTAGATTTGTAGGAAGTTGTCTGTGTCCTGGCAAAATAGGGCAAGTGGAGTCCAGTGAGGGGCCAGGGATGCCTCAGGCTTCAGGGGCAGTGGCCAGCCCTCAAATCTGAATTTGGTTTCCCTGTGGCCTGGGCTTTGCTTGGGCTCCAAGGAGAAGGGAGGTAAGGGGAGGGGGTATATCTCCAGCCTTGGGGGAGTACTAGGCCAGAATTGAGAGGGTTGGCTGACCTGAGAGAGGGAGTGAGACCCCCAGTTGTCCAAGTGGCTTCTTTGAGGCTTTTCGAGTATCGGGATGGGGGGAGGGGAACCCTCAGTCTCTGAGGGTGGTGGTAGACTCTATGTAAATCGAACCCCAGGAACCCAGAGGGACATCCCAAAGGCTATCCCCAAGGTCAAGGCCCCAGAAATTTATGGGTCCCATTAGAAGTGGGGCAGGAGTCTGACTGGCTTTGCTCCTATAGCTAACCAGTAGCAGCTGGTTCCTGCCACCTCCCCAGCATGGTTCCTGCTGGACAGTCCCACCTTCTGTCCAGTTCCCCTTGCTTGGGATGAGCTCCAAGAAGTGCATTTGCAGATAAGTGGTCTAATAGAAATGACTATATATCTGAGGATCAGGGAGGAAGAGACAGGGATGAGCCCCCAGTAGGCAATGCTTGACAGGATGACATGGAAGAAGTCACATCACCTGTTAGGACTGAATTTCCTCATCTGAAAAATGGAAATTCCCTTCCATCAGCCCCTTCCATAATTCATAATGCTGTAGTATGGATGAAATAAAATTATGAATGAATGTGTGCTTGGTATCCTCTAAGGTGTTGTGTCAAGGTGGTGGATTCTCTTAGTTTTCCATGGGAATCTACCACAGTCAATTCTTCTTCCCTTCCTTTTCTTCTTCAGATTTCCAAGGTGTGAAAAATGAAGAGATTAGACCTAGTCAACTCTTAGTCCCCTTCTGACCTGAACAACTGACCCTTTGTGTTGGTATCTCAGTTCCTGATCAACATGTCCCTAGTTGAGGGTGGGGCTTCCAGGGTCCAGGGCTTCTAGCAGGCCGGACTTAGTTCAGACAGCCATTTAACAAGATGATATCTAGGTAGCGAGCTTTGCTGGTTTGGCTTAATCTCTTCTAGGGTGCTACTGAAGGTGTGGCTGGATGTATGCATTTGAATGACTTAGATGGGTGGGGCTGTCCCTTAGACTGTATCAGAGAGATTTTCCCAGAACTCCCGTCCTTTAATGTAAAACATCCCCACTTTAAGAACTGAAGGAGGTGGCATGTGAAGGGTTTAGACTCACGAGGTACGGGCAGAGATGCACTATTGACCTGGGAATCATTATTTAAGAGTCAGTGCATAGTTATTGAGCTCATACTACATTCCAAAGGCTGTTCCAGGCACGTTCATGTTCTTATTAATTTGGTTCCATGATAACTATGGGAGGAAGATGGTATTATTCTCTTTTGGCAAATGGGGAAACTGAGGCTGTTCAAGATCACACAGCTGGGAGTGGTGGAGCTGGGACATAAACCAGGCCTATCTGACCTCAGAATTGGAGCTTCTGCTACAAAGTGATATCTTATTCTAGGCCCACTTTTGTGTCTGGTAAAGCCCCCACAGTCATCTCACAATTGGCTTTCATTGATTTCTCTTTGAAGATGGTCACATTTTCCTCTTTCTTCATATGTCTAGTACTTTTGGGTTGTATCCTGGACATTGTTAATGAACTATTAGGCTCTAGATTCTATTATATATCTCTAAAAGACTGTCAATTTTTTGTTTTTAATTTGACTGAACTCAAACTTCAAACTCTGTCTCCCAGATGGTTGGCAGCAGCTGAAATCTCAGTTCAGTTCATTTAATTTTAGCTGGGGTTTTTGTCTCTCCTGTGCATGTATGTTGAAGGATCAGCCAGAGATTTGGGCAGAGATTATACAAAGAAGTTGGGGCTTAATCTCTGTGGCTCTTTCCTTTCTGGGGTTTCTGCCATCACTTTCCAGCTGCTGCGTTCACCCACATTTTCTCTGTTTCTTCGAGCCACTATGATTTCAGATTTCCTATAAATTTAGCTATCCTGTTTGACACCAACTATGGTCTGTTCTCAGGAAAAATGCTTTAAAAACATAAAATACACCCTTGTCATTCTTCCAAGTATCAATTCCTCTGCAATTTCTGCCTGTTCGTTGTTTTACCAGTGCCTCTGGGTAGTTTTGAAATATTTTATACAGAGTTTGTAGTTGTTATCTGTGGGAGGACAAGCCTGATAGGAGCTACTTGACTTCATTGGAAGCCTTGTTCTGCTTTTGAGCATGTAGTTCCTTCTATGGTTCTTACCAGGTGGGTCCTTCCTTCCTTCCTTCCTTCCTTCCTTCCTTCCTTCCTTCCTTCCTTCCTTTTTTTTTTTTTTTTGTTTTAGGATTTTATTTATTTGTTTTAGATAGAGAAAGTAGGGGGAGGGGTAGAGGGAGAGAATGTTCAAGCAGACTCCGCACTAAGTGTGGTGTCTGACATGGGTCTGGATCCCACAACCCATGAGAGCATGACCTGAGCCAAAATCAAGATTCAGACACTCAACTAACTGAGCCCCCAGGTGCTTGCAGGTGAGTCTGTTCTTAAAAGTATATCAGGCCTATCAGAGTCTCTAGGACTCTAGTCTTCAAGTCATAATAGCAGGTACTTATACCAAGACAATGTTGTATTGTAATTGGCTCTTGGAAATGTCATGCAACTGTGTATTGGACAGCCTTCGGAGTGGCTTTGACTTATGTGTATGTTGCCTTCAGTATCACCCTCTTNGGGAAAGAGTGCTTCTAGACTGCAAGGGGCTTCCATCCTCAGATCATTGTTCCAGGTACCATAATGCTGGGAGTTGGAGGGGCGAGCTTTGTCTCTCTCTCAAGCACATTTTTGGCAAAGTCTCCATTGGGAGGGCAAGAGGGGTCAGGAGGGAAAAGGAGGCAGATTCCCCAACTCGCCAATGTCATCCAAGTGTATGTCTGCTTAGACTTTGCCTTAGGGAGTTTGTCAGATGGCCGCCACCTGTTTAAGTTCCACCAGACACCTTCTGGAGCTGCAGGTGTGTGTCAAGGGCTGGAGGAAATTGGCTCTTCCCCAAAGTTCCTTTTCTCTTTTGTTGGTGATAACAGAAAAGCCAGAGCATGATGGAAAAATCCATGTGCTTTAAAAAATACTCCTGCTTTGTAGAAGGGTTGTTTTTCTCCCCTTTTCTTCTTAAAAAAAAAAAAAAAATCTCTTGTGTGTCAGAAAGATGAAGCCAGAAGAGAAATGTCCCTTTGATGGCTGAGAATTATTGTTTTAAAGGCTTTATTTAAGCCGCTCTTAACAAAACTCAAACATCTGGCTTGTGGCGCCTGTGTGCCAACTTTCAGCTTGAATGGAATGCATGAAGATGGCAGGCTCCCAGGCTGAGTGGAGGGAAGGCAAAGCCTGCTGTGGTCTGCTTGGCTGCTGTGACTGCTGTGGCCACTGTCTGCATTGTGTCTCCTCCATGGGGCAGGGGCAGAGGAAGAAAATCACTTTCTTGAGCATGTTTTTATGCTAGAGACATTTTGCTAAGGTGAATGTATCTGTGCCTATCTTTCAGGACTTACGGTGTGAAGAGAATCAGGACTTGAGATTAAGAGAAGCTGGGCTGGGGGGAAAGGAAAGGAGGGTTGTGTTTATCCAACACATACTCTGTGCTAGGCTTTTTCATATCCATTGTTGGGTTCAGTTCTTACAACCACTCCACGAGGTAGGTATTTATATCCTTTCATTCCAGGTAAGAAAGCTGGTTAGAACTTGCCCAGGTTTACCTGGTTAGCAAATGGCAGAGTCAGGAGTCAGTCTCAAGGCTGGTGCATCTCGAGTCTGGGTTTCTTTTTCTTTCTTTTCTTTTCTTTCTTTTCTTTTCTTTTCTTTTCTTTTCTTTCTGATTTTATTTATTTATTTGACAGAGAGAGACAGGCAGCGAGAGAAGGAACACAGGCAGGGGGAGTGGGAGAGGAAGAAGCAGGCTCCTAGCAGGGGAGCCTGATGTGGGGCTCGATCCCGGAGCACCGGGATCACGCCCTGAGCCGAAGGCAGACGCTTAATGACTGTGCCACCCAGGCGCCCTGGGCTTGGGTTTCTTTCATAATCTCTGGCTGCTTCTCACATGAGCCCTGAAGCCTGGCTTCTCCAAGCCACCTGCTGTCTTCCTCCCTCTAAGATGGAAGGGGCTATTCTCTGACTTGGGGCATTGGGAAGAAGGAGAGAGGGGATGGGCTGTCACTGCAAGTGACTTCCCTGATGATTCTGTAGCATCAGAAATAGATTCTGTAACCTAAATTTGTGTAGGGGACGTTTATGAGGATGTACCCTCAGGAAGCATTCACTATTCCAGGCTAGACTTCTGGCCTTGCCCACCAAGAGTTGTGTAATGTTGAGCAAGTTACTTGGCTTCTTTGAGCCTTAGACTTCTCAGGTGGGGATAAGACTACCCACCAGAAGGATCCTAACTAGAAATGCACATAAGAGCCCGCGGCTCTGGGCCTGGCACAGGAGAGGTGCTCAGCAAGTGTTGGTTTCTCTTCTCTTGAGCTGTGAGAGGTCCAGGTTCTGGCCCCAGAGCCAGGAGTTGAGATGCAGAGAGCTCTGGGAAAGCAAGGGAGACTAGATTGGGAGGCAGACACCTTGAGGGGCTTCAGACTCATTAATTGATTGGTCAGAGACTGCCGGTGTCCAGCTGGTGAGGAAGGCTGGGTGAGAGAGTGGGAGGCTCAGTGTGGGGCTGCTCACATGTCTCTTACCTGGTGGGCCCAAGAGCCTGGAGGTCTTCCTGCTGGAAAGATCCCTTGGAAACCATCATGTCCAGCTTTCACATTTTACAGGCAGGGAAAGTGAGGCCAGAAAAGGAAGAAGTCTTGGCCAAGGCGCTGTAGCCGGTAGGAAGCAGAGCTGGTTCTTCGCCTCAACTCTTCAGCTCTGAAGGCAGGGCTGGGTGGGGGAAGGCAAATGTAGAGTGACATGGCCTGAGGGCGCCAGGGCTGTAGCCCCCTAGCTGCTGCATGGGTCCTAGGGCCCAGCGGCCCTTACCTGAAGCCAGCGGGCGTGGGGGTGGTGGTGGTGACAAAGAAGCTGGAGTGGCTCCCGCTCCTGCTGATGCGCTTCTGATCTGTCTGTGAGCATCTGTTCGCCTGCTCTCTGATCACTGTGTGGGCGGAATCTGCCCATTAGTATTTTACACCCAGGGTCTCAGCACAGCCAAGCAATTAGGATGCCCAAGATCTGAATCTCTAGCTGCTGCCTCTAAATGTACTCAGGAAAGTTTCTCTTGTTTTCTTGAGCCTTAGTGTTTCCAGCTGTAAGATGGAAGCAAGTGACCTGCCTTGGAGGATAGGAGTGCTGGAGAAATCCCTAAATGGTGCATTGGACACCCTAGAAGTTAAAAGAGATAAATGTAGGGTACCACTATCATGAATTGGCTGTTTGGTCTTTTTCCCTTCCCTTCCTTTCTCCTCCCTTCCCTTCCCTTCTTTCTTCCTTACTCCTTTCCTGACATATTTTGAGCATCTGAGGGGCCTGCTGTAATGGCAAAAACCAGGACTAGGAGGTGGGACTGTATAATGGAATTTTTGCAGGAAAGGGTGAGTATGTTTGGAGAATTTCTTGAGACTCCCAGGAAGTGGGGGAGGCATAAGAAAGAATGGAAGGAAAGCGCATAGAAGATAAAGTGGCCCTCAGATCAGAGCCAAGCCTTAGGAGAGGCGGGAGGAGGGGAGTTCAGGGGAACATTGGGTCTTCACTATGCTGAAGGGACAGGGAATTCTGTACCCTTTTCCATCAAAACAAGACACCTAGGGGTCCTTTTGTTCAGGCTTACCCCATGGAGCTCGGGTAGCAATGGCTGCTCTAGGTCCTGCTGGCTGGGATCTTTTCTGGAGGTTATAGGGTTCGTGCTGTGAGCCTGGGAGAAGGGACCTGGCAGGAGGCATTTTTGTGGTCTAGATCCCAAGGCAGCCTGTCCTGGTGGGGCTGCCCATGGGTTCCTCCAGCACCCAGTCCACTCTGCCCTTGACATTCTGTTTCCAGTAGTGGGTTGGTTGGGGAACTGTCTCTCCCTGAGCACTGGGATGACTCAAAGACAAGGACTTTGTCATGTTCATCACATGTGGCCTACTTATGGCTGATCAAAGTCAAGGCCGAGGCAGTGTAGAAGAGCCAAAAGAGTAAGGATGTTGCAGTTGATTAGATCTGAGTTAGAATTCAAGTTTTGCCAGTTTCAAGCTATGTGACTATCATAGGTCAGGTTCCCTAGAAATAGATTCTGTAACCTAAATTTGTGTGTGGGAGGTTTATGGGGGTGAGTGCTCAGGAAGCATACCTATAATGGAGTGAGAGAAGCAGGATGGGGCAGAGCAAGAAGTGGAATCATGGTACAGTTGCAACAGAAGCCTCAGCCAATCCCTGGGGGAGTCTTAGGGCCAGCATGGCCCTTCGGTATTGTCCCAGACTGAGGCAAGGGAGCCAGAACTTTGTACCACCACTGACCAGTCATCGGATGTAGGCTTCCTAGGGAAGGGCATATACTTTGGCAAGGCAGCTTTTAGCTGAAGGCAATGCCTGAAGCAGGACTCAGTAGTCAACAGCCCCACTACTGGGAGGGTGAGCACCTCAGCCCTGAGGGGGCAGCTGGGAAGTACACCACATCATCCATCACAGTTACCTTGGGTAAGCCACTTAGCCTAACTGAGCCTCAGTTTCCACAATTGTGAGACGGAGATAATTGATTTATTCATTCAGAAGTTCTCTCAGGTGTTGGGAAATACACAGCAAACAAGACAGACAAAGCTCCGTCCCTCAGGAAGCGTACATTCTAGCTGGGAAGTGAAATGACTAGAGTCAAAGAGTGCTAAGTTCAAACCCAAAACCTAAGACAGTAAGGCGACAGGGACTGCTGACTTGGGCAGTTCTCTATTTTATATAAGAAGGGCAGAGCGGAACCTAAAGGAAGTGAAGGAATGCACCATGAGACCATCTGGGTCAAGATTTCTCAACCTTGACACTATTGAGATTTCACGTGGGATAATTCTTTGTTGTGGAGACTCTCCTGTGCATTGTCGGATATTTAGAAGCATCCCTGGCCTCTACCCACTAGATGCCAGTAGCATCCTCTCCAGTTGTAACAACCCAAAATGTCCCCACTTAGTGTCAAATGTCCCTTGGGGGGCAAAATCGTCCCCTGGGTGAGAACTATGTGTTCAGAGGAAGAAAATTCCAGGCAGAGGGAATAGCAAGAGCAAGGGCTGAGAGGTGAGTGCATTCTTTTTACATCTGAGTGACGAGGCCAGTGTGGCTGGAGTGATGTGAGCAGAGGGGAGAAAGGAAGCAGAGGGGAATGGAGAGATGGCAGATCATGTAGGATCTTATAGGCTGTCAGGATTTTGGCTTTGACTCCAAGTGAGAAGGAAGCCCTTCGAGGGTTTTGTGCAAAGAAATGATATGATCTGGCTTATATTTAAAAGGAATTCCTCTGGCTGCTCTTTCACAATAGTGATGGAAGATTAAAGATGATGTTTCTGACACACAAAGGTACTCAATAAATGGGCCTGTCATCCTCAAGAACAGGTGGAGTGTGCCCTTTGTCTGCATGTAAGGTCATTGTGCAACTTGGCTACCATCCCATCCCGGTATATTATAGTTGCTTTTTTTGTGACTCAGGTCTTGATGAAGACCCAAGAATGTTAAGAACTAGAAGGGGCTTTCAGGAGAGTGGAACCCAAACCACTTATTTGAAAGAAAAAAACTGAGCGTAGGGATACGAAGCAACCTGGACGAATCCACCCCCTGCATCAGTGGCAGTGCTAGGGTTAATATCTATAGAGTTGCTCTTTGGGAAAGAAAGTCTTTGATGGTGACCTAATTTGTGCTGCCTTATGTGAGTGTTTTTTTTTTTTTAATTAAAAAGATAAAATTCAAAGACAAGAAGAATGTGCTCAAGGCTGGATGAGTTTTTGCACAAATAAAGGATTTGACTGGAAAATTAGTTGTAAAATAATAATAATCAAAAGATGGGTTTGGAGCCTGTCTTCCTAGCAGGAAGCCAGATTGCCATATCAGCACCTGACAGTAACTCCTTTCTGAAGCTATGGAGCTGCTATTTTGCTTTAGCAGAAAATGGGCAGAAGGAATGGTTGCTGTGAGACCCACTTGTGGCCGCCTTTGTGTTCTTGGGCTTGGATAATATTTCTCTAATGGGCAAGTCACATTCTTAGATGGGATATAGAAGCAGAGGTAATCTTGAGTTTGACCCCATTGACTGATGTTCATCGTGGTGTAGACAGAACCTGAACATAGGGCCCAGGGCTCTGGACTTTATTAGGTCATGACTTTCTGGTTTTATCACTTTGGTGAAGTCATAAAATGTTGTGGTGCCTCCATTTGCTCATCTGTAGACCAGAGACTATAGTTTCTCCCCCTTTCCAGGGTGTTCTAAAGAGAAAAACACTTTATCTCCTAGTTTCTCTGCTTAGTGCTTTGCATTGAATGGGTACCTGATACACATTTGTTGAAGAAATGAATATTTATAGGGAAAAATGAGGTGATGTATGGGAAATATTAAAGTGAAGCATGAAGGACTGTATAAGACTCTCTTAATACTATTGGGTGAGTTCCTGGCCTCTGGTAAGTTGATGGGTCCTAGATTGAGAGGTTCCTTTTATCCATCCACCCGCCACAGGCCACGCTGTATAGTGTACACACTTTTCAGGAGGCAGAATTTCTCTTCTGTTCTTTGTGGCCCTTTGGAGCAGACTTGCTGAGCGGTATCAACACTTAGGATAGGGTAGCGCCATTTTGTTGCCAGGGTCTGATACCATGGCCATTCCTGACTCCCATGGGCAGGAGTAGGAATTGGCATTCTCTCAGGGCTTGGAGACCTGCACAAGTTCAGGCAGGATTGTGGGAGACGCAGTCCCTGGTCATGGTGATTTCTTTAGGGCCTCAAAGGAAGCTTTGGAGTTATTTCAGAGTGACTTGGCTTTACCAGTTACTATTATGTGTTCATGGGTAAGTTCTTAGCAATCTGCCTCATTTTTTTCATATGTAAAGTGGGGTTGTTATGGGCCACAACAAAAAAATAGATACTTTGGACTTGGACTTCATCAAAATGGAAAACATTTGTGCTTCGGAGGATTCTATCAAGAGAATGAAGACAGCCCACAGAATGGAAGAAAATATTTTCAAATCATATATCTGATAAAGGACTTGTATTTCAAATATATAAGGAACTCTCACAACTCAAAAATAAAAAGACAAATAACCCAAATAAAAATGGGCAAAGGATCTGAATAGATACTTCTCCAAAGAAGATGTACAGATGGCCAGTAAGCACATGAAAAAATGTTCCACATCATTAGTCATAAGGGAAATGCAAACCAAACCCACAGTGAGAGAATTTCATAATAGTAGGATGACTATAAAAAGAGAAAAAGACAGATACTAACAAGTGTTGAGGATGTGGAGAAATTGGAGCTCTCACACACAGGGAGAATGAAAACTGGGAGAAGAAAATTGCAGTCATTTCGGAAAACAGTCTGGCAGTTCCTTAAAAAGTTCGACATGACTTACCATATGATTCTGCAGTTCCACTCCTATGTGTATACACAAGAGAATGAAAACATATGTCCACATAAAAACCCATACACCAATGTTTATAGCAGCATTATTCAAAATAGCCAAAAGGTAGAACCATACCAAATGGCCATCAGCCGATGAATGAATAAACAAAATGTGGTCTATCCATGCAATGAAATATTTTTCAGCTATAAAAAGAAATGAGGTACTGATACATGGTACAAATGGGTGAATCTTGAAAACATGATGCTAAGTGAAAGAAACCAGTCACTGAGGACCACATACTGTGTGATTCCACTTATTTGAAATGTCCAGAAGTGGCAGAAGTATAGAGACAGCAGATAAGTGGTTGTCTAGGGCTGGGGGGGATGGGAGGGGTTGGGGGACTGATAACTAAAAGGTATGGGTTTTTGGCAGGGGGTGATGAAAACATTTTATGATTGTGCAGCCATCCTCTGAGAATATACTAGAAACCATTGATTTGTGTACTCTAATGGGTGAATTATATAGTATGTGAATTATATCTCAACAAAGCTGTTACAAGAGAAAAATGGGGATATTAGTAGGTCTACCTCTCAGTTTTGTTGTGAGGGTCAGTGAGATAAAACGCAGCGTCTGGTATGTAATTAGCTCCCAGAATACACTAATTGTTTTATTATTAATGTTATCACTGGGCTGTTGGAGATTATAGGAGATAAGGGACAAACTAGTTAGCATAGTTTCTGACACATAATTGGTGCCTGCAATGTTGGTGTCCGTCCTGTGCTTTCTTTCTAAATTTGGGAGATGTAGGGAGACTCCCACTGAATCCAGGACTCTGGTCAGCTCACCCTTTGGAGGGGATCTTTATGGCTCCAGCTGGGAGATCTACCATGGGAGGCAGCCAGGGGAAAGTGTGGTTTGGGGCCCATAATAGGGTTCATTAAAACCACAGACTTTTACGTTTCTCTGGAGAAATTCAAAGGGACATTTGTGGTTCTAGCCCAGTCTGTCAGCCTATCTCTGTCTCACTGCCTCTTGTTCCCCTTCCTCATCAGCAGTTTCTCCTCTTTGTTCTGGGATTGCTCAGTAAGGAGCTGAATTATTGTTTTTATTAATGTGGCCCCCTGAGCATTTTCAATTTGAATCCTTCCCTGTAGCCTAAGTCTCTCTCCCTAACTTCTCTTTGTAGTGCAGATTAGCTACATGGAAGGATATTTTACATTATTTTGCTTCCAGGAGGGATGGGGAAGATAGGGCTGAGCTGGAGTTTGTGGTGGGAGGCTTTGGTGCAAAGGTACGAGTTTTAGTGGTTCTAATTCTCTCCCCCACCTCTCGTCCAGGCCAGAGCCCTGTCATTCACCCTCTTTTGCCTCTAGTTTTTCTCTCCTCTGTCCCATTCATCAGTGCCAAATGGTAGGTGTGGGTGTGGTGGGAGGGAGTTATGGGGCTGAGGGGAATGACACATATGGTTTCCTATATTTCCCTGTAGTAAGGCCTAGTACAGAGAGGGATTTCAGGGTCCTGGTTTCACATGATGCATGTACACACGTGTACACGTGTGTGAGAGAGAGAATGAGATTGAATGTAGCGGATGCTGTGGTGTGCTGTATGGCCCAGATGCCCCCTTCAGGGCTGAATCATTCATTCCCCCAGCAGATGGCTCTCAGTTGAGTTCTCTGGGATTACTTCAGCCAAAAAAATGGTTGACTCACCCAAGGTCTTACCCCCTCCCAGGGATGGTCTGCATCCAATGACTGCTCATTGTGGGGAGGGGGAGATATAAGGGATCAGCCCCTTCCTCAGAGTGGGACGACTTTGAAGGGCCATGTCAGCTCCATAACTCTCTGTGGGATCTGCTGAGGCCTTAGTTTTGACTATATCACAATTCATTTCCTCCCTCCACCCAGTCCTGCCTCTTTCACTTCTGACAAAGAGAAAAGCAACCTCTGACATCCAGGAGCTGGCCCTGGACTCACAGCTAGGCTTTGGTGTTGCCCTGTTAGACAGAAACCTTCTCACAGAACACTGGACAAGACAGAACATGAAACAAGACCACTCTATAATCTCGTCTCATCAAGGACAAAAGCATGATCACTGTCCAAACCACAAAAATACCAAACATCCCCATGTCCTGACTAATGTGAGTGATGCGTCTTCTTTACCAACTGTAACTTTAGCTTCACTGTGTTTTTTCTTCCTTCTAGATAAGATTTATTAAGATACCTGATCATAGAATTACCCTTGCTTGCTAATAGCAGCCAATTCAGAGCAAAGCCCTAATTCCTTGAACCATCCCCCAAGTCACCTACCATGAACCCAAATCCTATAATAAGTCCTTTCTAACACCTTCTTATTGAGATGCCGTACAGGTCCCCATGGCATCTGGTCTTCCTCGTTGTAGCAAACAATAAACCCAACTGTGCACCTGCAGAGGTGTTCCTTGAAGTCCTTGGCTAGAAGGCATTGACACTTCCTTATGGGCATTGATTCCAAGGAAACTCTCAATAAACTTTCCGAACGTGAATCTCTTTCTCAAAGTCTACCTAAGTCAACTTAAGAAAGTTAGTGCCAGGAGTGGTCCAGGGAGGAAACCTTTGAAATGATCTCGGAACTGAAGGGCAGAAAAAGCTGAATATCAAGCCTAGTCTGCTACTCCAAGTTCATAACTATGACTGGGAAGGAGTGGGACCACCAGGTTTGTGATTGGAGCATCTGGGTCAATGCACTTGAATATCATGGATCTTCAGATCCTTTTGGTCCCTTTGGGTCTACAGAAATGGCTTGCTCTTCCCTATTAAAGGCCAAGAATCTCCCCTGCTCTGCAGAAGTTGATGCAGATGCCTGTCTTGGACAATACGCACTGCTTTCTGAATCTACCTTCACTTCTCCTCTGGCTACCAGACCAATAAATAAAGTTAACATATAGCCTGGCTGGGGGAAGTGCTGGGCCTGCTATAAAAGGAAAGGGACTATCTACCCTAGTTGTTGCAGATCCAGATGACACTTTGAGCAGGGGTGAGTATGTATAGGATTGGATCCCTTACAGTGCAAGGGGGATAGGAGACATTCATTCCCCCAGCTGCTGATAGCTCTCAGTTGAGTCATTCTCCAATAGTTTCCCTCAGTTGAAGAGAGCTGCTTAGCCTTCCCCAGTGTAGGCTGTATTCAATAACTGGACGATGGGATGGGGAGGTTAAAATTCCTGCCCCCTCTCCTCAAGGTGGCATGATTCTGAAGAACCATCACAACTCCAGAGCTATCTTTGGGATCAGCTGACACCTTTATGGCAACTGCATTACAGATACCTCTGCCCATTTCTACTTCTTTCACCCTCTCCTCAGGGTGGATCTGGGGGCACTCCCATAAATTCCCTGCATGTGAATTGCTGTTTCAGAGTTTACTTCCTTAGGGAATCCGACCTTAGACAATGAGAAAAAGAACAAAAAGAAAGAAGACATAGAAAACAGGAATGGCAAAGGAAAGAGATGGAACCTCTGAAGCTATGGGTCCCTCTCTGGAACTTCAACTAAGGCCAGATGTTCCAGCTATTTGCTTCTGTGCAGAGGCCCTACAAGGAGTGGCAGTGACTCCCCAAGTGACATCAAAGAGCAGCTCTCCATTAATAAGTAGAAGGAGGGCAGAGCTGTGGAATAAGGACAATGGGAAAGCAAGATAGAACTCTTGGAAATAAAAAAATACTGTTGAAATAAAATTCGATACAAGGATTGGAAGGTGAAGTTGAGATTTCTCAGAAAGTGAACAAAAAAGGAAAAAGGCAAGAAAAGTAAGAGAGAAAAAAGAGACCCCAGGGAAGAATCCAGAAGGTCTAACATTTGAATAATAGGAGTTCTAGAACAGAGAAAAGGGAGGGGTGAAGATTATCAAGAAACAATGCAAGAAAACTTTCTAAAGCTGGCAGACCTGAATCTACATATTGAAAGGGCCTATTAATATTAGGCCCATTCGCTATCCATATGAAAAAGAAATGAACCTTCATCCTGACCTCATACCATATACAAAAATTAATTCAGATGGATCAGAGACCTAAATGTGAGAAGTAAGACAATAACATATCTGGGGGAAAAAAGTCAGAAGAATCGCTATATGTCTTTGGGATCAACAAAGATTTCTTAAATAAAACCAAAACCACTAACTATAAAAGAAAATATTGCTAAATTTAGGCCCTATTAAAATTAAGAACTTCTTATATGGAACCACGAAAGATCCTGGCCATAATAACCCTGAATAAGAAAAGCAAAACTGGAGGCATCAAGATTCCAGACTTTAAGCTGTATTACAAAGCTGTAGTCATCAAGACATTATGGTACTGTCACAAAAACAGACACATAGATCAATGGAACAGAATAGAAAACCCGGAAATGGACCCACAACTATATGGTCAGTTAATCTTTGACAAAGCGGGAAAGAATATCCAATGAAAAAAGACAGTCTCTTCAACAAATGGTGTTGGGTAAACGGGATGGCAACATGCAGATGAATGAAACTGGACCACTTTCTTACACCATATACAAAAATAAATTCAAAATGGATGAAAGACCTAAATGTGAGACAGGAAACCATCAAAATCGTAGAGGAGAACACAGGCAGCAACCTCTTCGACCTCAGCTGTAGCAACTTTTTACTAGACACGTCTCCAGAGGTAAGGGAAACAAAAGCAAAAACAAACTATTGGGACTTCATCAAGATAAAAAACTTCTGTACAGTGAAGTCAACAATCAACAAAACTAAAAGACAGCCTATGGAATGGGAGAAGATATTTGCAAATGACATATCTGATAAAGGTTAGTATCCAAAATTTAGAAAGACCTTATCAAACCCAACACCCAAAAAACAAATAATCCAGTTAAGAAATGGGCAGAAGACTTGAATAGACATTTCTCCAAAGAAGACATCCAGATGGCCAACAGACACATGAAAAGATGCTCAACATCACTCATCATCAGGGAAATACAAATCAAAACCGCAATGAGATACCACCTCAGACCTGTCAGAATGGCTAAAATTAACAACACAAGAAACAACGGATGTTGGCGAGGATGAGGAGAAAGGGGAACCCTCTTGCACTGTTGGTGGGAATGCAAACTGGTGTAGGCACTCTGGAAAACAGTATGGAAGTTCCTCAAAAAGTTAAAAATAGATCTACTGTACAATCCAGCAATTGCACTACTAGGTATTTACCCAAAGGATACCAAAATACAGATTCGAAGGGATACATGCACCCTGATGTTTACAGCAACATTGTCAACAATAGCCAAGCTATGAAAGAGCCCAAATGTGGATAAAGATGACTCATAAATGGATAAGGAAGATGTGATATATACATCTGATAAAGTATTACACACACACACACACACACACACACACACACACACACGAGTATTACTCAACCATCAAAAAGAATGAAATCTTGACCATTTGCAACAATGTGGATGGAGCTAGAGTGTATTATGCTAAATGAAATAAGTTGGTCAGAGAAAGACAAATACCATATGATTTCACTCATATGTGGAATTTAAGGAAAAAAACAGATGACCATATGGGAGGGTAAGAAAAAGAGAGAGGGAAGCAAACCGTAAGAGACTCTTAATGATAGAGAACAAACTGAGGGTTGATGGAGGGGAGTGGGCAGGGGATGGGCTAAATGGGTGATAGGTGTTGAGGAGGGCACTTGTGATGAGCACTGGGTGTGGTATGTAAGTGATGAACCACTGAATTCTACTCCTAAAACCAATATTGCACTGTATGTTAACTAACTAGAATTTAAATAAAAATTTGGAAGAAAAAAATAAAATTAAGACCTCCTCTTCAATAGAGACAATATTGAGAGTGAAAAGCCAAAAGCCTGAAGTATTTGTCATACATACACCCAACAAAGAAGGTACGTCTAGAGTATATATAGAAATCCTACAAATTCACAAAGTAAGAAACTTTTACTTTTAAGAATGAGCAAAAGATTTACAAAATAAAGTCACTAAAAGAAATACAAAAATGACCAATAAACATATGCAAAAGTGCTTGATATTGTTAGTCATCAGGAAAATGCTAACTAAAACCACAATAAAATATCACTACATCCCTACAATGGTGAAAATAAAAGGTCTGACAGTAGGGTGAGAATGTAGAGCAAGTGGGACTCTCAGGCATTGCCACTGGTAGTGTAAATTTGCACACCACATTGGAAGGCTGTTTGGCAGCATCTTCAAAAGCTCAATGTGTGCCTACCCTGCGATCCAACAGTTCTACTGCTAAATGTAGCCTGAAGGGACATGAATACTTATTTCCACTGAAAGACATATGCAAGAATATTACAGAAGTGGCTCAAAACTAGGGACAGTTCCAAATGCCCATCACCATTTGTCTAAATGTGGGTATATGCTCACAATGGAATATTATGCAGCAATGAAAAAGAACCAGCATTCTCTACATGGAACAACGTGGGTGAATGTTAGAGACATAATGTTAAGAAAAAGAAGCCAGACACAGAAGGGTATACGCTGTAAAATTCCATTTATATAAAACCCAAAAAGGCAAAACTAGTCTATGGTGGTAGGAGAGAATAGCAGCTACTCTTGCAAAGTGACTAACCAGGAGGAGGCACAGAGGAGGAACTTGTTGGGTACTGGAAATGTTTGTATCTTGATATATATTTGTGTGGTTTGCAATATGTAAGATAGAAAATTACATGTAAGTTCCAACTTAAAATAAGAAGGGGCTTATTGAGTACTCAACACAATAAATGGAAAGAGTCCATATCAATTTTCAATTATTGTGAGTCAGAACAGCAAGAGAAAAGAACATTCTAAAGATTTCCAAGAGGGAAATCAGGTCACTCACAAAGGAGCAAGAATCAGATGGGCATCGACTCTCGTCAGCAACATCAGATATCTTCAAAATTCTGAAAGAAATTATTGTCAGCCTCTGCTTTCTATATTCAGGCAACCCACCATTCAAGTTGCAAGAACTCAGAAAATTTATGTCCTGTAAATCCTTTTTAAAGAAGCAATGTGAGAATGTGTTACAATATTAGAGGAGTAAACCATGAAAGGGGGGAACTGGGAAGGCAAAAGCTGTAGATAGAACCAGAAGAGCGGGGATGAATTCCAGGATAAACGCTAGAGAACACCTCGTCTGGATTGAAGCAAGAGATCCAGTGGCCGGGAGTGGGGCTCCCTGATGAAAAGGGAAACTGGGTAGAATATGCTTTATAAAGACTTTTAAAAAGTATTGGGAATATGATAAAGACAACCAGGACAAAAGAATAAAAATAGGCAACTGGAAACTTACAAGTGTGCATGCACACGCTTGTATAGACACACACACACACACACACACACACACACACACACACACACAACTGTACCTGAAAGAAAACCATAATCCTAGTACACCACTTGGCTTTGCAAGGAGTAGTCTTAATTGAGGCACAAATATGATTTTCAACTCTTAGAATCAATCTGAAAGACCTGTATGTTACAGGATAAATGTAAAAGTTAGCAACTTTACCAACATGAAAGTAAAAGTATGGATGGCAGAAGTTAGGAGGTGGAATGGGAGAAGTGAGGAGAAAGCAAGGATGGGAATATTGATATCCTATTTACAAAATGCAGATTCTCTTTTTGCCAAGTGCCACTCTAGAGGATGGAAGATGCCAGGGGTAACTAATGATGAGTGAAAAAGAGAGATATGGCAGGAAGGGGGATGGCAGGGGTGTGAGGGAGATAAATCCTCATCTATTACAGTAGTAAGTCAATAGATTGTGTCTAAAATTGATGAATCAAGAAATACCAGCAGAAGCATATTATGTGGAAAAATGGAGGTAAATATAGGAAGAGATGTTTTAAAAAGACATGGCTGCCTAGGGGGAACAGAGCTGGGAGTAGGAAGTAGTTTAGCAGGATACTGTATTTAAACTTGTGCATATATTATTTCACATAAAAACAGTTTTTTTTTTTTTTTAAAGAAGACAGACACAGGTCAAATAGAGGACAGTTTTTTCCCCTAAGGACAATCAAGGCATCAAGGAGCCCTGGGCAGCCCCCACCTGGAAGAGGAAGTCAAGGCTTTGACATCTGGGGGCTGAACTCAGTTTTTATAGGAGCAGGGATTTGGGGACTTTGAAATGTCACTAATTTTCATGCCAGCACTTCTCTGTGATAAACTTCATCCCTCCCCTTCTTCCCCCTCAAAAATACAATTTTCAATAAATAGCAAGCTCATAAATAACATGAGGCACTGCGGATCCTAATGAAACAGTGACAAATGTTATATCTTCATGGGATCAGGAGAAATAACAAAGGGGAGCGTGGGGAGGGGCCTGGAGTTCCCAGAGTTCCTGAGATTTTATTAAAAATCCTTTAAGTTTCATGTGGCCCATTAAAGCGCTTCTTCTGCAAAATAATTAAACATCATTCAGAGTCGTTGCTGCTTTATTAGGAGGATGCAGTGCCTCAGCTTCGGTGGGTGAAGGGTGTATTTCGAGTCTGTCCAAGACACGGGGCAAGTGGGCTGGCCTGGGTCCTCACCCTGGCTCCCCTGCTGGATAGCTGTATGACCTGGGGGACTCTTACCACTTGGGCCCCAGACTCTTCATCTATAAAATGGGAGAGTTGGATTAGATGTGTTCCTAGTCTGTTTGGGGGGGGACAGATTTCTCTCCCTCCACGAAATGCACAGCCACACGCACAATTTTATAAATAATTTTGTGGCTCCCTTATGCCTATCTATTATCTTCTAAAGTCATTTTAGCTTGGGTGCTCCAGGATTCTTTTTTTTTTTTTTTTTTAAGATTTTATTTATTTGACAGAGGGACAGCCAGCGAGAGGGAACACAAGCAGGGGGAGTGAGAGAGGAAGAAGCAGGCTCCCAGTGGAGCAGGAAGCCCAATGAGGGGCTCCATCCCAGGACTCTGGGATCATGACCTGAGCCGAAGGCAGACGCTTAATGACTGAGCCACCCAGGCGCCCCTCCAGGATTCTGTTCTTTTCCTTCTCTATGGCTTACGGCTTACAGCAACTGGCTCCAATTTTAATCATAATCATTTTAGTTATTTTAACAGGGTGAAGCAGAGCTCTTCATGAAAGTCCTTGTCCCTCCCCAGACATCATTTTTCACCAAGCACTGGCTTGGTGGCACATGCAGGCTCCCCGGACTTGCAAACTTAGGACCATGCCATGTGATCAACCAGATGGCCACTGCTGGACCCACTTGTTCCCTTTAGATCTCCCTGGGGGAGACTGCTTCCTTGGGACTCCAAATCCCTGCTTCTGAGAGTAGAGGTCCTAGGCTTCCTACTGAATCTGTGGTGTCTCCCTGTCAGGGTTCCTGGGCCAACATCTGCAGGCCCTCCTGTGAGTCTATGCCCCAAACTCTCCCCGTTACACTGCCTCTGGACTCCAGCTAAGCAATTGATTTCCTTTTCTCCCTCCAGCTTGGGAAGGCCCATGTTCCTGGTCCTCCATCCTGCACTGTGTCCCTGGGTGGGCCTGGCTGCTCGTTAGCCCAAAAAGCCTCTCCTGGAGTCCAAGCCTACTGATAGGACTTAGAAGACTAATCACCCCCATCCGTTGAGCACCTTCTGTGTGCTTGATGGTGAGTACAGTATCCCCTGTCGATGGTTATAGAGAAGGAAACCGACACTGAGCGAGGTGAAGGAATGTGGGCAAGGACACACAGCTAGCAATGGCTATGGCAGGCCAACTTAGAAGATGGCCCGCAGCGACCTCTGCTTCCTGGTATTCATGACCTTGTGTAATCATCTCCCCTTTCGTGTGGGCTGGACCGAGTGACGATTCTAACCAAGAGAATATGGCAAAGGTGATAGGATGTCACTTTCATGATTAGGTTACCAAAGCATGTGACTTCCTTCTTGCTCTCAGACTCTCCTTCTTGCCCTGTTGGCTTGCATGCTTTGAGGAAGCAAGCTGCCATGGGGGGTGGGGAGGCCTATGTAGCAAGTTGCTGAGGCCCTCATTGCAATAGCCTGCGAGAAAAGAAGTCCTGCCAGTAGCCAGGTAGGTAAGCTTGGAAACAGATTCTTTTCTAAGCCAGCCATCAGTTGAGACTGCAGACCCCGGGCTGACACCTAAATTGCAGCCTTGTGAGAAACCTTGTGGCTTGCAGAGGGCCCAGCTAAGCTGCAGCCAAATTCATGCCCTACAGAAATAGTGAGATAGTAAATATGTGTTGTTTCAAGCTGCTAAGTTTTGGGGTCATTGTTGTGTGGGTTATGGATAACCAACATAATGGCCAGGCTGGGATTTGAAGCCAGGTGTGTTTGGTGCTAACATTCTGGGTTGATCCTGTTGCGGCTGCTTCTCTCCATCCTTGCCCCTTAGCCCCAGTATGGGGGTCTCTTGGTAGTTGGCAGGCCCTGTAGCACCTTGGCTTCTGCTCCAGGGCTCACCTATGCAGTGGCAGATTTGGGGGACAATTACGTACATAGTTCAGCCTGAAGGCTGATGGGATGGTTCATGAGGGAGTGCTGGACCAGGAGCCAGGAGACCACTTCTCATCCGAGCTTTATCCTAAGGAGCCCTGTGACCTGGGACAGGCCTTCCACTCTCTGGGCCTCAGTTACTCTGTGTGCCAAGGAGGTAGTTGGTTGAGAACATTGTTAAGGTTCGTTTTACCTGGTTCTTCTGAGTTAGAGATGGATCGTCTGGCTGCGGGGGGCTTCCCAGGCAGTGCCAGGTTCCGGGTGAGTGTGACCTCACCTGTAGGAGCTTGAGGGTTAGACAGAGGCTGTGGGCAGCTGCCCTGTTTGAGTCTGGGGAGGGGGCAGTTATGACTCGAACTCCTGGTAGGGGTCCTGCCTTGGTCCCTGAAATTCCTGTTTAACCATCATTTTCTGGGGGACTTTCAGTGACCTTTGGGTGGGGAAAGCCCTCTGGAGTGGAGGCTTTGTTCCCAGAGCAAAGGGCAGGGGCGGTGGGACTGTGTGTGTGTGTGTGTGTGTGTGTGTGTGTGTGTTGAAAGGGGTGCTAGCTCACTGGGCTTCAACAGGGGGCATTTATTATGTACAGGGGAATGTGATAAATGGGGGCCCATCCTCCTGTCTTCTTTCAGTTCCCTGCCCCTGGGGTGATTTATGCAGCTCCATTTATGGTCCTGGGAGGCTAACACAGAGAAGTTATTCAACTTCTTTCTTTCTCTTCTCTTTCCTTTCTCTTGCCCTTTGCTGTGTCTAGGCGGGGCAGGGGTGAGAGGAGTTCTTTAGCATCTCCAATAAATGATAGCTGTGGATACTCATACGGGCCTCTTTGCTGTCTTTGAGCTGCATGGAGTCTCGGGTTTGGAGAGATTTGCTTTCATGCTTCAAGGAGGCAGAAAAGTAGAAGGCTTTAAAGTGCAGGCTTGGAGGCAGACCACTGTGTTTGAATCCTTGCTCCAGCACTTCCTAGCTGTGTGACCTCAGGCAAGTGACTCAGCCTCTCTGAACCTGGGTTTCCTCATTCTGTAAGATGAGGCCAAAAGTACCTTGTCGTCTCATCGAGTTGTTGTAAGTATTAAATGCGACAGGGTAAGAGGCTCGGCATAGTGCTGGCATGTAGTTAGCAGTCAGTAAGTGCCCGTGATGATGAGCGTCCCCAGGCCTGAGATGTGACTGGCCTGAAGTCTGCGGCCCTTCAACTCTGCTTCTTCCAGTAAGCCGTGTCACCTGCTGCCTCTCTGTCGAGTGCTGTTCTTCTGAGGGTGGCACTTTGGCTTGAATTGGACCTCGTTTCTCTGCTGCTTCTTGAATGTGTCCTTCAGTCTTTTCCTGGAGGCGGCAGAGGTGGGAGGAGTGGGTGGGGGAGAGACAAGAGAGCATGGTGCTGGGAGCCAGAGCGGGAGGCCTGGCTTCTAAAGCCCACCTCTGCGTGTCTATTTATAATTCCCCAGGGGTTTTCTCTTTCCTCACCTCCTTCTTTCCCCATCTGTACATTGGCATTTATCAACATGTGTTAGGCTTTGTTCTCATGTGACAGAAAAGAAAAACAAAGGCTCAGAGATGAAGTGGCTTGCCCAGGGTCACATGGCTAGAAAGAAGTAGAGCTGAATTCAAATCCTGATATTTGGGCCCCTGTCTAGGACCTTGACCGTTTTCCCAGGGCTTCAGGCTCTGAGTGACCCTGGGCGTGTCTCCCTCTCTAGCCCTCAGTTCTTTTGCCTGGAAATGAGGTGTGGGGCCCAGATCATCCCTGACAGCCCTTCTGGCCAGGGGTTCCTGGCCCAGGTGGAGGCCAGGTCTGTCTGGTTCTCACGTGGGAGGAGCAGACATCTCCAACTTTCTCTGGCCTTGTTGCTGATGGAAAGTTTCTGCCTCAGCTTCACTGTACCTTTTGGAGGCTTGGGCCCTGGAAGCTGAGTGTCGTACTTAATTATTCAGAAACCCATATATTCTCTGTAAGCAAGAAATCCTCTCCGACAGGCGAGAAATGCCAAAAATTGTTTATTGCTCTTTGCTTCAAATCTGGAGTAGGAAGCAGGGTTTGGGAGGTGTCTCCGGCTGCTGAAGACAAGTCTCTGTTCACTTTCGGGTACAAGTGCTTCTATCTTATCTAGCTTTTTTAGGGGCAAGGTGGTCCCTGGGTCAAGGATGGAGAGGCAGGGGTCGCATGACCCAGGTCCCCATTCTTCCACAAACCTGCTGACTGGCTTTGGAGAGCTACCATCTCCTTGGAGCCTCAGCTTTCTCATCTGAAAAATGGGTTCACGTACACCCTGCCCCATAAAATCAGTGAGGTTGTGAAGGTCACTCAGGACCTGAGAGAATGCTTGAATTCATGGAGTTAAATACTGCTGGTGATGGGGTTCACGTGGGGGCCGGGCAGGGAGGGGAGGAGAAAAGCAGCTGGAGAATGGGCAGAGATCGCTCGTTTCAGAAGTTTTCAGAGAAGCAGGATGCTCAGCCGCCTCTCCCAGCATTTCCAAGATTTGTTTTTGTTTGGGTTCTTGCAAAGATTCCACACCATCTCTGTGCAGGGCCTTTGGGGCAGGATGGTAGGAAGTCACTGTTGACGCGCCACAGGAAGTCGAGGAGGGAGACAGGTGCTTGCTGTGTGTTGGTCACCGGGCCGTGGACTTGGCCTGGGTTTCTCCATTTTTTTTCAGCAACTTTGTCCATTTTGCAGATGAAAAAACTGAGGCTTACTAAAATTGGCACTTGCACAGGGCCACAGAGTGACAAGTAGCAGAGCAAGGGTTCAGGCACGTGGGTCGCCTAGTGTCCTTTTCCATCAAATCATAAAGCATCATCGGGAAAGTTCACTCTGCAGGTGGTAAAGGACTTGAACAGCATCCCCAGAGCCCTGGCTCTCTGCATGGCTGCAGTGAGAGCCAGCTGATGGTCCTTGTCTTGGTTCCTTGTCTCTGTGGCTGGACATGGGTCAGGTCATTGGTCTTGGAGTCAGAGCTGTAAGAGGGTGGTAGAATGGCTGGTGGTGGTGGAGTGTGTGCCCCATGCTGCCTCTCACCATTGTGGATGCCTCTACCATACCTCTGCCTCTCCTTCCACTGGGCCAGTGACCTCCTGGCCACATGCGGCCTCTGGTCCAAAGAATTTCTCAAGGTGGGGTCACAGCACTCCTCATTACTCAATTCACTAATTCATTTACTTAGGCATACATTTGAGAAGCATGTGGTAAACCTGACTCTGAGTCAGACTCTGGGCTCAGCTCTGGACAGTGTATGTGTGTGTGTGTGTGTGTGTGTGTGTGTGTGTGTGTGTGTACGTGTGCATGCACACGCATGCATGCCCACTAAGACACTGCTAAGACAGTGTCCCAGGGACGCAGCCTTGCAGTAGGGGCTGGAGTAGCAGCCTGTACCGGACAAAGCAAGACTACCAGGGAGGGCATGGTCATCTCCTCAGTAGAAGGGGTGGGGAGGGGCTGTCAGGGAAGCTGGCCCTCCCCTCACTGCCAAGGGTAACTGAGGAAGTGTACTTCAAATGCAACACAATTCACTGAGCACCTACCTGAGGAAGGATTTAAAGATAATCCAGACCCCGTGGTCTCTGCTTTTGTGTGGTTAGGGATGGCCCCCAGCCACCAGCAAGGTGTTGTTCCTGGTGGTGGGAACCAGGAACTTTTCCAACCATCCTTTGCTGTGTGGACTAAGGTGGAATAGCTTATTGTCTGGAGCTGGGGGATGTGTCAGATGGGGCAAGACCAAGACAGTGGGGAGAGTTAGGTGACTGTTGTCTTTGTATGGCGAGCAATGATAGGGGTCCAGATGGGGGCCTGGGCAGGGAGGCAGACACTGTCAGTGCTCTGTGCAGGCCCCTCTGCTCTCACTATTTCCATGCCCCCAGACCCGGGGCCACCAGCTCTAGCCTGCAGTCTGGGCCTCTTTGCCCAAGGCTTTTTCTGCCAACTGGAACCCGCTCAGCCATCTCAGCAGGGTGAGAGAGTGTCCACTGGTGATTGACAGCAGTTGGTGGAGACAAACCCCAGCTCCCTCACTCATCGGGCAGGATTACCCTGAGGTGTGTTCTAAGCTGTCCCCAGAGCCCCTCAGTTGTCTTTGTGAAGCCTGCTTATAACATATTCTGTGTTGGCTTCACTCTTTCCCTGTTTCATAGCTCTGCTCTCCTCCTGATACTTCCTGGGGCTGCCTTCTAAATAACCGTCTCACACTCGAATCCTGGCCTCAGGATCTGCTTCCGACGGAGCCCAGCCTAAGACACATAATGACGAGGACAGTGTGGTTAGCCAGACCCGGGTAAAGGTGTGAGGCCACCACATAATCACTGTGTAGTCTCGGGCAAGTCGCTTATCCCTCTGAATTCGAGTGCCCTCCCCAGTAATGCTGGGGGGGGGGGTGCTGTGGGAATTAAATCAGCAGTGCTCCTGACCCCTGGTAGATGTGGAATAAATGGGAGCTATTATGATTATTATCTGATTGTGAAAAATCGGAAGGCAGCCTAGATGTCCAGTTACTGAACTGAGATACATGTGTCCCCTAGTGTCATGGAGCATCGTCAGTGGGGAGGGAGGGGGGCAGTGGAAGACGAAGGAGGATGCTCTTTGAGACAAGTCAGAGAGAGCCGGATGTGAGCATGGAGGAAGAGGACATCTGCCCCAACTTTGGATTCAGGCTTCACTGGCCTTTGGGGGAGTCAGGCTCCAGAAGGGAGATTCTTGATTTCCCGGAAATGGTGGTAAGGCTAGTCGGGGAGCTGTGGTGGCACACTGGCTGACAATCCCAAGGAGTTTCCCATGACATGAGCATCCCTGGTTCTAGGGTTCTGGTCCACCTGAAACTTGGGTTTGCTCGGCCCTGGAGTCCACATGCCACAGACCTGAACCCCTCAATACTCAGTCGTGGAACCTCATCTCATGGTTGCTCACCCCACCTCCTTTTGTGCCCAGGCTTCACTGGGAAGTATTTATTACACGTCAGTGTGATAAATGAAAAGTCATATTTTACTGTGAATTATCCCCAGCCCATGTGAAGCGTAGATCTATAGCCTGGAGAGTTATTAAGTGCTTACCACGGAATGCTATAAAAATCTCATCATTTTCCCCAAGGGCCTCTCCCACTAGGGAATGGGGAGGGAAGGGGACTGTGGAGAAAGGGGCCTGCTGCCTCAGTTGTGGGAGGGGGAGAAGAAAGGTCCGCCAGGGCCAGTTGGATTGCTCCGTTCAGGGAAGACACCCTGGGGTGGGATCCTGGGGTTCTTGGCTTCTTGTGTTTGGCTGTGACCTTGAGTATAGTGTCAGGAGGCCTCAGTTTTCCTATTTGTAGCCAGCAGCCATGGGCAGTGATGGTATTGAAAGTTGTGAGCCACAGGCCACATCTGATAGTGACTGACAACATAAAGCTTAGTACGGTAATGAAATAAAGCCAACGACAAAGTGAAACTGACTCTCACATTTCACAGAACTGCTGAATTAATTGTATGATGTAGAGAAGCCATATAGTTTAATTTTTTGTCTGATTAGGAACCCCCATGTATCAGCCAGGATCCCAGCAGGAAACAGATGGCACACTCACATTAGGATAATTCCAGGAGGGATTTAATAGAGGAACAGTTTACAAAGGTGTGGGTAGGATGTAGGGAAAACACAAGTGTTGGGCCCATACCCCCAGGGTTAGTAACAGTGATCCCCTGGCTATGTCCCTCCTTGGGCTATGAAGGATGAGAGAAGTGAGCGGAAACCAGAGGTAGCTGGGCTGTGTGGTGCAGGCTACTCCAAGAGGAGCTGGGACCTTCTGTCTTGAGGCCCAAGGTGGCCCTGCAGAGAGCAAGTGTGGAAGCTACGTACCCCTCCTCTCTCCTGTGCCCTGCCAGGGCTCCCACTGACCAGGCCCAACAGGAGGTGGAAGGAGTTGGGGCCTGGGATCAGGTGTCCATGCCGGTCAGCATCTGGGGGTGGGGGCAAGGTGAGGATGAAGAGGGGATCTGAGAGCTGAACTGAAAGGACCCAGCCAGCTCCCCATTGAGGCTGGCTTCTGCTTGAATATTTCAGGATGGGGTGGGTAGGGGAGGCACAGGGCCTCCCTGAGTAACAGGTCCCACTGTTAGGCTGCCCTCATTACTGGGGAATTCTTCCTCAGGGTGAGCCCAAGTCGGCTTCCCTATAAATCCTCCCCACTTAACAACAAATACAATCGTTATTAGGCTGCATCTGAGATGCAAATGGTCAACAGTCAGTGTGACTACAGTTAGTATCATTGTTCGCTTTGCATGACCTACCCTTGTTTTTATAGCTTTTCTCTTTCTCTTTGGTGATTCTCCTGCATCTGTAAACAACAATGATGCTGACATTTCCACTAATTCCGTGCACCACTGATGGCACGCAGAAGGTCTGTGTTCTCACCTCGGTGCACTTGCTGAAAGACTAATAAAATGGTTCCAACATTCCGATATGCAAAATTCCCTGTGACCTTGTGAACTTCTGCCTCCCTTTATACCAGGCATGTTTTCTCCTCCTGGGCCCTGAACTGAGTGGCACATCCAGGGAGGCAGACCACGGACACCTACTTCTGAAGCAGAGGGGCACATGGAACAGGGACCTTTTCCAGAACCCAGAGTCCCTGCTGACCATGCCCACAGAACGGCAAGTTTGTCCTCCAGATCCTGAAATGTGAGGACCAGGAAGGGGCGTGGTGAATGCCTTCACCAATTTCTTTTCTAGCTGGGCACCTTCTTCCCAGCCACTATCGCCTAAAACCCCATGTTCATTGACTCGGGAATCTCATGAATGGGAGGTACCCTAGAGGTCTGACTGTCTTTCTTTTTTTTCTTTTCTTTCTTTTTTTTAAAGATTTTATTTATTTATTCGACAGAGATAGAGACAGCCAGCGAGAGAGGGAACACAAGCAGGGGGAGTGGGAGAGGAAGAAGCAGGCTCATAGCAGAGGAGCCTGATGTGGGGCTCGATCCCAGAACGCCGGGATCACGCCCTGAGCCAAAGGCAGACGCTTAACTGCTGTGCCACCCAGGTGCCCCTCTGACTGTCTTTCTGATGCAGAACCCTTGAGAACAGGCCAGGATGGTGGCCTGGTGTCTGTTTGAATACCTCCTGTTTGACAGGAAGCTTGCTACCTTTTATTTATTTTTTTATTATTATTTTTTTTAAAGATTTTGCTACCTTTTAAAGATAGCCTGTGGAAGCTATAGAAGCTGGGATGATTATCCAGTCAAGGAGAGTCCTGGTTGTTTTAAGGGTTCTCCTGCTAATGAGGGAGAACACAAAGGGCAAAGAGAACAACAAACACATAAATGACACAGGCTATTGGGGCGCGTGGGTGGCTCAGTGGGGTAAGCATCTGACTCTTAGTTTTGGCTCAGGTCGTATTGGGGTTGTGAGATCAAGTGCTGTGTTGGGCTCTGTGCTCAGCGGGGAGTCTGCTTAAGATTTTCTCTCTCCCTTTGTCCCTCCCGTTTGTGCCCTCTCTCAAATAAATAAATAAATCTTAAAAAAAAAAGACATAGGCTATCACAACCGTGGCTTCTGCTCTGTCTTTTCTATCTTGTTTTAGAGAAGGCCAGGAAGGCAGTTCACCTTCCACGCCCTCCCCATCCAGGAGCTCATCAAACTTCCCCACTTCCATCAGATCAGGAGCTCCGCAAAGCTCCCCACCCAGCCAGCTCTCAAGCCCCCAGCAGGGTGCAGCACTCGAAGAATCTGGATTTACCCTCCCAGCTGCCTTACCCATCATTCTGCCTGCTCCCTGCCGGTCCACTTCGGTCTCTGAGGCCTGCCTTCCTCTCAGATCTCCCAGGCTGAGCTCTCCAAACCCTCTTCTCTCCTGGGACCGCCCACCCCCTCCCCTCTGCCCTCTGTTAGGCAGCGGTGGGCTTCCCCTCATTGGACCTTTTGCTTCTAGGGGCTGGGAAGACCTCTGGGCCCTGAGGAGCTTGGGGGGCAGAAGATAGAGGAGGCAGCTGGTCTTCATAATAAATCCTTTGTCCTGTCAGGGAAGCACCCACTGTCTTCCTCCCCCTTATCGACCCCCCCCCATCCTGGCTGAGCCCTCCCGCCCTCCGTCCTCTCCCACCGCTGGCCCATCTCTTCTCCCGTACATGCCACCCTGCCCAAATCCTTGGTACATTTACCTCATTAAAAAGATTACATGGATAACACCTATTATTGTAGAACAACTAGAAAATATAGATAAATGTGAAGAAGATAAAAGTCATCTGCAATCTATTGCCTAGAGATAACCTCTGTTGAATTTTTGGGTGTAAAGGCAACCCTCAACTTATGATGGCTCGACTTAACAGTTTTTCGACCTTATGATGAGACCCATTCCATAGAAACTGTCCTTTGAATTTTTCATTTGGATCTTGCCCCACGCTAGCAATACACGGTACAGTGGTGTCTCGTGGTGCTGGGCAGTGGCAGCCCACTGCAGATCCCAGGCAGTCGCACGATTGCGAGGGAAACAGCTGAGACACTCGCAATGGTTCTGCACCCCTACGACCATTCTATTTCTCACTTTCAGTACGGTATGCAATAAATTACACGAGATACCCAACACTTTCTTACAAAGTAGGCTTTGTGTTAGATGATTTGGCCCAACTCTAGGCTAATGTGAGTGTTCTGACCATATTTAAGGTGGGCTAGGCTAAGTGTGATGTCTGGTAGGTTACATGTATTAAATGCATTTTCGACCTATGGTATTTTCAATTTATGAGGGGTTTATTGGGATGTAACCCCACTGTAAGCTGAGAAAGATCTGTATATCCTTCCAGACTTACATAAAGATATTTTTCTCCTTTCAAGAATGGCATCATGCCATACATATTATTTTGCAACCTGCTTTTTCACTTGAGATATATGTGCACATTCTTCTACGACAATAAATATCCTCCCCGACATTGCGGTTTATGGCTGTACAGTGTTCCGTGCATGCACGGGGCACAGTTGGGGGTTTAATTCCTAGGGTGCTGGGGATACAAAGCGGAGATTGTCTCCTCTCCTCCCAATGCGTGCAGTCTGACTCATTGCTGGTCTGTTGGGAACTGTCCCACTGCACCCTGGGCTTTCCCTCTTGCCCGATTTCTAGGAGCTTAGCCAGGACTAGCTTGGGGCAGTGTTTTTATTCTCCCTGGCTCCTCCCTCTCATTTGGTCTCTCATCTTTCTTGCACCTTCCATCAGTGCTGCTGGCCTGAGTTCTGCCACTCTTCGGGGGCCCTACTTTGTGTTTCGGCAGAGAGTGGGAGTCAAGTGCTATTGGAATTTTCTGTTAATAGAATTACTTATTCCCCCTTCCCTAAATGTTTGCTTGTCCAAATTGCCCCTGTCTTTCAAAGGCTCAGGTCAGAAGCCACTTCATTCCAGGAAGCCTTCCTTCCCCTGGATACTGACAGTATTTTGTCTTTACTCTTATCCTGGCTCTGCTACTTACTAGCTGTGTGACCTTGGGCAAATTACCGAACCTCTCTGAGTCTCAGTTTCTTCATCTGTAAAATGAGGTTAATACTAGTATCTATCTCCTACGATTTTGCCTGGTAAACAGTAGGGGCTCCCTAACTGTTAGCCACTGGTAATATTACCAATCTTCACTGCTCTATTAGACTGCAAGTTCCCTGAGAGCAGAGACTGTGTCTTTCTTAGTCATCTCCTGGTCTTACCTGTGCTCTTCATTCCCAGTATCTAACGCAGGGCCTGGCACCTAGATAGCATGTATCACTCACTCCATGAATAAGTGAGTTCAAACCCAAATCCTGATTTGCAGACCAGGAGGAACCATGGCTTACCAGAATCACAGCAAGCTAGTGGTGGGGCTCAGAGGTCCTGCCTTCCCACTGAGTGTCCTCTGCCTGGCTGGCCTCTGCACTGATGAATCCTATCGCCTTTCATCAGTGGTTAGTTGTGTATAGAACTAATTAGGGGTATTTGGTCTGAAGGCTCTGGTGGCTGGAGTTCTCCTTCTAAGAGCCTGGCTCTGTGGTCCCAGGAGGTTAGGTTCCCCTTCCCACTCCAGCATCCCCTTTTTCCCCTGATCCTTAAACCTCTCATCCTCCCCTTCCCACTAGTCCTCTGCAGGTGCAGGAATAAGATGGAGCCCTGCCTCTTCCCCTGGCTCCAGCCCCTTGGCCCTCTTTTCCAGCCCCGCACCGGTGCCTTGGTGGCTGAGATCTGTCATTAGGGGATGCGGTCAGCCTGCACACTTCATTACACAGGGGGGTCATGAGTTAGGCAGCTGGGGGGTCAAGAGTGCAACAGGGCTGTGGGCACAGGGTGGCATGGCAGAGATGGGGTGGCAGGGAGACACTGCTGCCCCGCCCAGAGGTGACTGAAGTGCCCAGAGGGGACAGGAATGTCCGATCATTGGCCTCCCAGGTGTCTCACTCAGAGCTGGGGACACAGCGGTGGCTGGACTCTGGGAGCCTCCTGGGAGCAGGGCAGGTGTGGCGGTGGGAGAGGGGCAGGAGCCTGTCTCAGCATACCTTGGTCAGTGAGATGGGCATCTAGTGCGTTGAAGGGGAGCGTGGATAGGCTGCATCCTGGGCTCTCTGAGCCACCCTCCTCGATGGACTATCCCATGGAAAGAACATGTGCTTTGGAGTTTTGAGTCTTGGTTCTGCCATTTCCTCACTGTGTGATCTTAAGCAGGTCATTTGAACTCTCCGAACCTCAGTTTTCTGATCTGTAAAATGGGGATAGCAATAGTGACTTCATAGGGCTGTGGGGATTAAGTGCAGCTATTTGTGTGCCTAGCAAAACCTCAGTGAGCCTTGGTTTCTTCTTACATCCTTTTTTACTTTTTGGCATTCTCTTCTTTCTCAACAGGGTGAGCCCTGAGAGCCCAAAGAAAATCACAACTGCCGGGTTCCCAGGGCCCGGTCTATACCCTGCTCGGCAAAGTTTCACCAGCCATACCCTCCCCTGAGCCACACTAGGGTCTTGGAGTTCAATGCCCTTTGCTCCTACTCTCTGCCAGCACTCCCTCTAGGGGCCAGGCTGCTATCTTCTTGCTCATTCTCCCACAAAATTAAAGGCTTCTCCCTACGGCAAATGCCCAGTTTGGGGAGACTGTGGCTCCTGTCCTGGGGCCTTGGGAAGACCAGACTAATAGCCCAAGGTGGAGAAAAGGCTTCATGATGACTCCTCCAAGCCCAGACCTTCTCTGTGGTATAGACCCCCAACCAAGATACACAGCTGTGATTCGCACTCAGGTGGCCTAGCCCCTCCCTTTATAGATGGAGACAGTGGGGGACGAAGGGGCAGTGGCTTGCCCAGAGTTGCGTAGTGAGTGCAGGAGTGGCTGAACTGGGATCTGGAACTAGTTTTCCCACCTCCCAGTGTGGAGCTCCTGATGCATGTTCATCCAGCATCTTCTGTGTGCCTCTTATTGGTTTCCAAGTCCTGGGAGGGCTCTTAGCCTTAACCTTGGCCCCTTCCTTTGGGGAACGTGGCTTCCGGAGCCATGCACAGGGTATGGTTGATGGGGCTATGCACTGAAATGGGTTCAGGTCTCTGGGGGCCACCACACTTGGGGCTGATGGTTTTCAAAGGTGGTAGGAGATTTCTTCTTTCACTGAAGCACTTCAGGGCCTGTCCTAGATTCAGAGAGCTGGAGGTTGGGCAGGGGTGTGGGGGGGTGTCTGAGGAGGAGGGTGATCAGCGGTACCGACTGATACTGCAGAGTTTTATCCTCTGTGTCTTGTTCCAGTTCAGAAAACATAAAAATGGCCCTATCTCCTTTACCCCTGCCCAGGTGGTGGGAGCAGAGGTTTCCAAAGGGACAGATTTTTTTAAACAAGATTTTATTTATTTATTTATTTGAGAGAGAAAGAGAGAGAAAGGAGAGTGTGAGTGGGGGAGGAGCAGAGGGAGAGGGATAAGCAGACTCTGCGCTGAGCGTGGAGCCCCATGCGGGACTCCATTCCACGACCCTGAGATCATGACCTGAGCCCAAATTGAGTTGGATGCCTAACCAATGGAGCCACCCAGGCGCTTTCAAAGGGACAGATTTAGCTTAATTCCCCACCTGCCTGCCCGCTTCTTGGGCTGGGGCGGGAGGGGGTGTGTTCTATTTCTCCGTCTCCACCCTGGGAGCCACTAGCTTTAACCTTTCCTACAGGGCAGGCTAAGTGGATGGTCCCCCCCACCAAGGACATTTAACATACACTAAGGGTGTCAGTAAAAACCAGACATTAGCTCTGATGAGTGTGTGCATCACAGAAGCTGTGTTTGAGAGTTCAGGGCTGTTTTCAGTTGAATCCCATATGAATGGTGCAGGTAGGGCAGTACCATGGTCTTTCCAGAGCTTGATGCTTCCAGAGGTCTCATCCTGGCTCTGAACAGATCCCTTTGAGGATCACTTGAAAGCTGTGGACCCTCTTTCCAGAAAGGCAAATATGTACAAACATTTGGTGTGTACTTTCAAACTTCATAATATTTCCCCTTGTTTAGAACCCTTGCTTCAGAAGGTGGAGTCACGGCGCTTCCCCTGCTAAAGCAGGGTGAATTGACCTGCCGAAGGGACAGAGGTAGGGAAACATGCTTTCCGTCCTTAGTAGTGCCTGGATTGATGTGGGAGAGATATCCTGCCCTGGGGGAGCTCCTGGTCTGATGGGGGAGGCCGTCTGTACTGTCTAGGAGGTTCTAGGCCAGTGTTCATGGACTAAAAAGAGATGAACAATTACAGAATGACCTAAACTCTTTGGGGGCTGAGAAAGGGCCAGAGCTTGGGTTGGAGGGCTGGGAAAGAGACAAGCATAATCCGGGAGGACTTCGTAGAGAAGGGGTTGAGGCTGATTCAGAGTGAGGGAAGAGGTAGGGGAGTCAAAGGGAGGTGGTAGGATGTTGCCTGTCAGTGTGCATGCCCAGGTATTAGTGCAAAAACCAAACCCAGCTGAGTGGCCAAAAAAGGCACGAGGCCCCACACATCTGCACAGATTTATAGGGTTCACCTTTAGGAACATCTGCTCGTTTTCTCCCCTGACAAAGGAAAACAGTTTCAAACATAAATCCTGGAATGGCTTGGATAGATTTCTCCACCCCTCCCTCTCCCTGATTGCAGGGCCTGAGGGTGTAGGAAATGTGTTGTCTTGTGTTTATCACAGCCAAGCAGAGCTCGGGGTGGCAGGCCTGACAGCCTGGTCATGTGGAGGTGATATACGGAGGTTTGGGAGAGGGCCCCAGAGAGGAGACTTGGCATTCGTCCTTCAAACACAAAGTCACGCTCGCTATTTATTTATTTATATATTTGCTTGACGGGGACAGCTTGCTCCCAACTCTGTTGTGGGCACGAGGCACACACACTGGGAGAGGAGATGCTGGGGACCTGCTCACCTGTGCATACCCAGGAAGAAGAAGCCAATGGCCCGGTGTTGGGTAGGCCTTGCTGTTTGAGCAGACAGGTGACCCTGCTCTCCTGTTTTTTTTTTTTTTTTTCCAGGACTGCTCCATGGGTTTCAAATTCCTATGACTCAGGAATTCTGTGCTGCTACTATAGACTCTGTGATTGATGCTAGGGTCTTTCTGATTTAGGATTGGGACAATCCAGAATTATTTCCTCCATAAGGAGGTTTGTGATTTTTTTTTTTTTTAAAGAGTCACAAGTTCTGTGGGATTCTTTCACTCTGTAGTGTTGAGAAAGGATCCATTTCTTTCTCACATTCTGGAGTCCCCTTCAGGAGAAGGGAAAGAGAAGCCTAGGCTGAAGGTCTGCTGCTGGGAAGGAGGAAAACTCAACTGTACTTAATTCTTTGATATCCTCGGGATAGAGGGAACCCCAGAGTAAAACCCACGCCCAAATGCTTTCTTCTTGATTCTGAAGTCCATAGCATGATTCTTCTATTGCTAGACCCAGTTTTTCCTTTGTAAGGTCCCAAGTGACAACTCCCCTCTGGCACCTGAGAATGTCTGGTTGCTCACTCTTTACCCTGGTCCCCACCATTGGGACTGCTTACAGGTTTTGGTGCTCGAAGCTTGGTTTTGAGCTCGTCACTTGAAGGGTTCTGGGGAGCAGGGTGAGGGGCCTTGTGAGGAGCACTCATCTCATTGTTGAACCAGCCTCTTTGTTAGAAAGGCCACTCCCTCTTGCCATAGTATCATTCTTTTCTTATTGTCAGTATGAGGCAGTTACCTCCTAAATCCTTTATTTGGAAAAGACATCATTTGAATGCTTGGGGGACAATAACTACAGGAGGCAAGAAAAGCCAGGTATTGCTCTGGTAACAGTAGCCTGCAGATCCTGATGGCATAATACATCGAAGGCTTACCTCTGCCCTCTGCAAAGTCCACTGGGCATGGCCTCCAAGTGGCAATTGGACAATCTGGGCAGCTCCTGTCTCAGCTCAATTCCACCATCTCACCATGTGGCGTTCATGGGAGAGACCATGTGGCCATGTGGCCACAACATGGGAGAGACCTCCAAGGGCAGTCATGTCCTTGTTCGGTGCTTTGTTCTGGAAGTGACAGACATCTTTCTGCCCACAGCCTCTTGCCAGGATGGGCCCCAGCCAGGGTCCCCGGATGACTAGCTCAGCATCCTATCCCTGTGCTCTTTCACGGCCTGGTCCTATGGGGCTGCTTGGGAGGGCAGGTGGAGGCCTGGGAGCTCTCCAGGGCCATGCGGCTCGGGGTGGTCCTGGCCAGCCTCTAGCCTCTGACTCCATCCATCCAGGGCACGAGGGCCAATTAGTCAGCACGCACCATTATGCCGCCTAAACAACTACTTTAGATGCAGCCAACACGGGCGTCGTGTGGCAGCTGCGATGGACGGCGGCAGTTGTAATTAGCAGAGAATTCGGGGAAGGACAAATGGGAGGCTTTTATAGTCAAGCAAACCTCAGAATTGAAATAGCTCTGCTAATTGTGCTTCATGTGCTTATTAACATGACCTCAGATAGTCAATAATGTCCCCCGTCTGAGGGTCTCTCTCTCCATTGTCTTTGGGACTGAGAAGAAGAATGGTGCTCTCACTGATAGACCACCTACTACGTGCCAGGCACCGTTCTATTTTACATGTGTCCCCTCGTTTGGTTCTCAGAGGAAACTGAGGCGCCGGACAGCAGGGTTTCTCTCCCGGGGCTCTGCGGCCTGGTGGCTCTGCCCTTCACCGCTGCGCCCTGAGAACAGAGCACACTCTTTGTGTAAGGCGAAGGCTTTTCTCCTCGTGTCTTGGAGATCCGAGGAGACCTGGAGAGAATTCTGCGGGTTCGTGAACTTGGAGGCGAAAAAGTCCCATCTTTGTTTTCATCAGTCTTTACCTGCAATTGAGTCTTTCCCTTTAGTATGAATGCAGGGAGCAAACTGCAGTAGGTAGAATTAGCAAGACTTGGGATTTGTCACCGATAGAAATCACAGGCATTTGCATATCATATTACATTTAATATCTTGAAAAACAATGTTTGCTCAGCACTACTTCCTGCTACTAGATCTTGTTCTTTAGCGCATTGTTAAAGAGGTACATGTATTACTATGAATGCACGTATAGTTATTTGTTTATTCAAATTTTTTATAGAAATGTAGTTGACATGCAATATTGTATTAGTTTCAGGTGTACAACATAGGGATTCAACATTTATATCTATTAGGAGTGATCACCATGAGAAATCTAGTGACCGCCTGTCACCATACAAAGCTGTTAGATATTATTACCTATATTCCCTATGTTGTACGTTGTATCCCCAGAGCATACATGTATTAAAAAAAAATCTTTCGGGGCGCCTGGGTGGCACAGTCGTTAAGCGTCTGCCTTCGGCTCAGGGCGTGATCCCAGAGTTCTGGGATCGAGCCCCACATCAGGCTCCTCTGCTAGGAGCCTGCTTCTTCCTCTCCCACTCCCCCTGCTTGTGTTCCCTCTCTCGCTGGCTGTCTCTCTATGTCAAATAAATAAAATCTTAAAAAATAAAAAAATAAAATAAATAAATAAAGATAAAAAAAATCTTTCGATAGTGACGACTTTGCTATAATTGGTTCCCTTTGCAATTGTACATACTTTATTTTGTGTTTTTAAAGGCAACATCCCATAGGCTTTACCAGACTGCCAGAGACTTCCAGAGCACAAAGGTCATGAACCCCTCTGAGAGGGTCTCTCTGAGCTTCACTCACTTGCCTCAGACACCATGTCATCTGGAGTGAGTGGGTTACATCCTGGTTGACGCTCTTCCTACTTTATAGGGAGCTAGCAGCAATTCCTTGAATGTGCCAAGTTCTCTCTCTTTTCCATACCTTTGTGCAAGCTGTTCCCCTTGCCTGAGCGGCTGCACCTCCACCCCTACCCCATCACCTGGCTCCTCGGCTCTACCCCGATCAGTTAGAGTGCAGCACCTCCTCCTGCCCCCGGGGCGGCCTCCTTGCTCCTCCAGGCTGGGTTAGGGGGGCCTCCCTTGTGCCTTCCCAGGGTGAGCTCCAGGGTAGTAATGATCCCATTAGATTGGCTTAGAACACGTTAACTGTGGTGGGGCACTTTGGAAAGACAGTCTTCTGGAACACCGAGGTGCTGGCCAGAGGCTTGGTTCTAGGCTACCTGGGCCCCTACTCTGCTTTCTCCTCTGGATGACCATATGGCCCTATTAGTACCTGGTTGGCTTTAAAAATAACCCCGAGTGGCTATGCATTTCCTGAAGTGTGAGCGCAAAGACTGTCAGGGTCAAATGTCTGGATGGTGCCACAGCCCTCAAGCAGAAAAAGCTAGTGGTGTCGCTGGGGTGGGAGGACCCTGCTTTTGTGAAGAAGGTCTCTTGTAGCCCTGCGACTCTGGAGACCCCAGGGACCAGGGTCCCGCAGAGCACTGCTGCGCCTGCTTCTGCTCTGGGTGGTAGTTCCTGCTCCTCGCAGTGTGTGTCGAGGACCCCTTCCTGCCAGCTCACTGCAGACACCCCCGCTGCAGCGGCTGCAGGAACTTCGCGAGCAGGTCGCCTGGAAGAATGCCTTTAATCCTCATAAGCCCCTTAGAGGGAGGCACTGTTATCTCAGTTGTACGTATGAGGAAACTGAGGCACAGAGAGGCGCCCCCCCACACTCTGATTCTGCAGCCAGAGTTCTGAACACCAGACCTCTTGCGTTGCGTGTGAGACACCCACTGCAGAAGGCCTTGTATAATTCAGAAACTTGCCTAATTTAAGACAATTCCTGACATGCTGGTAGGTGTTTCTGTTTATCAGCTGAAGTGGCACTGCCGTGTGGTGAGCACGAGAACACGGTTCGCAATTCACTGGGCCTGCCAGCTTCAACATTCTTCATGCTTAAAAAATATTTGGGATAGACATTATTTAAAATTTTACATATGAAGTGAGACTTTATTAATATCTTTATCACGGCGTCAAATCCACATATACACAATCTCATAAAACATGAAGGTATTATGCTGCTGAGTAATTGGATTTTAATCTGTCGATGGAGCCTGGACCGGAAGCCACAGTAGGGAAGGTGTGTCTTTATTCATGTGTGTCCCTGTACCTAGCACAGTGCCTGGCACCCGGCAGGTGCTCAGCAGCAAAGGGTTAAGGGAACACCGTCTAACTCAAAGCATTACAGTTCGATTGGTTGTGATCTCTTCTTTGAAGGGGAGCCACCTTTAAGCTTGTATTTCTTAGTAGTTTTGTTCATCCTGAATTTACCACCTCCCTCTTTCCCATCCTTAAAAAGGGGAAGAGAAAGAAGAGACATTAGTAACTGATAATGAAAAGGGACAGGGACAGAAGACCTGAGGATGAGCAACAAGGCCAGTGTGTCATCCTAAAGAATGGGGCTTGTATGCTTAGGGCACAGGCATGGGTTATGTATCGGTCAGGGTGCCTGCAGCAATGGAAAGCCAATTCTGCATAACTTAGCAAAAAAGGGAATTTGATCTAAGGTTCATGGAGCTAAATGGGGTGGGGAGGCTAGTCTTGGGGACAGCAGGAATCCAGGGGTTACTGCTGAGGTGGAAGAAGGGAGAGGACACGCTGCAGGCCAGCCTGGTCAGGACGCTCCACGAGAGGTGACAGTACACACAGTGGGAGGTTTCCTAACAGGGAGGTTGGGTGCTAAAGGGAAGAGGATGTGAGTGCTGGAGTGACAAAGGGGACATGTATCCACCACTTGCATCTCCAAATAATCAGGTGGAGGGGACAGTGAAGGTTGTCTAATCCCTCTTTGTGTCACCGATGAGAGAATGGAGTCCAGCTTCTTTTCCACTTCATTTCTAGTTGGTGATAGAAGCACGACCCGAGCCCTCTCTCTGGGTGCTCTGCGCAAAGAGGGGGCAGAAACATTTTAACACTTTAAAGACCTTCCAAGCACCATCAGTCTTTATCATGATGGGTCAAAGGCCCTGCTGTCAATATGCCCTGATGGGGCATCCCTCGCTCTCACCCCAGTTCCCTCAGCCTGGAGGATGGAGGGTCTGGAATGTCCCTGGTCCACTCTAGTGGGTAGGCACTCTCACACCTGGGCGTGTGTGTGGTGGGCAGGGTTTATAGTCACGGTAGTCCCTAGCCAAGCGCACCCCTGCCGTGCTTCCAGGCGAGCAAGAATGAAGATCTGAGGAAGGCCCCAAAGGGCAAAATAAGAGGGAGGGACATCCAGGAAAGGTATAAGCCCTAGGTTCATGTGGGAGGGGCATTTTTATGTTCCCTTGTGTGCTACTTGCTGTAAATATGTGAATCCCAGCTAAGTTCTACTGCCAGAAGAATACAGCCACTGCCTGTTCTTGACAATTCATTGGGCTTTATCCTGGGTGGGGATACCAAGATTAACTGAACACCTACTATATGCCAGACTTTCTATTTAGATCATCTTATTTAATCCAATATTTCTTTTTTTTTTTTTTTAAGATTTTATTTATTTATTAGACAGAGATAGAGACAGCCAGTGAGAGAGGGAACACAAGCAGGGGGAGTGGGAGAGGAAGAAGCAGGCTCATAGCGGAGGAGCCTGACGTGGGGCTCGATCCCATAACGCCGGGATCACGCCCTGAGCCGAAGGCAGACGCTCAACCGCTGTGCCACCCAGGCGCCCCTAATCCAATATTTCTACCAGTCCCGTGAGACAGTTATAATTACCTCATTTTATAGTTGATGAAGCTAAGGCTCACGTAAGCCTCCTAGCTGAGGAGGGTAGAGCCCAGGGCTCGCACAGTGACGCCACCTTCTCTGATTCTCATGTAGGTATGTGTGTTAGTCAGGGTTCTCCAGAGAAACACGACCAATAGAACAGAGATTTTTATTTATGTATTTATTATATTATATTTTATTGATTGTCAAGAATTGGCTCATATGATTTTGGAGGCTGAGAAGTCACAAGATCTTCAGTCAGAGAGCTGGCCGCAGGAGATCAGTTCCATCTTTCCCATTCAGGTCCAAAGACCCGAGAGCCAGGAGAGCTGATGGTGTAAGTTCCTATCTGAAAGCCACCAGGCTCAAGATGCCCAAAGAGCCCATATTTTGATATTTTGAGTCTAAAGGCTGAAAAGACCAATTTCCCAGCTCAATCAGTCAGGTAGAAGGAGTTCCCTGTCACTCAACCTTTTTGTTCTGTTCAGATCTTCCACTGATTGCTCGAGGCTTACCCACATTAGGGAGGACAGTCTGCTCTGCTCAGTCTACCAATTCAAGGGTCAGTCTCATCCAGAAACACCCTCACAGACACGCCCGGGAGGATGTGTGACCAAATGTCTGGGAACCCTGTGGCCCAGTGAGGTGAACCCACAAAATGACCCATCGCAGTGTGGCACCAGGGACAGTGAGGGGAGGGGCCTTGGAGGCCATTCTATTCCGTCTTTGCAGAGGAGGTTTTGAGAGGGAGTAGACGTGTGTGTGTGTTGTGTGTGTGTGTGTGTGTGTGTGTGTGTGTATAAGAGAGAGAGAGTGTGTGTGTGTGTGTGTGGGGTGCTAACCCTTTTCTCTCCCCTTCCAGAGGAGGATACTGAAGCATTCCCAGCACACAGCCAGCTCAGCGCCACAGGTGGAAGCCAGATCATCCGTTTTGCGGATTAGCTCCCCCGGGGCTGAGTTCTCCCAGCCAGAAACAGCAGCCAGGGCTCCCGGAGAGGGGAAGGAGTCAGCAGGGGGCCCATCATTTCTTATCCTGGGACTGAACCAAGCCTGCAGCCCTCATCTCCCTCAGCTTGGCAGTGTGGTCACAGGCCCGGTGCTTGGACTGGGAGTTGGGCCTGCTGGTTCCTGGCACAGAGACTGCAGGCCTCCTACATGCATTCTCTTCTCTTCCTCTGTGAGAACCCTTCACAGAGCCACCCAGAATAAAGACTACAGTTCCTAGCATCCCTTATAAGTAAGTGGGCCATATGACCAACCTAGGGACAATGGGCTGGAAGCAGAAATGGTTGGTATAACTTCTAGGAAGTGTCCTTAAAGGGAGGGTGACCTTCTCTCCCCCAGTTTCTTCTTTCTTGCTGGCTGCCATGGAGATGTCATGACTAGCACCAGAGCAGCCGCATTGGGCCACGAGGTAGACGTAGGAGAGGCTGTGAAGCGACAAGGCAGATGGAGCTTAAGTCCCTGACCCCCAAGGCACCATAACAGGCCTAGACCCCCACCTGGGAAGTGACAGCTAAACTCCATCTGGATTTTTATAGCCCCTCCCTTGCTGCAGGACCTGGGGCCATGGCTCAGCCTCTCTGGACCTCGGCTGGTTATGGATAGTGATAACCACACACGGTGTGACCTCCCGTGCAGGGGGTCAGGTGTGAGTGGGCAATAGGGAGTTTCACCTCCAAGGGGACAGCATGTGGAGAGGCGGGGGGTTTGGTTCAGCATTAGCTGTTTGGGAAGGTGGCAGAGTGAATGGAGACAGCCTGGAACAGGGTTGACTCTTGGTTTGGGGACTTGTGAGTCAAGTGACCTTGGGCAGCTTGCTATCTGTGAACCCGAATGTCCTCGTCTGTGTATTAGAGAGGGTGACGCCTGCTTCACAGATTGTGTGAGAATCAGAGACAATGTGGTAGGGAGCCTGTGCTCTGTGAGAGGCAGGTGCTCTGTGAATGGTCGCTCTGAATTTCATCGTTGGTCTGAGGGTCCAGAGACCTCGATTTTTGGATGTGCCGTTGAGGTCATGGGCAAGTCACTTAACTCTCTGGACCTGTTTACTCACTTGGAAAACGGGGGGAGAGGTGGTGACCCGATCGCATGAACTCGGAGGTTCCTTTCCAGCCCTGGTTGTTGGTCTAGACCCCTTTTCCTATACTTTACAGGCAGTAAAACTGAGGCTTCGTGTGGCAGAGACAGCTCACTGTGCTCCCCTTCCAGAGTTGGGTGAATGTGGGGGAGCAGCTGCCCCACAGGGGTGCATTGCCCCGTCTGCTTCTCACAGAGGCAGTGTGAGCTGAAGTCATGTGTGTTGCTTCTGGGCCAAGATGGTGAACACATGGGTATATCTTTCCCACCCTCTCTTCCCCACCTGCCAGCTGGAAGTCCAGGCCCAAGGCAGCCTGGGAGGCTGCCTGTTAAAGATGGCAGAGCCCCTCTCCGCCTGCTCTGTCAATGACTGTGGGGGGCGTGGTGCACTGACCCCCTGCCCCGTCCAGCACCACTTTGGCCTTTGTGTGAACAAGACATCACTTCACTGAGATTTCAGGGTTCACCTGTTAGAGCAACCAGTGTTATCTTCACCAATACACTGAAGAGCCAGAGTGAGTTGTCTAGAATTTATGCCTCCTCTCTGATTCTTGGTGGCATCTTATTTGACAGTCTAGTCTTCTCAAGTAGTTTCCTGGTTCCTTGAGAGCCAGAACTGTGGCTCACACCACCGCAGGCTGATGACACCCAGCCCCACTTGCCTCTCATCCACCCACAGGGATGACCTGCCGGCTGGGACCAGGCAGTGGCCAATAAAGACTTGGTGATTTGCATTGAGTGTCTACAGGCCACCCACCTGAGTCCTACCAGGCTGCAAGCTGACCCCACAGATCAGGTGCTATACCCTCCCACATTCCTGGAGGCCCCAGAGTGTGGGAACCCCAAAACAACAGGCAAGGGAGAGCTAAACTCTCGACGAGGGGAGCCTGATTAGAGCAGGACCCAAGGCCATGTGGGTCTGGGAGACGCGTCCGTGAAATGGGGAATACTTTGATATTTTGTGGAATTGAGGATGGACATCTGGACTGGGACAGAAGCCCTGATCTGAGTCCAGCTCTGCCCCCAACTTGTGTGTGACCTATAGAAGCCCAAGGTCACCAGAGAGCTGGTGACAGGGACAGAGACCAGAACCCAGGCTCCCCTCCAGCCACGGATGGGTTCTTTCCAGAAACCACCGTCCCCTCACTTTCTCTTCCCTCCAAGCCTGGGCATCCCTGATTAGGATGCTAATGGAGGGAGGGGGTGAGGAAGTGGGGGAGTGCAGAGCGAGGAGAAATACCGGGGGGACTGGGGAGCCAGTGGCTAATTAAAGGCTCCATGTCAAAGAGGAATGCCAAGTAGGTAATTTCCATGCCATTTGAATAATGGGAAAACGTTTACCATTTCTCAGGTTTGCTTGTTGAAGACAGAGGGGAAGAAGGAAGGAGGGGAGAAGATTGTGGCTGGAGGGGCCTCTCCATACTACTGGGGAAGGTGGGGGTGGCGCGGGGGAAAGAATTGCTCTAGGGAGGTGGAGGGAGGCAGGGAGCGGAGGGGGCCAAAGTTCTGCCTTTCTCCAGGAGGTCCTGAGAAGTTCCTGAAGCCGGGCTAGGGGAGAGGGCAGCGTGGTGCTTGATGCTAGGTCCTAGCAGTGTTCAGGAGCACCCTCCCACGGCCGCACTACACTTCAGAGTTGGCCTCATCCTGCCCCCTGGATCGCCTTGACAGGCTGTGGGGTAAGCAAGGAGTGGGTGACGGTGATGGTGACGGTGGTGATGATTCCTATGTTAGAGGTAAGTAACCAAGCCCCGGAGAGCAAGGCCACATTTGTGCATTTATTCATTTATGAATTCGACAAAACAGTTTCTTGGGGAAAGAGTGCATGCCAGGCCCAGTGCCGTGTGACAAAGGCTGTGGATGAGGAAGACACGGCCCTGCCCTCCGAGAGCATAGTCTGGAGGGGAGACGGGGAAGTGAAGGCACACATCACTGGGTGCTGTGCGTGGCGGGGCTGGACGGCCTTAGCCTGCTTGCCTGAGGCAGTTGGGTGCTTCCCAGAGGGACAGGCATTATGCTGAGGTTTCCAGCAGGAGCTTGCCTAGTGACTGAAGGGAGGAGCATGTTCCAGGCTGTGGGAAGAGCACATGCAAAGGTGTAGAGTCCCAGGAGGGCTTTTCTTGGCTAGGGAATGGTGAGAGGACCCATGTGTGGGGACGGTAGGGCTCCGTGGGGTGGCGTAGGGTGGGAATGTGGCTGGAGTGCTTGTTGGGAGAGGCTGAGACCACAGAGGCAGATCCCGGACACATTGTGGAGGGCCTGTGTACTTTGCTAAGCCACGAGGATTTGATCTTCAGGCAGCAGGGCCCTAGGGAGTGGCTGAGCAGGGGCTGGTGTCCCATGGCCGAAGCTACTGCTGTCTCCTTGCTGGAAGCCAACCTTAAGAACCTGGGTTTCCCAGCCCAGCCTGCCTAGCCCGGGCTCCTGAGCTCCTTCGAGTCATGGGGACCCATGAGTAGAAAGCCAAACCATGGGGTAGAGGGTCCCTGCTGCTCTGGCCTGTTCCTTCTTATAGCAGTTACCTGTTGATGCTTCACAAGTTACCCCAAAACTCAGTGGCTTCAAACCACAGACAACATGTATTGTCAACCGTGCTTTCTGTGGTTTAGACATTTGGCAGTAGCCTAGCTGGGAACCTCTGACTCTGGGTTTCTCATGAAGTTATGGTCAAGATGCTGGCCCAGGGCTGCAGTCATCTGAGGGCTGGACTAGGGCTGGAGAGCCCAACGCAAGAGGCCCCATTCCAAGATGGCTTCCTCGCATGCCTGACCAGTTTGTGCTGGTGTGGTCTCAGTTCCTCGCTACTTGGAGCTCTCCAGGGCTGCTTGAGGTCCTCACAATATGGTGGTGGGCTGTCCCCAGTGTGAGAAAGAGAGAGCAAGTGGCAGTGGCAATATCTTCAACGACCTAGCCTCGAGGTCACACACCATCATTTTGCCATAGCCCCTTGGTTACGCGGTGTGGGAGAGGATTACACTAAGGCATGATCCAGGAGGTGAGGCTCATGGGGGCCATCTTGGAGGCTGCATACCACTCTGTCCTCCAGGGAATTGTGGACAGCAGCTCCTGCAGCCACACTAAGCAAACCTGGCTGGGGAGATAAAGTGGTTTCCCTGGAGAGGGAGGGCAGGTCTTACCTTGTTCTGCCTCCAACTTGCTGTGTGACCCTGAGCAGTTTCCCAAGGTCTCTGGGCCTCTGTTTGCCATCTCTGTGATATGGGAGGAACTCCTCTGCTCTGCAGGGCTGGGAAAACAGAGGACCCAGTTTCTGAGGGATGGATGAGAATTGCAGAACATGGAGTCTTCTCTCTTCTCATCCTTAATCTCATTTCCCATTTCTTCACACAGTTAGATAATCAGTTTTCCTGGAAGTCTTTGCAGCAATCAATTTGCATAACCCCAAAATAAGCACAGTTCCTTCCTTTAAGCTAACTCTCAGCTGTAAATATCCAGCTGGCTTTTGTGCATTTGAACCAGTGTGGTTTAACTTTCCTCTTCCAAAGACCACTTTGCTCCCTGGGTGGCTTGGAGCAGAGGCGGGACCTGGTGTCAGCTCTCCTCACTTCCCTCATGTTATCCCAAACACTGTGTGGCCAATGCCCGGGAGTCAGGCCAGGCCAGGCCCAGTGGTCCTCTCCTTTCCTTCTCAGCTCTCCTTTGTGGTGGTGGTGGTGGGGGGCTTGGTGGTGAGGGCCTCAGGATGCCAGAGCCGGAAGGGATCTTGGAGACATCTCATGCAAACCCGCCATTTTACAGATAAGACTCGGAGAAGGCCAGTAAGAGCCCAATGTCACACAGCAAGTAGAGAGCAACACTGGGCCGAGAATCAGGTCTCTGGACCCCATGCAGAGCTCTTTCTGGTCTCACTACGGGCATGCCCGAGAGGTACTCTGTGGTTACTCTAGATGGGTCCTGGGCCACCATGGCTTAGGCACCCCCATCTCTCTAAAAGAGGCAGGGCAGGTTCAGGGCATGCAGGGCAGGTGCTGGGCATGGGGCAAGGGTGCTATCAGTGTGGGCCAGCCAGACCCACACTTAATGGGCATATAGAGGGGGGTATATACAAGAGAAGAGTAAGAAATGGACCAAATCTTTGAAGACTCATGCTCCATGGAGGAACAACAGAGCAGGAAAGAATCAGAAAGCTAGTGTAGAATGACCTAGACTCTATGAACTTGGGTATAGAGGGCCTTGGAGGTTGGCTTAAATCTGAGAAGCCCACATGAAGGGGAGGGGTGAGTTGAGTTCCCAGTCTGTGGAATGCAGGGATGGGCAAGCCAGGAAGAGGCAAAAAGGCATGGCTCCTCAATGGGCCAGCAGCTGCTTCTCCCACTAGGCTATGTGCTCACAGCAGTGGGGGTGTCATGGTTCACTCTGGCATGGACCACCAACCAGCCCTGTGGCCTGTGGCCAATGCTTCCTTGTTGGTCTCTGAGGTCCTGCAGGTTGGCCTCACTGAGTCTTCTTGTCCCTTTTACTTCCCACACTGTTCAGCGGGGTGAATGGCACTGGCCCACTTCTGGCTGGTTGACTTAGTATATTTCTAAGTCTTCATTTTTGGTCATTCCTCTCCCCTAAATTGTCTTTCATTGTGAGCTCAGAAAGCAAACTCCCTTGGATCTTGGCTTGAGTAAACCTTAATCCCAAGGAAAGAAATCTGTTAGCTAGGACAGTATCATCCCAGGTGCCCAAGAGTAAAAGGCTTCTGAATTACTCAGGCATGAAACTTCTCCTCCTGCAGACTAGAAACTCCCCAAGGGCAGGGCCGTGCCTGTCACCATGTGGCAAGGAAGAGGGCAGGAAGTCACATGCACTGAGGGTCTGTACCAGGCACACTCTACCTTTGTCTTCAGTTGAATGTTCCTGATGTGGGAGAATTTCTGTCTCCATTTTATGGCCAAGAAGCCTGAAGACCAGAGAGGGCAGACACTTGCCTAAGGTTACACAGCCAATTTGTGGCAGAGGTGGGTTTGGTAGCTGGGCTTAGGGGACACCAAAGTCCAAGTGCTTTTCCGACGTGTTGCAGGCAGGAGGGGTCCTGCCCTCCACCCCCTAGCTCTGTAGTTGCTGGCCTTGCCAAGATCCTCAGGGAGCTGGGGAGGGCAGCCCCCACGGCAGCTAGATTTGCCACTGCACAGGGCTGGGTTAAAGAGAAGCATTGACACTAATTGGGGAGCAAGAGCCCCCAACATCTTTATTTCTCGTCTCGGCTGCTTGGCCCAACAAAAGGCCTTTGTCTTAGCTGGCGCAGTAACAGCATCATGTCATGTTCTTCCTGCCTCCTTCAGCCAGGCTCCTTCCTAGGCCTTTTCACGCTCCCCACAACTCCCCATCACCATTTCATATACAGTCACGGACAGGAGACCTGGGGGGACTGCCCAGCCAGCTACCAACTAGCTGTATCTTGAGCAAGTTGCTTAACCTCTCTGGGTCTCAATTTCTCCACCTGCAAAATGGGGTTAGAGGCTGGAGCAGACATTTGCTAAGTTTCACTGGTAACTTCCTTCCCATCTTGATGACTGGTGTTTGGGAGGGCAGTGTGACGTTAAAGTCAGGGCCACTTCTGAACTCTGGCTGCAGGGATGGGGGCATCCCCAGGCAGAGACATCTTATCCAATCACATTATTGTTAGAGTGATGCTATTTGCGTATAATTTGCACTTTCTTTTATTTTTTTTAAAAAGATTTTATTTATTTATTTATTTATTTATTTAACAGAGAGAGCCAGCCAGCGAGAGAGGGAACGCAAGCAGGGGGAGTGGGAGAGGAAGAAGCAGGCTCTTAGCAGAGAAGTCTGATGTGGGGCTCGATCCCAGAACGCTGAGATCACGCCCTGAGCCGTGAAGGCAGATGCTTAATGACTGCGCCACCCAGGCGCCCCTGCACTTTCTTTTAATGTCCAAATGCTCTGACATACTCACCCTAATCTCTCCCTCCCTCCCTGCCTCTCACCACCTGTTTTCTTTCTCTCTTTCTTTCTTTCTTTCTTTCTTTCTTTCTTTCTTTCTTTCTTTCTTTCTTTCTTTCTTTGATTTTATTTATTTATTTGAGAGAGAGAATGAGTGAGAGAGAGAGAGACAGAGTGAGCAGGGGCAGGGGCAGAGGGAGTAGCAGACTTCCACTGAGCAGGGAGCCTGATGCGGCGCTCCATCCCAGGACTCCTGGATCATGACCTGAGCCGAAAGCAGACGCTTGACCAACTGAGCCACCCAGGCGCCCCTCACCACCTGTTTTCTATCGCCCACCTCATGTCAGCCCCAGTCCTATCTGGCCAGGTTGCCCCAACCGCAGCCCCTGCCTGTCTTTTACAGTGCGACTCAGCCTGGTAGCATCTACAGTATGCCTGGACACTGTGGATGGTGACCCTCATATTCAGCTCAGAGGGGTCAAGCAACTTGTCCACAATTCCACAGTGAAGTCACAGTCAGCATTCAATTCCCTGACTGCCTGACTCTGGGATGGTGCTTTCCTCCTTGCAACTCAAAGTGAGGCCCATGGACCAGGGGTATGGGCATCGCTCGGTGCTTGTTAGAAATCAGGCCCCACTGCAGACCTGCTGAATCAGGGTCTGCATTTTATCAGGATCCCTAGGAGGCCGTGTGCACACCAGAGGTAGAGGGAAGCACTATTCTAGAGCTCTGTTTGCCACACTGGCTTCTAGGTTCCAGAGCCACTCGATGCTTTCTGGAGGCAAACTTTCATGATGTCAGAGCCAGAGAAGCCCTCAGATGTCTCTAATGCTGGTGGTTGATCATTTGTGCTCTTTGGAACACTGAGGTTCCCAGAGGTGTCTTTGTGGCTTCTCTGCTGTGGGGTGGGTGCCCAGCAGGCAGGACCCCAGAACTCCCATGCTTGCTTGAGCACTTACCCTCGGATTAGGTTTATAAACTCATGGAACACAATTTCAGTGGAGTGGGTTTGATTGTTAGGTCTATTGGCTAAAAAAATTCTTTTTAAAAATATGCTTTATTCCATCCTTCTATTTTACAAGTGAGGAAATCAATACTCAGAGAGATGTAGGGACCTGCCCAAAGTCACACAGAATCTGAGACCAGAATCCAACTATATCAATTAGGATCATTTTTTACTGCAAGTAGCAGCAAAGTTGACCTACAGAGGCTTGTGTAAATAGAGTTTCTTACAAGAAGGTCGGGCATAGTTTGCTGAGGACTGGTACTATGTTCAGCTCAATGAGGCATCAGTGGCCCTGGCTCTTCCTCTTTCCCATTTAGCCTGCTCCACTCCTCACCACAAAACCCTCAGCCTGCCGCTTTTATCCTCATGGCAGAAAATGGTTGCTATTGCTCCATACCTTCCATCCATGTTCCAGGTGGGAAGAAGAGGGGTGGATGAATGAGCACAGGGCATGCTTCTGGTTAGTTTCTTTCTTTCTTTTTTTTTTTTTTTAATTCAGGGAAAGGTGCCCTCCCCTGAGGCTCCTATTTGTTGTAGGTCAGAACTTGGTTACATAGCCACCCCTAGCTGGAAAAGAGCCAGGAGTAGAGGAGTGGGGAATGCGCTTGGGTGAAACCATCTGATGGTAAATGCTTCCCTACCTAGGGATCCTGTCCTGGTAACCCGAGATTCTTCAGGGCCCAGAATTACAGCCTTTGGGATGGGATGGGATGGGATCTGTCTGAACTACAGAGGCGTATGTGCTTAAACCTCAGGGCTTGATCCCCCCCACCATCAAAATGGTCCTTTATGGGAGCCATTTGGTGTGGGGACTAGAGCTTTGCTAAACAAAGACTTACATACTTGGGGGCTTGGAGGCAGAGGGACTGGATTAGAGGGAAAACCACAAGGGCTAATTCTAATTCTCTGACTATCTCCACTGCTCACAGCCCCTAATGAAAACATGTGTAAGAAACCCGCAGGGTTAATTTTGCCGGAAAAAATTCCAATAAAGCCCCATTAGATTTTCACGTTAAATTAATGTAATGGATGCTTAAAAGCCATGCTAATTAGGCTTTGTTATTAACAGGAATGTCAGGTGGATGGGATCTGGCCCAGAGCTTACATTTTTTCCGGGCCACCTATGGGAGATGGATTTGTCAGTGGTCGGGAAGCACCACACCATATGGCCCCACCAACCCAGCTCCCACTCATGCCTTGGAATGTCTTTAGTCATTTAAATTCATTTGCCTGGAACTAGAATATTTGCTTCACCAAGATGACAGGCAATGAACTCTGTTTTGGTTTTATTTTTATTTTTTGGGACATGTCCAAATTTTCCCTCCTCGGAGCTGTCCTAATGTTACTGCTAGGGACATGGCTTTGATGGGTTCCTCCCTTGCTCAGAAACATTTGATAGCTCCCTATTGCCTATCAGAAAAGTCCAGAGTCTCTGACTTGGTATTCAAAGCCTTCTGGGATTTAGCCCTAATTAACTTTTCTGGGCCCCCGTTCCTCTCCATATGTACTAAGGGCAGGCTCCTTGTGGAACTTGGCCTTTCCAACTCCCCTTGACTTTGATCACAACCTGCAAACCTCATCATCTCAGCCTTCCAATACTTGTGCTTCCAAGACTTCTTGCCATTTTACAGTTGGTAAAACCGACCCTGATCACTCAGATTCCCTTATATAAGGTACCTGGCATGTTTTAAGTGTTTAAATAATTCTGTCTCTCACTTTTCTCCCTTACCCTCAACCTGTCTGTGGGCCAGGCTGGACATCTTTAGGGTGGCTACCTGTATTGCACCAGGGCTTAGGACTTGGGAATTCCAAATGCCGCATGGCATTTGGGAAGAGGCTCTGTTTTGGAAAGGGGAAATGTACAAAGCCAGGATGAACAAGAAAAGGGAAGGCCGGGGCCCCTGCTCCTCCCATCACCCTAGGCTCTCTGGGCCTCAACACTAGAGGGAATTTGCATTATCTTAGGGAGACACTGACCCTCAACCCCAGACTCATCTGCCTGTTTATAGGGGATAAAACCTCTACTGCTTGGCTCCAGGCAATCTGGACATGAATGCCAGCTGTTGAGAGGAGCTGGCAGTGCATCTGGGGCACTGGGGGCTGTGGGAAGTTGCAGGTCAGAGGTGGGCTGGCGGGAGCCTCCGCCCTGTGGGAAGCTGAGCCTGAGTACAGGCACCCGTGAGCAGAAGGGGGCCCAGGGTCGCTTTGCAACTGTCCTATTCGTGTATCATAGTCCATGCTCACCCCTGAAAGTTCAAGGACATAAACCTCTTTTCCAGGGCCACTGGTCTCTCCAATCTGAACTAGGACAAGCGAGAGGTCATTTAAACCTCTTCTTTCTCTGTTCTTTGGGATCTCTCATGTCTTTGTCTGACCCATGGGGTTGGCTATTACCCCTCGGAGGTGAGTTAGATTTTCCCTTTAGGGTCACCACCAGGTTCGGGGTGAATTGCATGGCATCTGACAGGAGGGCTAGGGGGTAGATGTTGGTGCAGGGGTGAGTCTCACATGGCTAGGATTGGCGGGAAGGGAGAGGGCATGGTTCTTGGGAGTCTCATCAATCATCCAGACACCTGTTCATTGAGCCCTGGGAACTCAGAGCAAGAAGAGGGGACAAAAGAGCCCTCTCATCTCCAGGAGGCAGCTGGAGAAGCTTAATACTTTAGAAATCGCTCAGAGGATTTTTTGAGGAAAACCTAGCCATGATAGGGATGTGACAGCACAGGGAAAGGAAACGCGGCTCCTCTGGGCCCCAGCCACCACAACTAGAGGAATTGCTTGAGATTGAAATGTTTATTTCCATCCCGGCAGCCAAGTAAAGTCAGAGGCCAGCAGGCAGTGTGTGTGTGTGCGTGTGCATTTGTGCATGTACACACACACACACACACACACACACACACAAAAGTGTAGTTAATGCAAGGCCTCCCACTGCAGAATAAATTGCCCGACTGACCCCAGGTGGGAGGGGACATGCCTCCCCCCTCTTGCACGCTAGAGATTTCCCCACGACTGAGCCTGTCAGCGACACTGCCTGAAATGCAAACCTAAACTGGCCATCAGTAGACGGCCTGACTCCCGTGCACCGTGCGCTGTCATTGGAGAGGATGGTAGGAAGGAGGCCCAGGCCTTCCCCTGCTGACTCCATGTATAGTCCTCCCTACCCCCCACGAACTCTTCTTTCTTAATGAAGGCCATGTGGCCTTGTGGAATTTGCCCCTGAGCCTTTGTATGACAGGTGGCCCCCAGATGGGACCCACCTTGCCTGATACCCTTCTCCATGAAACTTCGTTAAATGCCTGGGTAATCTCTCTGCCTCACAAATTCTGCCCAGATGGCAGAACGGAAGTCCTGGCAAAGATGCATGAGCCCAGATGCCCAGGGTCTAAAAGAAATGAAGGTGGGGGAGGGGGAAAGGGAGAGGTGGGGGTGGGGGGATGTGCCGGGAATCTGGGAGCAGAGGGTATGAGTTTCTAGCCTGTGCGGAGATGGAGGGGTGAAAGAGTCTCCATGCACCAGGATGTGCCCTGCCCATCCCAGGCCATCTGCACTGCCACGTCCGTCCTGGCACTTGGCACAATTGGGCTCAGTTCTGAGTACCCCTCAGAAAGGGGGGCTGTTGGTCCAGCCCACTGCCTGGGGCCACTCAGGCTTCTCCTTCTTGGTGCACAGCTTGTGGGTTGTGAGGTCACTGAACAGGAAGGTGAGAGAACAGGAACTAAGAAGGCAACACAGCAGGGGATGCCCACAAAACCTTGGCCTTTCTGGGCTGGAATGTGGGGAAGGGGAGGGAAGGACCAAAGGCCAAAGGGTCTCCGGAGGTATCTGTGCCTATGCTCTGGGTTAGAAGCCAGGCTCCTGGGGAGATGAACCCTTCCCCTGGCTCTTCCTGCCCCCTACAGCAAGAAGAGGCAACAGGGCATTGAAAAGACACATGAATAAGGTGGACTGTGTCTCTTTCCTAGACCTTGAGGGTGAGGACTCTCCACATGACCAACAGAATAGGAATCTTAAAGTTCCCATCTATTGCCTTCCCGACAGCCACCCGTCTGCCCACTTGTTTCTTGCTATCAGAACTCAGATCCCAGCAGCCATGCTTTTCAGGGGAGGCTGGGACCCTCCCGGCCCCAGGAGGGGCTCCTGACTAATCTGGGCAAATGTGGCAATCCCATGTCCTTGGCCAGTGATGTTCACACATGGGCATGCTGTGTAGTTCTGGCCAGTGCCAACTAAGGGTAAGATTGTTGGTGGAGAAGGAGTACTTTCTGAGATCTGGAAAACTGACTTGCCAGAAGCAGCAGCTACTCCTGCCCACCACCTTAGGGTGTCGTTAGGTGAAGATGTGATGTCTGGAGCTTCGGCAACCACATTGAGATCACAAAGGAAGTAGTTAAGATGCTGAGGAATGAATAGAAAGAAAGAATCTGGGTTCTGGATGGTATCCCAGGACTCAGCTGAATTAATCAGACTTGGAATTGCCTTACCTCCAGACTTCTTAGCGTAAGAAATTATGAACTCTTTATTTTTAAAACTACTCATAATTGAGTTTTCTATTGATTGTTGCTGAAAGCAGCCAACCTCATCATGTTTCTGAAGTTAGGCTGAAGTAATTCGGATTGTCTGCTATGATTCTCTCTTTGGGGGCAATGAAGCTGTCTCTGAGCTCCCTGGAAGCTTAGCTTAGCTGGAACAGCCTCCTTTCCCTCTGGGCAAAAGTTGCTGAAGAGTCTGGATGTGGGAGCCAGAAGAATTGGGTTCAAATCCCACACCTTTATGCAGGCACTATGTGACTTTATGTTAATTATTTAAACCAGGGGCTGGCAAACTTTTTTCTATAAAGGGCCAGATGTAATTATTTTAGATTTGGTGGGCTATACGGTCACTGTTGCAACTATTCCACTCTTGTTTTAGTTTGAAAGCAAGCCGTGGATAACACCAAATAAATGGGCATGGCTGTGTTCCAATAAAACTTTATTTACAAAACAGGTGGCATGCTGGATATGGCCTGCAGGCCATGGTAAGTTAACCCCTGATTAAACTCTTGGGATCTCAGCTTCCTCAGGAGGAAAATGAGACTAATTCCTGTTTTCTTCATGGGGCAAGTCTGCATATCAAATGAGTTGACTTAAAACTATCACTACATAAAGTATAATGTATGTGGGGGCCCCCTTTCCTATGAAAATCAAAGGTCCTGGCACTTAGGGTTGGAGAAGTGCTTGACTCTGCCACCTACATATAGCTGTGTGACTTTGGGAAAGTAACCTAACTTCTCTGAGCATCACTTTCCTTCTCCCAAAGTGGGGATGCTAAGACTGACTTCATACATGGTTGTGAGGGTTAAGTGAATAATGTGTCTAAAGTGTTGCACAGATTGAGTACCCAAGGAACTATAGTGAGTGTTATTTTAATGAGTAAAGTCCCCCTTTTCTGACCTGGCAGATTACGTCTTGTCTCACTCTATCTGTGTCTTGACATTTGGTAAATCTCCATTCCTCCCATGGACCCCAGAGACCTTGGGGGCCTGCAAACCTCCCCCTGCCGTGCACTTTCTCTCCCTCCACCACCCACCCCAGCCCTCCCCACCACACCCATTTCCCCATTTAACAGAACGAGTAATTAACAATGTTAATTCTAATCTCATTTGCTAATGAAGGCAGTCTAATTGCACCATAATTGGCAGCGGCAGCAGCAGAAAAACACAAAATAAACCCTGCGTGGGTAATTCGGTTTAACTTCTTTATAATTACCTTGCAGGCTGGGACCGGGTGGTAGTGAGTGGGATGCGGAGGTTGGGGAATTAGGAGAAAGGGGAGCCAAGACCTGAGGAGGGGAGAAAGGGTGAACAGGGAGCCCTTCTCCTGTCCCACGCCCCACTTATCATGAGACCTCTAAGATAAACTTGCTTTTTGCTTCCCATTTTCTGCTTTGGTGAGTGCTGGCAGACCTCTTCTGCAGGCTGACTTTCAACTTGCAACTTGCAGATACACCAGTTACACCAGTTAAGGGCGGGGACTTACCAGTCCTCCAGTATCTTTATGAGCCCACCTTTCCCCAGTAGCACCTCTATGAGACTGGAATGCAGGCCCCCGATCTGGCCCAGCCTGTCTTCCCATCCATATCTCACAGTTCCTACCTGATATTCCAGACAAACCCAACTGTTGGCCCTGCTTCTGCACAGGTTGTGTCCTCTGGAACGCCATCCCCACATTCCCCTTCACCCCCTTGGACAACCCATCCCTTTAAGCCCTTTGAAGGAAGTCTTCCCCGACCCCTAGAGGCTAACTTGTGCTCCTTTTCCGCTTTACCTGGTACAAACCTGCTATACTGCACATCCCATTACTTAACCTGTGCCCGTTTACTGTTTGCAGGCCTTGTTGGTCACTAGATTTTGTCATTTTATTTACCACCCGCCGCCCCCCACCCCGTGCCTGGCCCAGACCACGTGTTGGATTCTACTTTTGCAGAAAGCTTGAATGAGATGTAGGAGACCTTGGAGAACATTCTGGAAGCCTATGACAAGGCCCTGGGTTCTGGTCCTGGCTCTCTGGCTTAACCTGCTGTGGAACCTGAGGCACTTCTCTGTCTCGTGAAAGGCTCACACTCTATAATCTCTCCTTTTCCACCTGGTTTCAAAGTTGAGGTCTTCTTGCATTTTCATGGTTGAAATTCTTTTTCTCTTCATAAATAAATAAAAAAAATGTACAAGTTAGCCAACCTCATAATATCCATTCCAGGCCATCATTGTCACGGAAGCAAAGTTTCTGCCTCAACTTCTTGTGCATTCTTCTCCATTTCCACCAGGTAACCTCACTCTGATGTTGATGGTTCTGCATAAGTGAGTAAACATCTTCTCTGGACCCTAATAGAATGTCTCCCACATCTCAGCCACCTAAGCCATACCTTAATAGCATCCCCTGCCCAGTTTTGGAAGAGAGGAGTACCCCAGGTATTTATTCTGCTTATACATACAATCATTTCCATAGCAACCATCTGTGATTTAGGGGGAGCTAGGAACTGCTTTCAGTGAAGGGGTGGTAGCAGAGGAAATCTAGCATTTCTGTCCTAAAGAAAGCACTTTAGAAGGAGGGCCCTTCTTCTGAGCCTGGAGTCCCCACACACTGTATCAAACGTGGGCGTCAGCTCTCTGAGTGTTCACAGGCATCTGTGGTCTCTTGGTTTCATTTTTTCATTGGAGACATCCCTCCTGGAGTCCTCCATCCTTCTGCTCTCACATTCCCCAGGTGGAGCTGCCATCCTTAATCCTGGGGTTTCTTTGCCGCCACCTGGAAACCTCCTTGGCTCCTCTCCTGTCTGGATATCATGTTCCCTGGTCCCCACAGCTCCATTTTTACTTGGTTTATGCTCTTATTTTGGTGCAGTATGGGAGATACAATTTCTGAGACTGCTTATGAGAAATTTAATGCCATGCAACTTCCTGATCTTTTTTATGTAACCAGACTTCCCCTTTCTCTCTGGTGGCTTTAATAACTTCATCCTTAGTGTTTTGAAATTTCCCAATGAAGTGCTTTGATATCGGGGCCCATTAATCTGGAAACTCATATCCTTCAATGCTAAGACATTTGCTTATGTTACTTCTGTGATCATTGTCTTACCTCCGATTTCTCTCTCTTTCTGTATTGCCTGTGAGTTAGATGTTGGATCTCTTGGACCGATTTTCTGAAAATTTTAATCATTTTTCTCCTGTATTTTATTCTCACTCTTTGCATTTTAGGAGATTTCCTCCATGTTATTCACCAACCCTCCAGTGGAATTTTCTCTCTCTTTTTTTAATTCCAAAGTTCTTTTTATTTCCTGAATGTTCTTTAATCTTTTTTTAAATTTTAATAGGAGCCTGTTCTTTTTTCAAGAGTGCAGTATCTTCTCTTATACAAGGGTAACTATAGGGTTTTGAGATATCCTCCTTCTTCCTAAATCGCTTCTGTTTGATCTGAGCCCCTCTCTCCCAGTTTTTTTTTTTTTAATTCTCCATTTTTTGTATTCGATGCCCTGGCTTCCTGGAAGGCCCATGTGCATGGGCCCTGTGTGTGGCAAGAGGATGGAGGATGTTTGGGGGGACACTAGCTCTCAGTCTGTTCTTGGGCTGTACTGTTCCATCTGAGAGGAGTCCCCCCAAGCTCCAGCCTGGGTGGTGGAAGCTGTGCTGCCAGTGCTCAGGAAATTGAGTGGGCGTAGGAAGCACGTAGACTTTTCCTTAATACCTGTGTTCTGTCATCACCTTGCCCTCGGTGATGACTTGTGTTCTGGAATTTAAAGCCCTTCAGATCCCATTGCTCTCCTCTCTTATGAGGGAGAGTGGGGGTTGTGTCTGGAGGGTCTGACTCCTTCATATTCAGACTCTCAGTCCACTCCTGACTTGAGCCCCGCTCTCAGAAGCAGCTGGCATTCCTCATACTTGAGACTTTCTGGGCTTCTGCACCAGCAACCAGCCAGGTCCTGGACTTCGCCACGGCCAACTTAGGTTTCAGCCTTTTCTGGCCTCCTGAGTCAGTTGTTATTCACCCATCTGCTCCTAAGCCTCGGCAGTTTTGTTGCTGTTGCTTCCTCTCCTTTTCTCCTGGCCTGGTTTATGTCTTAACAAAATTCCTTAGTCATTTTAGTGGGGTGTTGGGAGGAAGCAAGGTAAAGAGCGACTTCCTCATGTGTGCACAGCACTTTAGTATATCTGCAGTCCATCCCCATCCGTCCTCTCATCTAATCTGCACAAGAGCCCAGTGGACCAGGAAGGGAGGGAGGTTTTCTCTACCATGTTTAGCCAGAACTCTGAACATGACCCTTTCAGCAGCATTTAAAAGGAAGTGAGCAAGAGTTGGAAACAGAGGTGAGGGGTGGTTTCACCAGCATTGCCCCTGCTTCTCCATGCTCCCCATGTGGAATTTACTGAGAAGTGAAATGCCATCGGTGATGTGGACCCAGTGGGAAGAGGAATTTGGAATCAGAGCAGCTAGAAACCCTGGGTCCAGGGCACCTGCAGTAAAATTGCTTTGATGTAGTAACTGATGATGTGAAAATTAAAAGTTTGAAAATCAAAGGCAAAGCCTGATAGTGATGTGGGAGGCATTGAGGGGGGCCTTTGGGACTTCTTCCCTCTTTCCTCAACTCCTGTTTTTCTTTCTGGGTCAGTAATTTCTGCTTATTGGCACATGTGTGTGTGTGTGTGTGTGCATGTACATACATATATGTATTTGCATGCATCTGTGTATGTGTGTGAGCACACGTGTGTATGTATCCGTGTGTACATGTGTGCATGCATGTATCTGTCTGTGTGTGTGCCTACATTTATGTGTGTGTGTGTGTGTGTTGGGCAAGAGTGACAGTTTGTGAACTTCAACTTGGTAAAGTGGGAAGGTAAAGGATGTAGAACTGGATTCAAGGACATACCTACTTATGTTATCATAGGCAACTCTTGCTTTTCTTTGAGTCTCTACTTTCTTATATATAAAGTGAGATTTACGATGTCAAACCTGGATACCACATGTGGGGTGGGTATTGTGAGAGTTTGTAAAGTGTTAAGGATCATGCGATTGTCCTTCCTTCATTCATTCTTCTGAGACATACTTTTTGAGCTTTTCCTACCAGGACCCCAGTTCTGAGAAATATACTTTTACTTGGAAGAAACAAAGACATAGGCACCTAGGATACTGTACAGAGCCTGGAGGAGCACCAAGGGGAACATTGAACCCAGCAAGAGGAGGAGGAGGAGGCCCCTTAGAGCTCAAGGTTGGAAGTGGGAGGTGTGTGTGAAGAAATGATATTGCAGACAGATGGAGGAGGCAGGAGGCCTGGGTTAAAATCTCCTTAGGCAGAAGAGGAGAGATACAAAGGCATGGACATGAGAGTGTGATCTCTCCGATTTGCCAGGAAGTTGGTCTCAAGGGGTTGGGCACCATGATAGTCTGGTCCACTGCCCTCTCTCCCACTTAGGGACAGTCAGGCAAGATCTGGGCAAGTGCTCGCTCTGGTGGTCATTCTTTGATTTATTCTTGAATGTAACAAGCATTTATTAAGCTCCTACTTTGCTATCCCAGCTGTAGGCTCTGGGGATGCAGGAGCAGGCCCAGCCAGTGGAGCCCAGAGCTGTGCAGGGCCCTTCTCGGCAGCCCTCCCTGCAGGTGCACCTTCCAGGCTCAGGCTGGCTGGGAGGGTTCTCCCAGAACAATGTCACTGCGGAGTTTTATGCTGTTTTATCCCCTTCCAGGGGAACGTCTGCCAATGACTTTTACGATGCCGAATAAAAAGCCTTTTTTTTTCTTTACATATTTTTATTTCACCTTTAAAGGATGTACAGTAAGGGTGAGAACATCTTGATGAAATCTCTGCAGTAAATAACTCTTGGATCTCTTTCTCATGCAAGCAGAAGGACAAAAGGACAAGGCACGCTGGAAGTGGCCTCCTCACCTTCCTCATCCTCACAGGGCTGGGGCTCAGTGAAATCACAAGCAGGTGGGGAAGATCTGCCCCTGCTCTGGAGGAGGGGTGGTGGTTCCTCCCTGTGGCCCCTAAGGTCCACGCATCCTAGCCCTTCTCCCTCCTCCGTGGGAAGGGGCGAAGGGTGCTTGGCCACCTCTGGTGCATGCCACACACTGTGCCAAGCACTTCATCTTGGTATGAGAAGGTTAAGTGGTCAGGACTCCGGATCTGGTCTGCTTGAATTTGGCTCCTGCCTCCTCTACTTGCTGGGTGTGAGACCTCGGCCAAATCATTTGTTGCATCCATGCCTCAGTTTCCTCATCTGCAAAATGGGAATAACAGCAGTGCCTACGTGACTAGAGCTGTTGGGGTGAATAAATAAATTCTTGCAGGTAAAGCCCATAGAAGAGTGTCTAGGGTGTAGAAAAGTGTCGCTATTTTATTATTTCATCTTTGCATCAGCTCTGCAGGCCCCAGCCATGTGCTTGTCTCACTCTCAGCTGAGGGCCAGCCAGCCTCTTGTCTGAGCCTGTGAGGAGGGTGAAGCTGAGTGGTCTGCCAACAGCAGCCAGTGGGACAGCAGGGGACAGTGGGGCTGAAGGAGAAGTCCCTTCTTTGGAATGCAATTCCCCAAAAGTTCTACTCCTGAGGAATCGTTCTGGCATTTCCTCTGAGAAATGGCAGGTCCGGAAGGGGGAATGACTTCCACAAGGCCAGTGTTGCCTCAGCATGGAGCCAGGGTCTGTGCGCAGCCATCTGCACTGACTCCTGGTCTCAGGCTCCTTCTTCCCTGAGGGACACCTATTGGGTGTGGGTGTGTCTGTTTGCCCCTCGCTTCCAGACCCAGGGGAGTGTGGCAGGGGAGGGGTCCTGTCCCATGTGTCATCGGTGGCAGGGTGGGGAGGTGGCCAGGGCTGTGGGGTCAGTGATGATACATGCCCGTGTGGTCTGCTGGACTGAGAGGCGCCAAAGGCTATTTTTAATGAAGCTGTCAGCTGGGCCCCTGGGCACTGGGGAGCAGACTGGACAGAAAAATCATCAATTTAAACAGAATATGAGTCAGAGGTTTGGGTGGGGTAAGGGCCTGGGATCAGCAGGACAGCACTGGAGGAGCTCTGTGGGGAGATCATGGCACCACCGACAGGCTCAGCTCCAGTGGCCCGCATCCCACCCTCGCCCCACCCGCAGGGCCCCCCCGTGCTGTTCGGGTCAGTTCAGCAAACCTGTCCTTGGCATCGGCTCTGTGCCCGGAACTGAGCCAGTGCTGGGAACAGAGACAGGAGATGTGTCCCTGCCCACAAGGAGCTTGGTCTGAAACGGGAGACAGACACGAGAGTAGTCCATGATCGTGACCATGAGGAAAGTGCCTAAGAGGACCGACTCTGGAGCTTGACTGTCTGGCTTTCGGTCTTGGCTTAGTTCCCTCCTAGCCTTAGGACCTCGAGCAAGTTACCTAACCTGGTGCTGCCTCTGTTTTGTTATCTGTAAAATGGGGGTGGGCCCCAACGGATTTGTGACTATTATTGCTGTATAACAAGCCTCCCGAACTCAGGGGCACAAACAAGCACCATGTTATTGCGTGTTGACAGGTTCTGTGGTCAGGAACTTGGGCAGGGCGCAGTGGAGCGAACTGTCCCTGCTCCACAATGTCTGGGGCCTCAGCTGGAAGATGTCATTGTTTAGGGGTAATGAACATGCTGGGCTAGAATCATCCGGAGGCTTTTCTCTCACATGCGCCTTCAAGGCTGGGCTCAAGTGGGGACGGCAGAGCAGAGCCCCTCGCAGCCTGTGCATGGGGCTTGGACTACTTCCAGCATGGTGGCTGCTGAGAGGGAAGCTCCTGAGGGGAAATGTCCAGAAGCCAGAGCCCAAGATGGAAGCCACGTGGTCTTTCATGACCCAGTCTGGGAAGGCACCCTGCGTCACTTCTGCTGCACTCTGTTGGGTGAGGCAGTCACAAACCCATCTAGGTTTAAGGAGCAGGGCGGGGGGAGGTGCATTTTCAAAACTGGCACTCTACTCATAGCGTGGGGTGATTAAATTAAATGAGACACATATTGTGGGTCTAGGATAGTGCCTGTAAGCACCCAATACATGCTAAGTATTATAATTAGTGCTCTCGTGGGGAAGGAGGTGGTAAGGAAAGGCTTAAGAGTGAAGGTTGTATCTGAGCAGGGCTTTGAAGGATGAATAGGAGTTTGCTATGTACTCTAGTGAACACAATTCATGTGGAGGGGACAACTTAGGCAAAGTGAAAGAAGGCTTGAGACAATGATGTGTTCAGGGAAACCATGAGTAATTTGGCTTTGCTGAGGCCCTGAAGGCAAGGAAGAGTGACCAAGGATATGCTTGAGAGGCAGCAGGCTAACAGGTGCCACAGCAGTGTCTTGTGGGCCTGACTGAGAAGTCCGCATTTTGTCCTGAGGGTGTCAGAGAGCCATGGAAGGTTTCAAGAAGGGGAGTGACATGGCCAGGTTTGTCAGAAAGATTATTCTGGCAGCATTGTAGGGGATGGGTTGGAAGGGAAAAAGCTGACGCTGGGGACCAGTGAGAAGGCCATTACAGAAAGAGATGAAGAGGGTTTGACTTAAGCGGGTAGCCGCGAGGGCGAAGGGAGCCAGAAGGATGGAGAGCCACTTAAGCCCTAACATGAGCTGGATTAGGGGTAACTGGAGGTGGGAGGAGAGGGAGCGGCCCAGGGGGTGGATCTGTGGCAGGAGGGTCAGGCTGGATGTGTGTGGGTAACATTGACCTTGCTCCTGAGCAGGGCCAGGGGAACAAGGCCAACACGCTGTTTCCTTAGCCAGGCCTGATTCTGCTGCTTCCTCTTTGGAGGATGCCTTCAGCTCACCTCTGAATCCTTCCAGATTGACTTGGGCCATACCGCTTGGGGTCCAGCTGGCTGTGGAGGTGAGGGAGAAAGAGGAGTTGAGGATACCCCCACTTGAGAGCAAGGGCGGTATCTTTTCCCTTCTGTGTGCAAAGTTTGGGAAGCCCTTCCTGAGGATGAGGGGTCTCTCTTCTTAGAGCCTTTCCCCAGGCTCAGTTCTAGGGTGTCAGTGACCTTGGCTGGGGGTGGCTCAGGCTCAGAATGGCAGAGTTCCAGAGTAGTAGAAAGGAAGAGTCCTGGTAGGAAGACCCAAGTCTGGCACTAGACAGGACTGTGTTTTAGCTGTGTTTCTGCTTCTTCTTGGCTGTGTGGACAAGGCATTGTGTAGGACGGAGGCCATGCCCTCACCTTCCCCACAGGATTGATAAGGGGGCTAAATGGGACACAGATGGGAACAGCATGGGTTTGAACTGTGGGTCCGCTTATATGTGGATTTTTTTCGATAAATGCAGTACACTGCTACAAATGTATTTTCTCTTTTTTTGTGATTTTCTTAGTAACATTTTCTTTTCTCTCATTTACTTTGTCGTAAGAATATACTATATAATACATACAACATACAAGATGTTTTAATTATTTGTTTATGTTATCAGTAAGGGTTCCAGTCAACAGTAGGCTATTAGTAGTTAAATTTTGGGGAGTCCAACGTTATGGATGGATTCTCAACTGCATGGGGAGAGGGGGTGAGTGTCCCTAACTCCTGAGTTATTCAAGGGTCAACTGTAAATGTGTATATATGCGTGTACATCTATATCTATATCCATATCCATATCTATATATCTATAGCTACCTATCTATCTTATTATAAGGACTTGGGTCACACAGTTACAGAGGCTGAGAAGTCCAAGATCTGCAGGTGGCAAACTGAAGACCCAGGAGTCAACAGTGTAAGTTCCAGACCAATGTTCAAGCTCAACGGTCAGGCAGAGAGAGTGGATTCTTCCTTACTTCGCCTTTTTGTTCGATTCAAGCCTACAACAGGTTGGATGAGGCCCACCCACGCTGGGGAGGGCAAGCTGCTTTACTCACTCTATTGATTCAATTTTTAATCTCATCTAGAAATATCCATACAGAAAACACCCAGAATAATGTTGAATCACCTATCTGGGCACCCCTTGCCCCCCTCAAGCTGACAAAAGATTAGCCTTCCCAGAAGAGCTTGCTAAGGGTCATGCTGCAAACTTGTGGCAGACCCAGAGCAGGGTCTGATCCAGGCGGAGATGGGGGGGCAGAAAGCAGAGATTTCAGCCAGTATCTCTACCCCATGGCCAGAGGACAGAAGTGGCCTTCTCCCAGAGAGTACTGCATCAGCAGCCATTTGGCCTGGGTTCTAGTTCTGGCTCTGCTGCTTTCTAGCGGAGTGACCCCAGGCAGTCACGTCTTGGGGCCCTGGTTTCTTCCTTTTTGCAGAGAAGGTGTGTTGTGAATCTGTGACTCACTGAATGGCCATGTCGCATGTGACAGCATGGTGAGGGAATTCAGGGCAGGAGACTACATTTGGCAGAGAGTGTAGAAGAGGGCTCAAGATGGTGCTGGAGCTGGCCTTCCAGAGCCACCAGCTCTGTGTCCTTGCAGGAGATACTTACTCTCCCTGCACCTGAGTTTCTTTATCAGCAAATGGGGATCCAGTGAGATAATGCATTCTAAGTGCACAGTGTGGTGTGGAGCTCATGCAGACCTTCCAAGAATATTAGTCATTAGGATTTGTTGAGAGCCTTCCACGTGCCATGCATCTTATTTATTTTATTTACATAAAATCCTCAGCTCATCAAATCATCCCAGTAGCCCAAGAGGTGGTATGGCAGAGGCAAGACTATGCGCTCCACCTCTTCCTTTTCCTCCAGGACACGCAGCGGACTACACTTCCCAGCCTGCCCAGCAGAGGGACCATGTGACCTCAAGCTGGCCAATGGAATGTGGGCAATGTAATGCCCTCTGCTGCTTCCTGGCTGGCCCCCTCAAACTGCCTGTGTGAGATGCCATGTGTTTTCTCTTTCCTCCTCAGTTGGATAGCTGTGGAGGGTCTAAAGCAGTGATGCTAAAACAAGGCAATTTTTTCCCCCTCTTTCATTGGAGATTTCCATTTGGCAATATCTGGAGACATTTTTTCATTGTCACAACTTGGGGAAATGCTACTGGGGTCTAGTGGGTAGAGGCCAGGGATATTTCTAAACATATCAGAATTCATAGCACAGCCCCTACTACAAAGAATCATCCAGCCCAGATGTCAGGAGTGCTGAGATTGAGAAACCCTGATGTGGAGGTCCCAAGGCCTTGGAGTAGTCTATAAAGAAGAGCCTGGGTTCTTGAATGACTGTGTGGAGCACAGCTCTCCTTCCTCCAACGTGTAGACTACAAGCAAGAAATAGGTCTTTAAATCACAGAGATTTGAGGGATTATTTGTTAGAACAGTTGGCCTACCTTGACTAATGCCGGTGGCTACTGCTATGCCCATTTCATTGATGAGACAACTGAGACTGAAGATCACAGAACTTGTAAGTAAAGAAGTGTGGGTTTGAATCCAGGTTTGCCCTGCTCTTAAACTCATGCTTGTCTCAGTGTTCGTGCACCCTCTTTTCAGCTCCTGATTTTAGGGAGAAGCCTCATCATCATTTCTGTCCCGTCTGTCACATCCACTAGGGGATTTAGGTGGAGGCAGCCATAGGACAAATCACTAAATTGCTGTCAGGACTCTTCTGCTCTGAGGCGTCCTGCTTTTGGATGGAGCGTGCTCCCCAGGACAAGCTGCCTGTGCCCTCTTGTCCCATCCCAGGCAGCCCATGTTGGTTATCTGTGACACTGGATACCCCCCTAAAAAGGGCTGGTGCCCACCCCATGCATGTGTCCACTGTCTAGTGCATGGAGACCCCTCCCATCACATGCTCTGCCTCCTGAGCCAGCCCCCACCTGCTCCAGGTTTGAATTTCCGGGCAGGTGTCTGGAGGTGTCTTGGCTCCCTGTTAATTTCCTGACTTGGCTTCCTGAAAGGCAGAGGGCTCGGAGGTGGCTGCCTGGAGTGATGAGGAGATAGAAATGTCTGCTCTGGCTTCCTGCCTGTCTGTGGGGGCACCACTGCCCATCAGCCCACCTGAGGGCCCGTCCCCTCGCAGTCCGGCCACACAGAGGGAGTTGAGGGTGGGGGCTGGTGACTCTAGCTGTGGGTGGGCTGCAGAGCCTCATCAGGGAGAAACACATGTGTTTAAGCCTCCAAGAAGGGTGTGTGTGGGGTGTATGTGTGTCTGAATGTGTGTGGTGGAGTGTTTACCTACACCTATGCACACTGAGAGTGGTAGGAGCCACCAGCAGGTCATTTGGCACAGAGGATTTTTCTGTGTCCACACAAGTTAGCACCATTCCAATATTTTTTTAGGAAAGGAGACCCCTCCTTTACTTATATAACTCACAAGGGTGAACTCAAGCCTGTACCAGTTCCCTGATGGGTTGGAAGTCCTTCCTCCAGTCTGCTCCAAGTTCCTCTTGTTGCAGTCTGTGTCCATTGTCTTTATTTCGTGGAAATAGATGACATCTTTTTGGCTCCCTGATGTCAACCCTGCAAGTACATGAAAGCAGAAACTGTGCTAGTTAGAGGTGGAGACCAACAGTGCGGGAGCCAGGAGGTGCAAGGTCCCTGAGCACAGCAGGGGCTTGAGGATGTAGTCTAAAGAGTTGCCTTTCTGGGCGCCTGGATGGCTCAGTGGGTTAAGTGTCTGACTCTTGATTTTGGCTCAGGTCCTGGGATGGAGCCGGGTTGGGCTCCCCTCTCAGCAGGAAGTCTGTCCCTCTCCCTCTGCTGCTCTCCCTGCTTGTGCTCTCTCTCTCAAATAAATAAATAAAAATCTTAAAAAAATAAAGAGTTGCCTCTCTCCTTTTCAAGGAGGAGGGAGGAGAAGGTCCAGGCATCCCTGAGCAAAGGAGCTCTCGGGAGGACCACAGCTCATTTTCCTGAAGCCTAAGGTAGCATTAAGTTCTTATATCTGCGAGCAGCCTTTCAAATTGGCTACTGCCACTGCTGTCTGTGTGTTACATAAATCCTCATGGAGACAAGAAGCAACTAGGGAGCGGGTGGGGAGAGAGAGAGAACGCAGAGATTCAGGGAGAGGTGGACAGAGAAAGTGAGAGCTAGAAAGGGGAGATGGTAAGACACAGAGAGAAACACATTCAGATAGATGCAGAGACAGGTAGCAGGACAGGTGGGGAAACAATAGAGAGACTGAGGAGAAGAGAGAGGAGAAACAAATCAGGAGACACATGGAAAGCAAGTGTAAGACAAAAGGACACACAGACAAATGTGCAGAGTGAGGCAGAGAAGGCAGGAAATAGGGAGAGTATGGATGGACAGGAAGGCAGGCAGGCAGCCAGCCAGCCACACACATACGGAGACACAAAGAGGGGCCAAGGGAGAGAGAAAAAGACATCAAATTAATTAGAGACACAAAGAGACACAGACATAAAGCAAGCAAAGGGGATCCAGAGAGATGAGTTTTCTTTTCTTTTTTGAAAATAGATTCTTTATTTATTTGACAGAGAGAGAGAGAGAACATAAGTAGGCAGAGTGGCAGGCAGAGGGAGGGGAGAAGCAGACTCCTTGCTGAGCAGAGAGCTGGACGTGGGGCTCAATCCCAGGACCCTGGGATCATGACCCGAGCCGAAGGCAGATGCTTAACCGACTGAGCCACCCAGGCTCCCCGAGATGAGTTTTCTTTTTGTAGAATCTGGAGTTTAAAACTGGTTCGCACATGAAGGGGAGGAGGAAGGGTTCGTTCTTAGAATCATGAAGAAATCGGTTTGGGTGGAGGAGAGTTCAGGGATCAGAGGAACACCTGCATGGAAGTTTCCATGTTCACACACACTTGGGTTTTGCAGGAGCCCTGTGAAGTCGGCAGACAGGGATTGCTGTCTCCCACATTTGAAAGGTGGGTGATGGGAGAGACGGGGAGTTCCCAAGGCCCCCCGCCAGTAAAAGACGGTGGTGTTCGCACCTGCAAGGGCCGCACTAAAAACTTGCAGGGCATTTCTTGGAGTGCCCCCAGGGAGACTGATGGGTTACAGAGCTGTTCTGGGTTCTGTGCTTCGTGCATCTTCTCAAAGTGGGGGTAGAGGGCATTGCAGAATGAGGGCAAATTTGTGATCCATACCAGACTTTTCTGTGGGGGTCGCCTCTGGTGGGAAACTTGGCTTCCCCCTCCTGGAAGTCAGAATTCTCCTTCCGGGTAGTTTTGAGTGTTGTGTGTGCCAAATGAACTGTGTGCTTCCTGTCCACCTAAAATCCCTTGATTTGACATCCGCCTTTGTCTGAGATGAGAGGTCCAGTGCCTCTGATGGCAACCAGGGACTTTGAGAAGAAACTTTCGTTCTTCCCTCCTCCACCCCCATTCATTTCCCAAATGTTCTGTATGTGCCAGGCAGCTGCTGGTTGTAGGTACTGAGGGATTCAGAATGAACAAAACCAGTAAAAAACAAAATAAAATAAAAAGATAAAAAAGACACCTTGCCTTGCCCCCAAGGAATTTACATTTTAGAGGGGGTGACAAAAACAAACAAAATCAATTTTAAAAGAGGCATTATTAATGATAACTCATGTTATGCAGGAAAAAAGTAAAGCACGGAGGGGAGAGGTGCTGGTGGTACGGTTTGTAGATGGCAGCTGGGAAGGCCTTACCTGGCAGATGACATCCGAGTAAGGATCTAGAAGTGGGGAGGGGCATGTGAGTATCTGTGTACGTGCAAAGGCCCTGAGGCAGGAGGTAAGGAGTAGCAAGGAGGCCAGTGTTGCTGGAGCAGAAAGGACGTAGGGGAGAGTGGTAGATGATTAGAGCAGAAGTCCGTGAAGACTAGAGCACGCAGGGCTCTGTAGGTCATGGTCGTGACTGACTTTTACCCTGAGTGAGACGGAGCCATTGCAAGGTTCTGAGCAGAGCAGTGCCCTGACCTGACTTCGATTTTAATGGAATTGCTCTGATGGCTGGGTTGGGCCTCGTGTGAGGAGGGCAAGAGCTGAAGCAGGGAGACAAATTTTTCCACATTAGCAAGGCTCCGTGAGGCCACAGGATGAAAAGGCACCGTTTCTGCTCTCAGAGCAAGTTGTACTTGGTAGAAGGTGTGGGGTTCATGGGGACAGGTGACCTTCGCCTCTATGCCTTATGCCCCAGACGGTTTCGAGAAAGGGCTGAACGTGCAGTGCAAGCTTCTGAGTTAGGCATAGGAGGAGAAAGCAATTGTGTTAAGTATATTGTAGGTGTTGAGCACTGTTCCTACCAATACAATTTAATTTGAATCATCACACCAGCTTATGAGGTGTTTTCTCCTCTCTCTAGACAAGGCCCCTGAGGCTCACAGTAGTAGTCAAGGAGCTTGACTGGCCTCCGCAGAAAGGCGGGTGCTTCTCTATCAAATAGAGTCAGCCCACCTGGAAAGGCCTCTTCGTGCCTCTGGGCTGATGCCTCACCTGACTATGCCCGCCCTCGGCCCCACAGCACAGAAGCCCCAGGGCCCGTTGGTAACTCTCAGCTGCCTTGGTTCCCTGTCTCTCTTCAGAGGAGGCTCTGTGTCATCCTTGAGTGAGTGAGTCGAGCTTTTTCCTCCTTGCGAGACTCTCACAAGCTGTTTTCTCTACCCAGAACACTCCTCTCCAACCTTCTTTTGCAGGCAAAACCCACCCCCCTGTCAGGTCTAAGATACCAAGTTATCTTCTCGGGGGGCTTCTCTGGATCCCTGCATGAGTCAGCCTCCCCATTCCGTGCCTTCCATAACATTTGGGATTTTTCCTTCAGTGCTCATCCTTGGGCAAAGGCAGGAATGGGAGAAGCAGGAGGGATGCTCTCGGGGGAGAAGAGGGATGTGAGGCATCGGGGGCCTGGCAGGGTCAGGAATGGTCTGCTACTAGTGATGGGGAAGGCTGGGTCCAAGGACACGCGGACCTGGCATGGGTCACATGCGCAGTGCGCTGTGGGCAGTGCCTGGACTCTGTCTCCCTGACTTTAAGACAGTAAGATGTCTCATACCTCTTGTCCCCTTCTGATCTTCCTCCACCGTGTTCTCAAGCAGGGGGCATGGGGGAGCTGGGGAGGTGGGGCCTGAGAAAGTAAGAGCCTGAACTCAGGCAGAACCCATCTCATCTCCCAACTGGACCCCTCCCTGTGAGCCACAGCCCTTTCCCATAGGTAGGACAAAGCATTAAGGACCTCTCTTTTCTTTCCTTGCTGACACTCTTCCCGGAAGCTGGAGAAATGGAGGGACCCACTCGGCCTGGGCACTGTCGGCTGCCGTGAAAGGGGACTGGGCTTGTCTCTTCCCTTGTTTCCCTCTGCATTCACTCTCCCTCCCATGCTGGCCCCCCAGCTCCGGGCTCTTCCTACTGGACACTGGCGGGGCTGTTGCTGGCAGAGGCGGTGAGTGATGGTGACAGTGAGTGACTTTGGAGCAGTCAGGGCTGCTCCACCTCTCCTCTGGGGAATCTCAGAAAACAGCATTGGAAATGGAATGTGACCTTGGTTGCACGGCATAAGAGAAATAAGATCTCAGGCCAAATGAAATCAGGGAGAAAGCTCGAAAGAAGTCAAATTCCCTTTTCTTCCTTTTTAGTCTCCTACGTTTGGTGCCCACGGGACTCAGTTTTGAAAGCACCTGCTGACTCTCACTTAATCCTAGCAAGTGGGAGTGTCCCGGGGGCCAGGGCAGGGAGACAATGCTTGCAGGTAGTGAGGAAGGTAAGTGTTGGTGAAAGACAGTTTTTCCTGGTCTGATCTCAGGCACTTTGGTTTTATTTTTGTTTTGTCAAGAGAAGAGCTGCTGTAACATTGTACTTATTATTTCTGTCTCTTCCTTACTGGAGATAATTGCAGTTGGTGCTGGTTTCTTGTAGCAAAGGCATCAGAGAGGTACAGTAGAAAGGCCGGGCCAGGCAGTAGGAGACAGCACTTTGCCCCCAACGCAGTGTGATCTCAGGTCCTCATTTGTCCTCTCTGGTCCCTGTGTCTGTAGGGCTAGGTTTGACCTGTGGACCCTAGGCCCTTGGACTGTGACAGGTCAGAACGGCAGAGGATGTCGCCAGACCTTCTGGGAGGTAACTCCGGATTCCTTGGGAGGCGAGGCCTCCTGTGGCCACCAGATCCTGCGTGTCTGGTGTCCTCTCCTGTTGAGAAACTCCAGGCTGGTCTCCCCTTGCCTGGCTCACTCCCCCCGCCCGGGCATCCTCAGTGAGGCCCTGACCTCCATCTGCTTCTCACTGCCTGCTGGGAATTTCCTTCCAACAGTGGTGGCCTCCATGAACCTCAGCTCTTCCAGGGCTGGGAACACTTCATTTGGCAGGCTGGAGGCTCCCGATCTCTGATTCTTTCTTCTTGACCCTCTGGCCAGGGATAAGTGTGGGAACAGATGGAAATGTCTGATTCGAAAGAGGATACTTCTCTCTGAGACCTGGATATTTCTGCTTCATGGTGGTAGAAGTGGGGCGGGGGTGGGCTCCCTTGGGAGAAACTGGTTCAGGGGTCCTGGCTTAGGTTCTAACTCACTCTGAGCATCTAGCATCTGTCTTCTTTCTGGGCCTCAGTCCCCCTATCTGTAAAATGAGGGGGTTGGATGATGCCTGTATTCTCAAGTGATCATTCCTGGGCGTCTGCCTCAGAGCCACCTGACTGCTTGTTAAAAATGCAGAGGACCGGTACCTTCTGTAGACCTTCAACATCGAAGCTTCTGGACAAGGGTCTGGGAATCTGTATTTTAATAAATCCCACCCGATGATACTGATGCACGTGAAGTTTGACCCTGGCTGGAGCAGATGACCCCGGAGGGCCCTCTGACACTCACGCTCTCCCAGCCCGCCTGCCTCGTGCTGTGGCGTGTGATGGAGTGTTCAGTGCCATGTACAAATGTTGTGTCACATGACATCCTGTAGGAGGATCTAGGGAGGCCTCGCTCTCTCTTTAAAAATAATAAGGGCACAGCACTTTTTATTTTCTTTCATCCAAAAAAGAAGTCCTGCATCTGTGGGAGGGAGACGCTAGGTGAGGACCAGATGCCTCACCTAGAGAAGAGATCACGGAGAAGGAAATAGTCACATCTCCAGGAGATGCTGTGGGGGACAGATTGGCCTTGTTCTGTGAGACCCTGAGGGCAGGTGCAGGGCTATATGGGCACATGTGGAAGGAGGGACGTGCTTCCTAACGACAAGAGCTGCAGGCCGCCTTCGGCGGTGGTGAGTGCCGGGTCAGGGCGGAGGGTAGGTTGATGTGTGCTCTCTTGGGAGAAATACGGTGGGAGAGCCTCAAGCAGCAGATGGGCTTGAAGACGTCCATAAAAGTCAAGCAGCTTTGCCTGTCTAGGGTTTAAAGCAATGTGCACACACCTATGCACACATACAAAGAGACACTCATGTGTGCAAACCTCCAGACACACGCGTACATGTACTCACAAGTGCACGTTCGCCTACGTGTGGCAGAGGCATGTTCCCATATGCAACAAGGGCACACAGGCACACAGAATGAATACATGTGTAAGCGCCACGGACAGGCGTGTGTTTCACATGCTGTACACATCCATCTCAGTCTCTCTCCTCTGGCTGCTTGTTTCCCTCCCCACCAGAGCCTGGGCCTCCCTGTGCAGCTTCCAGGCTGGTCTCTGGAGTCGGAGCCTTGTTTAATCTCCATTAGCTCTCTTATTTCCGGCATCAAATTAAAAGTGTGACCAAAAGTTAATTATTCTAATTCAATTTGGCCCTAATGCGGTGCATGCGTGATGGGAGGCCCTGGGTGGAGGTGAGGCCTGGTGTGGGCAGGAGGAGGAGACCTCAGGATTTAATACGCCTTAATGATTCTTACAGGAAAATGCCCCAAAGCCTTTTTTTCTCTGCGTCTTTCCCTGCCACTCCCCCAGTTTAGATTTCTTAGAAATCTCCGCGTGCTCTTGGGAGCTTGGCTCTGGGAAATATTTGAGGAGATAGCAGTCCTCTCTCTGGAGGCCAGAGCAGAGGTGGAAAGGGGTGTGCACATATGTGTGCTGGTGGAGAACACAGTCCAGACTCTCACGTCAAAAAGCCTCTGGAGAGCCGAGCCAGAGCTTCTCAGGAGAATACGCTATCGAAGCCCCTGCTGAGCCTTCCCCCTTGGATAAAGCTGAGAGAAATGAAGATTACTGCCTTTGTTGGACACTTGGGAGCAGCCAGCCCTCTTCTCCTCCAGCTCAAACTGCTTTTCAGATCAGTCTCCAGCTTCTGCTCCCACTCCCCTCTCAGACTTGTCTGTTCTTTCCCCTCCCTCTCCCGCTTAGGAATAGAGATTTTGGGCTCATATCCAGCTTTCCCTAGTAACCAGGCATTCCCCAAATACTGAGTCTTCCCCCACACGTGAACATGGAGCCCTTCATGGGTGCTGGGGCTGGGAGGAGCTGGGGTGGCGTCTGAAGGAGACTTAAGATTCGTGCCCTGGGGGCTTTCTGTCTCAAGAAGCAAGCCCGGGCCTTGGGGGAGATCCTGGACTGATGGAGGAGGCAACGTCTTTGTTGGGAAAGATAATAAAATCACAGAATCTAAGTTCTTGAACATAGCTTCAAAATAGGAAGCTGATGTCAAGCCGCTAGCTGATGCTCGAATAGCTTCTACAGCATTCCTACCTCTTTGCACCCCCCCCCCCAGTGATGGGAGCTCACTATCTCCTCAGGTCTCCCTGTGTCCATATCTTCCTGCCCTGTGTCTAGCTGTGATCTACATCCTTGTCCCCCCCCCCCCCCCACTGATCCTACAACTGCTTTCCGGGGTCACACAGGACAACTCTGCGCCCTGACAGTGCATAAAATTTTTGAGGATAATGTATAATGTTAAACCTCCTCTTCTCCAGGGCAGCAGTTGCTCAGCTGTCCTCCCACGATGGGGCTGCAAGTCCACATGTGATCGTTGGGATAGGCTAACTGCTATGATACACCATGTCCCAATCTCAGGGGCTTCGTTGACATACAGGAGTTGAGTTCTCATTCAAGTAACTACTGTTCAGTGCTGGTATTCAGCAAGCAGCCTTCTGTGTAGTAATTCCACATCCCTGTTTCCTTCCTCCTTGGGTTCTGCCCTCCTATAGAAGGAGTCTTCTCTGTTTAGCCAGGGAGCAGGTCATGTCTGGAAACGATGTGCATCAGTCTTGCCCACACTCCCATAGGCTGGAACCCGGTCACATGGTTGACCCTAAGGGCAAGGCAGGCTGGGAAATATGGGCTGGTGGTGAGTCCAAGAAGAAATGGGAAATGGTTTGGTGAGCTAGCCAATCTCTTCCATATCACCCTTAGATCACCCTTCTCCAAACATGCTCCAGCATGGGCAGGGGAGAGGGTGGGGGCAAGGGCCAAGATTGTTGGACCAAAGTGGGGTGCTGGCCCTCCAGACACTGCCCACTGGCATCTCAGTGCTCCTGAACAGAAGGTGCTGGGATGTAGTCATTAGGAGCACTGATCTGTAGCATGCATTAAGAGGAAAAGAAGGGAAACTAAATTTTGTTTTTAATCCAATTAAGGGAAAATACCAGGGATGGCAGGTTTGTGTGTTGTTACTCACTGGCTCATTCAGCCATTCATCTAAGCATTCTGGTTTAGCTACATCACTACAGTGAAGCAATTGGCGTAAGGAATGAGTTTGCAGCCTATGGGGGCAATGGATGAATCTGGAAGGAGAGTGAGGGGTGCTTGGCAGGCATGCATATCTAGGATGAATGAGAGGTGGCCTGAACTTCATCTTTCATTAGGTGACCCTAACACTGGCCTGTGGGCTGGGCAGTAGGTTTCTAGATCCCAACCAACAGGACGGAATTCGGCAAAGTTTTTCCCGGCCCTTGATGGTTGGACTGGATTTATGATTTCTGGTCATCTTTTCTCCTCTTCTGCTTCCTTTTCTCACTCTTCCTTCATTTCCTTCTCCTCTTTATTCTCTGGAGTTATGAAGATGGTGAAGAGTGGAAAGGAGTTCCCAGGAAGGGAGCCAGCATGAGTAAAATCAGGGAGAGGCAGAAGGCAAGCGGATGGACCATCCTAGCTGGAGGAGGGTGGGGTGGCAGAACACCAGAGGGAACTGGACCAATTGTGAAGGACCTTGGATGTCAGACTATGTCGTCTTTGAAGTGTCTTTTTCATTGTTGCATCTCTAGTACCTGGCACTGTGTCTAGCACATAGTGGGTATTCAATAATAATTTTCTGAGTAAGTGAAAGACGTTCTGTAGCCAATGTAAAGCCTGAACTTCAGCCAACTGAAGCTGGTTGAGGGGTAGAGTGGCATAATCCAGACACGTATTAAGTGCCCAGAAGTTTTACAGTGGAAAAGGAATGGGAGTATCGGGTTCTTGCTCCAGAGAAGTTCACTGTCCAGTTGGACAGCTAATCCACTCATGCATGAAGGATTCTAAGGCAACTTATGTGAGAAATAGCACAGACCTGCTGCGGGCCCCCAAAGTAAGGAGCATATAGTTGTGAAATACATTAGGGGAAGATTCTTGGAGAAAGTCAGAGTGTGATTTGGATTGCTGGAAGGGTGCTGGGAGGGCATTCCTGGCAAGGAACAGCCAGAGTAAAGGCAGGGAACAGTAGACGTTCATTGGGAGGGGACAGTGAAGAGACTGACCTGTCATATTTAATAATATCCTAGAACCCAAAGACCCTTCATTTTTTTCAGAGCATCAAACTGAGGCTCAGAAAGGGTAAATAAGAAGCCCGGGGTCACATAGCAAATGCTAAGAGGACCAACCTTCGGGCTCTCAGTCCAGTGATCTTTCTTCTACACCATGCCACCAGCTACCCTCTCAGGCAGAACATCAAGTAAAAATTTAACAAACCTAGTCACAATGTGTCAAGGAAGGAGAAGAAAATCCCCAAACTTTGGGGCCCTTTCTGGGGTTGTGCATCATTCTAAATGTCTTGCATCTTCAAATGTTTTCCTTTGGAGATGCTAAAAAGATCTTGGGCATCCTGGGAGGTAAGGAGGAGAGACAGAGGGAGATAGAGAGAAAGAGAGAGAGGTATGGAGAGATGGTGTAGTTGGGGGCAGAGCTCCATCTGTTTGCCATATGGTAACCCTGGGCACCTGTCTGGTTGGCTTTGACCTTGACTGTGTAGGTGGGTAGTTATGCACAGTGCAGGCTCACTTGCTCCCACTCTGGGATTTAGGAACTTGGGCTGGAGCTCTTTATTTGAGCTGTTAATCTTTTATTCTTTTGTGGTCAAGTCTTCCCCATTATGGTGGCTTTGGGGTAAGTTTTGCTTTTCCTTCAACTGACTCCCTACTGGCTCAGACTTTGCAGTATGCACATCATATTTCTTGGGGCTGATTCTGGCTTTGTTTCTGGGACCTCTGGTTTTTTTTTTTTTTTTAAATAACAAAGCTGTTCTTTAACTTCCAGGGAGTGAGTACAATTTGCCAGTATCTCCAGAAAGATAGTGCTATGACGAGTGGTAAGGAATAGACTATGGCGGCCCTTCTCATTTTCCTTGATACTGTAAGAAAAACATCAGAGTCAGAGCCTGCCAACAACTGTCTGTGTGACCCCCTTCTCTGAGCCTCAGTTTTATTCCTGGGAATATGAGAGAATTGGACCAGATTTTCTCTAAAGTGCATTTTAGTTTTAGCTGTTCAGAATTCCATATTTATGCCTCAATTTCTCCCTTGGTCAGAGATATTTATTGAAAATTTCTTCTGTATAAAATAACCTGCCTATTTTCCCTCTCCACCTCCATACATGGAATGACTTAAAACACAGTTGCAAAGTAATGTATCTCATTACATAAGCAACGAGAGGGAATGTCAGCATTAGCATCTTGGTTAAGGGCATGGGCTCTGGAGGCAGACCTCTCTGGTTAGAATCCTGGCTCTACTACTTATTAGTTTGTGACCTTGGGCTAGTTCATAATCTGCGTGGATGTCAGTTTCCTCATCTGTAAAGATAAGGATGTTAATAATACTCATCTTAGTGGGCGGAGAGTACCTGTGTACTTGTGCTAAGTACCTGTGTACTTGTGCTAAGCATTTCTCTAACCCTTCACGCAGGGACCACCACTTTCACTGGGGGAAGTGATGGGCCCAGAATACACTTGTCATCAGGTGGATTCCCCTGGAGCTGACAATATTTACTAATCTACCTTCTTTTCTGTGAGCTACCTGAGAGTGGAGACAACTTCATTTTTATTTCTATCCCTGGTGGTAAATACAGTGCCTAAGTTCATGCTACTCCCAATCAAGCCATCTTTTTATTGCACATAGAGCTTAGAGTTGGTGCTTAATGAAATTTTCTGAGCTTTGTATGAAACACTGAAAATGGATGTTGGATATGTGAAGAGCAAGGAACAAGTTGAATGGTGTTGGGGGTGGGGATGCAGTTATAATCCAAGAAGGTTTACTGAAAAAATGAGTCTTGAGCTGGTTTTAAAAGCTGATTCAAGATCTCCTTCATGGAAGCAGGTGCCTTTGGGGACTTGTACCAGGTATCTTGGTCCCCACTTAGAAACAAAGGAATAGATAATCTGCTCACCTAATCTTCATGCCCAGTCTAGGTCCCATCACCAATCCTTTCTTTGTTCCTACCTAGAACCTGGGTATTACTTAGATTTCTCTTTCTCTCTCAACCCCTTTATTCTCTCCCACTCCAAATATCAAGCCATAGGTTTAACCTCCAGAATATTTCTCCAATCTGTTCACTTTTCTATTTTTCCACTGCCACCACCCCAGTCCAACCTGCCATTACTCTTTGCCTGGATTATTGTAATAACTTTATAGTGGATGTATCTGCATGCACTCTAGAGCCCTGTATCAGTTAGAATTAGTTTAGAGTATGAGTAACAGAGACCTAGAAGTCTGCAGGTGAGCAGTTCAGCACTACTGTGGTGGCTCTGCTCCACAGCATTGTCAGGCACTGACTCCTTTTATTTTAGTGCTCTATCATTTTTACTTTGTGACCTCATGGACCAGGATGGATGCTTCAACTCCAGCTATTATATCTGCAGTCCAGCCAACAGGAGGAGGACAGTCCCTTTAAAGACACTTCCTGGATAGTGCTTCTACCACCTCCACTTATCCCATTGGTCAAAACTGAGTCATATGGCCACACCTAGATGCAAGAGAGACTTGGGCTGGAGTCATGTGCCAATTGGCAGACTAGAAACGCTGAGGAAGGAGGTGAGTGGTAGTACTGGCGGACAATTAGTGGCTTCTACTACAAAGCTCTACAACAAATTCATCATCATTTCACTTTCCTGCTTAAAACCCTTCAATGGCTTTCAGATTCTTTTAGGGTAAAATTCAAAAGCTTAACACAGCCTACAGAATTATGATCAGATCCTACCTTTTTGGCCTGAGGTCCTTCCCCAAACCCTTTGTGTTCTAACCATCTTCTCTCTCACCTTCGGGGGTATCAATGGGGGCCAAGAGTCAGTGAACAAATGTCCCCATCCTCTGTCCTTAGAGAAATAATTATAAAGAACATTCCACATGGTTCTTCAGAGGGTCCCAGCAAGGCTGAGCCTAGTTACCCACAGTGTAACCAACTCAACTATGTACCTTTACTGGTTTTTCTCCTTCCTGTCTCACTGTCCCTACTCTGTTTTCCTTACTCTGGTTTGCTGGGATCATCTTCTAAGTAAACCATCTCCCAAGACCTTGTCTCAGGTTCCGCTTTTAAGGGAAGCTCAAGTAAGACAGTTAATACTAGAAGTGGTCCTAGAAAGTACATTATCTACATGGGATTCTGGAACACCCCTTACCAGTGGGATGGCAATAGGGACTCCATTATAGGTGGCTAGTGGGGGTTTGAAAACCTCTGATGTACTGAAGCATCCTAATTACTGAAACTTTCACTTAGTGGATTGGGTTAGGTACAGTTAGAGGGCAGACAATGCTAAAGCCCAACCTCAGGTGTTAATGATAAGAAAGGGAGAACTGCAAAGGAGACTGAATGTGCAATCTCCATAGGCCTCCTAGACTCAAGTCAGGTCTGTGATAAAGAAGGAATTAGACCACAAGAATGGACAGGGACATGGGGTGATGCACCTGAGAACATTGAACTCCCAGATTCCCCTGAACCCTCTTGGCTGGTAACAGTAGTCCACTCCCCTGTGTTAGAACATGTCAGCATCTCTTTGTCTGAAGACCATGCAGAAACTTCTTCTGACTGGGCTGCCTTATTGATGCTTGTCCAACCTCACGATCTGCCCTTCATTTCCCACCCAGATCCGGAACTAGAGTCAGTTCTTAGCCTGCTTCAAGGGAAATATAATCTCTATTGTGGAAGGAAATGGTTTTTTCACTGAAAGAGTTGCAGAAGGACCTGGGTAATATATGGCAGTATGAATTGGGAAGTCTGTATGGGAGTGGAATTTGGGGGTCATACTTGGAATGGGGTGGAATATAGGCTGGAAACAGATTTATGGACATAGGGACACTCTCTCATGACTCAGGATTTAGTGTTCTGGAGAGGGCTCCTGGAGCCAGTCCTAATCTGCTGCTGGGATGGCCCCTTGAAGATGTCAGAATAGCCTTGGCAGAGCACTGAGGAAGGGGTCAGAAGGTTCAGAGAAGTGGATGTATTAGAATGGATTTATTACATGAAACCAGGAAACCACCACCTAATCTACGTGCCCTGGGAAGGCCAGTAAAACACTCGCCATTAAATTGATAAGGAATGCGCTAATGAGGGAGGCTCTAGCACCATCGAACTGCTCAGTGGTGGCTATCTTCTGGAGGCCAGGGCTGAAGTGGGAGATGTAGCCTTAGAACTAGTTCTCTGTGTCAATGGGGATGAGAAGGTTCTGGACTAGCAGAGGTCTGGTGGTGGCATTAATCATCAGAGGCAAGGTGGACATAATTATCATAGTGGGAAGCAGGACCAGAATGGCCACCAGGTTGTCTTGACACACAGGGAGCTGTGGTGATGGGTAACACACTATGATATTCCTAGGTACTAGTAGGTAGGTGGCCAGTTAGGGTATTCCATGACTTATATAACCAGGAAAAATTAAAAAAAACCCTGGGTATCTGATGGTCAATATCAGCCACTGCAATAGAAAAACATGATTTCTCACCCATGCTCTAGATTTGAGCTAATTCTCAGACCTAGTGTTCATCAAACTAATGGAAAGACCAGGTCCTCTTGAGGAAGAACCTGCAATGCCACCACAAGTATATACAATAAATATTCCCTTAATTCTTTCCCAAAGGAGCCCATGACAATTCACCAAAGAAAGAGGAATGCCCAGACCTTTTGAGGAGTATTGAATACAGGGTCTGAACTATCAATGATGCTAGGGGACCTGTAATACCATCAAAGTTCCCCAGTTAGACTGGGGGTGTGTGAAGGCCAGGTGATAATGGAGTCCTGCCTATGTTCACCTTGTAGTACATCTCATAGGTCCATAGACTGTTCTTGCAGTCATTTCTCTAACCCTTATACTTCTTCATTGGCAGAATCCTCACATTGGTGCCCTCACCTGTGGAGTAAGAGTTTTTATGGTAAGAAGAGCCAAACAGAATGTCCTGTAACGTCCCCTCTCTCTAGCCAAGGCAGAAAGTGAAAAGCTATCCAAGTGGAATTGCAGAGATTAGTGCCACCCTCAAAGATCTAAAAGATGCAGGTTGTTGGTCTTCATTTAACCCTATTCAGTTCACCTATTTGCCTTCATCCTCATTGGATTTGATTTGTTGTTACTGTTTACAGTGCTTCCATTAGTATTGCTATTTGAGGGACTAAAGCACGCCTGATTTATCCACATGGGATCCCACAAAAACATCATCTCAGACCAAGAGACTCATTTCATGGTGAAGGAGGTCGACATGATCATGAGACATGTTGGTGCTGTGCCTCCAATAGCTAGAATACACATGTCTGGGAAACAAGGGATGGAAGTAGTGTTGGGTCCACTCATTATCGTTTCCAGTAACCTTTGTGGAGAATGTGTGCTCTCTGTTGCCACAAGTCTAGGCTCTGGTTCCTGTGGGGAACACTTTCATCAGGAGATAACATAGGGGTCTGCTGTGAGTGACACTAGGAGTATGCCTGGTCACTTTGGGTTCTTCATATTAGTGGAATAGCAGGGAAGGAAAAGAGGTTGGGGGAATTCCCTACAATTTTCATAAAGCTGGGTTTGATGCTACCTAATGAGGGAAAGGAGGACTCAATCTGGAGCTCAGGGATTCACTGGGACATCTTTTGATGTTTGCATGCCTGATGATAGATAGTTAATGGGCTATCGTAGCAACCCTAGTATGATTAGGGCAAGGCAACCAAGGGCTTACACCCCTCAGGGAGCAAGCAATCCAGAGCAGCTGAAGTCTGACTGAAGGTGAAGGAAATATAGGGTAAGTGGGAAAGGATGTAGATTATGAATATCGACGGTAACCTCAGGATCTGCTACAGCAGTTGGTACTGTACCTTGATCCACTAAATTTCCTGCTTAAAGACCTTTTTTTTTTTTTTTTTAAGCTTAAGGCCAGCTACATCTTGAAAATTTAGTGACAAGGTGCACTTATTTTGGGTCATGAGCAGATCTGAGCACTACAAGGGGTGGACTGTAGCAGACACTTCCTGTGCCCCATGCCACATTCCCTCAATTGACCTGATTTCAGTGCAACTCTGGTGGACAGTTCTGGGCATGCTGCCAGCATCTTATCTCAAGCCTGCAAAGTGGTGTCTCTGCTTTTTTGATTCAGGGCTTTCTCTGAAGCCAGAGAAGACTGCTTAGCCTGCACATGTGCAGTGTGGAAGTGCAGGAAAATGAATACCTCTGGGGGTCACTCTGAAACAACGGGGACAGGAGTCAGAGGTGAATGTCCCAGCTTCTTCCCTTCAAAAGGATAATTCTGAGATTCATTTTGCACGGTTATTCAGAGGGTCCTGAGTTTTCTATATAGGCAACTAGTTCAATAATCTGTGCTTTATTGCTTTTTTCCTTCTCTGTCTCACTCCCCTTACTCCCTTGCTTTGGCTTCCCAAGATCCTCTCTCAAGTGAATTATCTGCCCCTGAGGCTCTGTTTCAGGCTCTGTTTTGAGAGGAACCCAAACTAAGAACCCAAACTCATTTTCTCCTTTGAGCTTATATAATTTCTATTCAGATTTTCACCTGTGTCACTTCTTTCCAAATTTTTCCCCAACCCCCAGGTCTTGGTAAGATGCCCCTCTTATGTCTATACTCCCAGCACCTAATAGAGCACCTGGTCTATAAAAGGCTCTTGGTAAATATTTGTCGAGCAAATGGCTCCCCCAGTGGATTCCTCCCAGGAGGAGAGAGTCCCTGAAGACAATTCTGAATCTTGCCACCCTTCGACACAATGCTGCAGTCCCCAAATACACCAGTGCTGGCTCCCCGTGTGGGACAGAAGTCCATTATCTGCTCATATCAGACTCTAATACTCCTTAGCAAGGGGCCTTGGTAACTAGGCTGGATAAGTGCTGCACAGAACACCATCTCCCCCCTCCTGTCCTCCTCCTCTACTCCCCTCCTCTCAGCCAGCCACATTAAGTGAGTAAGTAATGAGAATGGCTAGAAATTGAATTTTATGAAAAAGTAATCTGCAGCTTAGAGAACAAGCAGGGAAGAAGGGGGGAGAGATTTGATGAGATGGGGGAGACGATTTTAAGGGCCGTCAGAGGGAATGAAGGAACATGGGAGCCGACAAGGAGAGTCAGGTAGGAGAGTCATTCAATTAGGGAGGCTGAGACAGTGGCGGAATTTTGTCCCCTTCTTCTGTTCTTTTCTCTTTTTCTCCATCCTTTTCATCGTATCTATGGGTATTTTGTCTTTGTGTTCATGGGGTGGAAGGGAGGAGGACTAAGACAGAGACAGCAGTAGGTGGAGGGTAGAAGATGTTCAGACTGTGGGATAAATTACTCTGCCTGCAACTCAGAGAATACTGGCATCTGGGGCATCAGGAATGAACAAGGGGAGGAGGCAAGGGGCTGAGGACATACGGGGATGGGTGAGGACATGGAGTGCTAGCATGGCCGTGATTCACCCCATCCTAATTTGGCCTCCCTCCCAGATGGCCTCCCTGGTCGTCCTGGGCTAGTCACGATGGGTGAACCACACTGTGGGACAAGTTGTGGTCAAAGTAGGGAGCGAGCAAGGCTAGGTACTTGTTACAGGGAGAAGAGCATATTTGTCATGCATCCTATGGTGTGTGAACCCCTCACTGGGTGTGTATATGAGTGATCACATTATATCCTGACAACTTTACAAGGTTTCCACTTTCAAGATGAGTAAAGTGAGGCCCGCAGAGGTTAGCTGAATTTCCGGGGACTCACAGGTGGTGTGATAATCCACTCAAGGAAGACTGAGAGCTCCCTGAATATATGACTGGAGTTGTGCCAAAGCCTGTGCTGACCAATGTCTATGTTTGTGATTAGAAGGTCACTTTAGGGATGTGATTATGGTCAGAGCAGACATGAATACTTGTATTGCTCACAGGTAACCAGCCTTTCTCACATGCCTACACACACCTCACCTGCCTTGCAGCAGTCCCCCTACCTTTGTGTCTTCTTACAAGCCCCCCAGGCCCCCTCTCTGGGCTTCAAGCCTCTCACTCACACACCCACGTGCCCCCCACTCCCCACTGCCATTTGCAAACAGCTAAGTGGAGCACAGCTTGAGTTTGATGCTTGGTGATGATGAGTTTCCCAGCAGGGGAAGGGTTTGCTTTGCAGAGACAAAGACCAAAGCAGCAACATTAAATCTTCCTGCTCGTCCACACTCAGAGCTGCAAGGAGGCCCAGACAGCCGTCTTTGGGAAAGCAGCAATGGGGTAGATCCAGAGCAAACAGAAACCCCAGGGGGTTAAATGCAGCAATAGAGATGCCCAAAGCAGGGCTGATGGGATAATGGAGGTGGGTATATGCAAGGCCATTAACTGGCGGATGAAAGGACAGAACCACAGAGGGAAAAGGCCACAGGGAGAGGAGAGACTGGAAAGTAGGGGGCCAGCTTTTAGCTCAGGCTCTGCCACCTAATCATGGAATGATTTTATGCTTCAGAATTTTAATTCCACTTTTTTTTTTTATGGGAGGGGAGGATTGGATTACTTTTAACTCCAAGTAAACCGGAGTTTAACTAGTCAACAAAGCCATGAGCAGTTCTAGGAAAGGGACTATATTTTAGCACAGTTACTACAGACAGAAGGGACCCAGTGATTTATTCATTCATCTACTGTATAACCAGGCCTTATGCTAGGGCCTGTATGCACAGTGGTGAGCAACACCAGTTTGGACCTTGCCTTCTGGAAATCCCTATTCTAGTGGCAAAGGAGACATTAGATAATAATCACACAAAAAGCTGTCTCCTTATAACCACAATTTGTGCTCTGAAGGAGAGGGGTAAAGTGCTATGAGACAGCATTATATGGAGATTTAATTTGGACTCTAAGTTTGGGGTAGCACTCCCTCTGAAAGTGACATTGAAGATGAGCTCTGAAGAATGAGCAGGAATTAGCCCTGTAAAAAGTAGGAGCGCAAAACTTCCTGGGGATGGAGCCAAAGCACCCTGAAATGGGGAAAAGCTTATCCGGTTTGAGCAGTGAACACAAGGCGCATGTGGCTGGAGCACAAGAAATGAGGGGCCACTGCTGAGGAGAAGGCTGGGGAGGTAGGTGGCAGCCTGGTTGGCTAGGGTAGAGTGGCTGGGCCTAGTTGGCGAAGGGTGGAACTGTCCGAGGTGCTGATCGAGAAAGGGTGCTAAGGCACCAGTGAGCTCTTGGGGCTACTCAGAGGAAAACTTTGGGTGGTTGTGGCTTCAGAGTACGTGGACAGTGGGCCCCCCTCCATACCAGTCCCCCAGATCACTCTTTCCCTGACCTTTGTGCAATGTGACATTTCAGCATCCTTTATACTTGTCATTATTTGGAATATTTTATAAACTCACCTCCTATAACCATCCCCCGAAGGAGCTGGGGCAGGAAAGATATTCCCTGCTGCAGGAACGCAGAAAAATGAAGAACTTGGTGATTTTTTTCATAAAGAAAGTGAGGGTCTTGGAACCCATTAGCCAACCATCTCCTCCACCTATTTATACATTTATATGCAGGATTCAGAATCATAGGACATAGGGAGTCTGTGGCCAGGTTATGAGAGAGAAACCTAAAGGTGTACAGGAAGGTACCAGAAATGAGTGAAGTGGGTCAGGCATAAGAAAACTGAGGGATACACTAGGGAGAAGTGAGGTCTGGGGCAATTTGGAGAGTGCACATCCTGTCTAAAGGAGCAGTAATTATGCAGCACCATGGCTATTGCCATGAAGGGATGTGGGCCCACAGTTGCCCCATCTTCTATTTTTAAAGAGGCACTAGAAATTTGGATTTTTAGATGAAATTTCCTATTGTCTAAATTACCAAGTAATTGAATTAAAAAAAAATTTCCCTAGTCTAGTGAGTCATACAGAAAATGTCTGTGAGGCCCGTGGGCCTCCAGTTTGCAACCCCTGTTGTGGTCTACTCCCCTTCTTTGATAGATGAGTATATGGCTCTAAAGAGAGGATGCAACTTGCCCAATGTGTCAGGGAATACATGTTATCATGGACCAGAATGTACCTTCCCAAGCTTGGAGTGTCTGCTACATGCTAGGCCCAGTGGACACAAAGATGTGTTCAGAAGACATAGCCCCAGGCCCGGACGTGCTCATGGTCTGGTGAGGAGCAGGCCCACCCCTTCCAGGACACAGTATGATGGCTGTTAGCTGTTGGCACGGAGAAGGCGCAGAAGAGTCACATGCATACTGATGGGGTGGAGCTATTCAAAGAGAGTTACAGTCTCCTGCAGCCCAGGTGCCCAGCTTCCAGGGTGTGTCTCTGTGCCAGCAGGTGGGTGCTGAGGGTGAGGATCACCACTCCTCTTGGCTGGAGGCTGGATGCAGGAGTGCAGGCGGGAGCGTCTCTGCTGTGCCTGGCAGAGGCAAGGCTGTGCCCGCAATTTACAGCCCGCTCTCTGCCACCTAATTGCACCATCAGCGCTTGGTGTCACAGGGCCAGGGTGAGGATGGATGGGCTACAGTTATGGGCCTAATGGCCGCACTAAAGTGTGGTGTTTACAGTGTTAAATAGCCTAGCCTGCCCATGCTTGAGGGCCACCCTCCAGCTCCATTTTGGGCCAGGAGCTCGGTGCATCTGGGCTGGGTTTTGAGAGTGGCTTGAGAAGGGGCTCCCCACTCTGTCTCCTGTATCTCGTCCCTAATGTAGGCAGCAGAGCTCTGTGTTGGCAATACAGGCCTGGCACTGGTCCTCTTCCCCTCCTTTCTGGGTGGCAGCTTTGCACAGATAGGGCTGTGCTTTTACCATAAGGCTGGGGCTCCCCCAAGGCAAGGGCTGTGTCTCCCTGACAAGACTGGGGACTCCCACCAGGTAGGGCTTTATACCCATTATCCTACCAGGAACTATATCTCTCTCATCAGACTTGGGGCTCCCTGAACTTGGGGCATATTCATCCTCCATCAGACTGACTTCTCTAAGAGGATGTACTCTTTCTCCCACCAGAGTCCTTGGGGGTGAGGACTCCATGCTTTGGTTCTTTCCCCCTTTAAGCTTCAGCTTGCTCATCTATGAAACGGACTCCCAACACTCTTCTGCAGGTTTCGTTTTTGTTTTGTTTTGCTTTAAGAGTGGGCATTCAGCGCTGCTCCTCCAAGCGTGGTCTGCAGACCACCTGCCTGGGCGTCACCTGGGAGCTTGTTAGAAATGCAGTGTCAGGCCCTGCTTCAGACCTGCAGAATCAGGGTCTGATCTGAACACCATCCCAGGTGACCGTCATGCACACTGAAGTCTGATTTACAAAGCTCCTAAGACAGTGCCTGACATATAGTGGCCTCAATACTATTTGTTTCTCCTTCACCCTTTTGGCTTCCCAGTGTCTGCGTAGGGGCATTGTAGGGGTCACGAGTGGATGGAGATGGGGACCCATCTCAAGGGCCGGGCCACAGTACATGCTCAATAAATACTTGTTGAATGCAAGAAGGGACCATTGCATCTGAGCTCTCCAAATCATCCACCATGCTCACTTGACTTTGGCCCCTGCCCTGTTGCTCTTTCTCTCCCAAGTACTTCTCTTCTTGCTGGCCAGAGGAAGGGTTAAAATCTAAGAACCAGCAAAATTTCCATGTCATGCTGGATGGTGCCTGCTCAGGCCACATCATGGGGGCTCTGGCAGAGGAAGGGTAGTGGACAGGCATTGTGCCGCCCTCAGAAAAGGGACTCTAAGCCCCTGGACACAGCCTCAGTCTACTCTGGGGAGAAGCCCAGGCCACATTCCCATCCCTATCCCTGTGTGGACTTGCTGTGCAGCCCAGGGTAAGTGATTGTCCCTCTATGGGGAAAGGGAGATCAGCCTCTCTAAAATAGGTGCGCCCAGAGGGTGTGCCTCCTGACCTCATACTCAGTTCAAGAGTCCCCTTTGCAGGGTCCCTGATGAGGCAATGCCAGTCTCTGCTTGAGCATTCCCTGTGCTGGGGAGTTCCCTACCTCACAGGGGAGCCTCTCCACGTGTGGAATGCCCTCATGGCTACCAGGTACCTGAATTATATCTGCCTGTATTTCAGTTCAGTGTGACTCAGACAAAATCAGGGCACGAGAAGAGGCTCTGGAAATAGACATTGTCACTGGTTTCAGGGAGTACTCAGGGGAAAGAGGGGCAAGTTAGACTCCTCTAGCACAGGGCAGAATGTGATTATAGGTTTGATGGAGATATCAATGTTCTGGGGACACAGAGCAAAGAAACCGTTATTGTTGTGTGTGTGGAGGAAATCAGGGAAGCTGCATGGGGGAGAGGGTGTTTGAATTGGACTTTGAAGACTGGGTAAGATTCCAGTGGATGTGTCTGTCTTTGGATGTCTCTCAAATCCTCTCCTCGTCACCATGCTCACTGCCCCTGCCTTGGTTCCAGCCCCAGCCCCTCTCACCTGGACTAGTCCAGTGGCCTCTTAACACTGGCCCACCACTCTGTCTCTTGTCCCACCCCCTGGAACCATCCTTCACTCAGCCGCCAGAGCAAATGCATGCTCACAGCAGTCAGTGGCCCTGCGGCATGCCCCTGGCACTGTGAGACCCTGGTGTTCCTTGTCTCACCACTACTCCCCTAGTCTTCACAACCCAGCGACCACAAACTGCTCCAAGCTTCTCAAATGTGTGTGTTCTTTATGACTCTGACCCATTGCACATGCTTTTCTCTTTGCTCAACACACCCTTCCCTCAGCCGTCTTACCCAGTTGCTAAATCTCTCTTTACCCTTCAGGATCCAACCCTGCACTGCAGGCATCCTTGGTAGCTCTCTCTCTACCGTCATGGCCACCACACTATTTTTAAATGACTTTTTGGGGAGACGGTCTTCTCCTGCTATATCAGGCAGAGATTTGTTAATCTCATGTTATTCTGTGTTTTATTAGTAGTGCCAACGGTAGGTGCTTACTGCATGTTGAAGGCACAGATGACTAAGTGAGTAGAGTTGCAGGCAGAGAACAGAGTTTAGGCATAGGTGTGGAGGAGGGACAACGCGATGAGCTGCTTGCTGTGGCTGGAACGGGAGGTGAGGGAGGAGGTGGGCTTTCAGGGGTTGGGGGCTTACAGGAGGTGGGCTGCAGCTGTCTGGATCCTTATCCTGTCCTCTGGGGAGGGCCCTTCAATCCCTGGCTCCTCAGCTGGAATGGGTGGGATCCACCAGCCTCCTCACCCTCTGCCTTCCTCACTGAGATCCCTCCCGAGACAAGGGGGAGGGAGACGGCTCTGGGGTGGCAGCTCTCAGATGCATCCTTTCCAAGCAGCGTGCTCTGCTGTCCCTATAGCAGGGGCTGTGTCGGCTTGTTGCTTGCTGGAAAGGGAAGTCAGGGAGATAATTGTGTCTCCTAGGGAAGAAATATGGGTGTAGGCAGCAGCATCTCTCTTCCACTTTGGGAGAAGAGATGTCTACTCAGCATCCTTCCCCAAAGTGGGGTGTGGTAGGGAGGAGTGTTTAACTCTTTCCCTCTAAATGCCCTCTGCAAAATCAATTCCCAAAGACGAACAGTGCCTAAGGAATTTGGAATCATCCAAAGAGGTGGTTGGGGGAGAGTTCTTGGCTTGGGATGGGCTGATGGCAGGTGGGGAATCACAGATGTCCAAGGGGACAGTGGGCAACTCTGGAGCATATCAGTTGAGAGAGTGGCCATGGTGTTCATTTCAGTCTTCCACGTTTATCCCGCTGTCATTCTTGTAGATTGTCTTGTTTCACGCAGCCCGAGGCATCTACTTTCTGTTTGGCCCATGGGCAATCTGAGCCCTGCTCCAAAGCCAGAGGCTGGCTCAGAAGGCACAGAAGGGGCTCTTGCTCCAGGCCAGGCAGCCCTCCATCTCCATCACTCGATTAATTTGATTTCCAAATGAGTTTATTCATGCCATTCTCCTTCACGGCCCCAATCTGCAATTTCCATTAATTAATGATTGTAAATTGCTAAGTAACGAACCACTTGGTTGTGCTGCTATTATTAATGGCTGGGAGTGGACCTTGATCAGAATGTGGGGGAGAAGGTTCATTAGCCTCATGTGGAAGGACTGTGTGCTGCAGACAGGGCCAGTGGTCCAAGGGGAGGGCAGAGTGAGGGCATGACAACCCTTGGGTCCCATCTTCTCACCAGCTTGGGAGGTAGGAAGCTTTGGGGCCGTGGGATGCCCCCTGGTGGTGGCCCCGAGATCCTGAGTGTCAGGGTTGGGGACTGAGGGAGGTGGTGGTCAAAGCTATCCCTAGAAATGGCAGGTTGGGAGATTGCACAGGGCCTGGCCAGCTGGAGCAGTGAAATGATCCAGCAAGATTGCTGGTGAGGGCTGGGGGTGACCTTGGGGGGAGGGGAGAAGGTAGGCCCCCAACACCTGCTAAGAACGGACTCCAGGTGCTCAGAGTTGACCCAGGCATTCATGAAACATCCATACAGTAGCTGGGATCCAAGGCAGCTCGAATTACATGCTTAACAGGGACATGACTCTAGGGCCACCAGAGGTTGAGGGAATGGAGTAATTTATTCTTCCTGGAAGAAGCTTGGAGGTCTCATTGGAGAAAGCACTATTTGAGCAGGAGCTCTGAGGATGGGAAAGACCTTTCTGATGGTGAGTGAGGGAAGGCCATTTCTGGAGGAGCTTCAGCAGAGCGAATGCTAGCATGTTCCGGCAGCAGCGAGTGATCCAACATAGCCAGGGTGTATGTGCATGTGTGTGCACGTGTTCGCAGGCACGTGTGGGATAAGTGATGAGCAGTGAGGCGTGAGAAGGTAAGCTTGGCGAAGTGGGCAGCAGCCAGCTTGGAGCACAGCCTGGCATGGTGGTTAAGAGTGTAGGCTCTGGGGGCGCCTGGGTGGCACAGCGGTTAAGCGTCTGCCTTCGGCTCAGGGCGTGATCCTGGCGTTATGGGATCGAGCCCCACATCAGGCTCCTCTCCTAGCAGCCTGCTTCTTTCTCTCCCACTCCCCCTGCTTGTGTTCCCTCTCTCGCTGGCTGTCTCTATCTCTGTCAAATAAATAAATAAAATCTTAAAAAAAAAAAAAAAAAGAGTGTAGGCTCCGTATGGGTTTGAATCCCAGCTCTGCCACTCAGGGGTTGTGCTCTGGGCATGTGGCTTAACTTCTCTGAGCCTCATTTATAAAATAGGGATAACAACAGTAGCCACCTTACAATAAAAGTTGCTGTGTGGATCAAGTGAATTAATACACATAAAGTGCTTAGAATAGTGCCTGTCATAGAGAAGGTTCTCTACGAGGTCAGCTATTATTATTATAATTATTCTGTAAGAAACACAGTGCTACTGCAAGATTTTCCAAGGAGACTAGACATGGTCAGAGGAATTGGGAGCAGAGTGCCCAGAAGGGCATCCAGAAATGGGGTGTTTGGATTCTCATAATGACTGGGGGCCACAAATTAATGAGAATATCAATTAGGACAGGCCAGGGGTGTTAAATATCTTGTAATGTGTAAGACATCTCAGTCAATGAAGAACCAGATCCCCCTATATGCTGTGGTGCTGCTGTGGGAAACTCAACTTGGATGACTAGCTCTGGCTGTGGGTGCAGTGGCCTTGGAGAGGGTGGAGGTCAACTTCAGCCCTCGGTGCATGTGACCACACCTCGGGCTGGGCTGGCGGTCTAGCAACACAAACGTGCAGATGTTCCCCTTTCATCCTTTTCTTTCTTTTCCTCTTTTTTTCCTCCTTCCTCCCTCCCTCCTTCATTCCCTCCCTCCCCCCACTCCTTCCTTCCTCCCTCCCTATCTCCCTCCCTGTCTCCCTCCCTTCTCCTTCCTTCCTTCCTTCCTTCCTTCCTTCCTTCCTTCCTTCCTTCCTTCCTCCCTCCCTCCCTCCCTCCCTCCCTTCCCTTTTCTTTCTCAAATACTGTCAAATTCCAGGGAAAAAATGGCAAACAGGTCAGCATCTCATGGAGCTTTGATTCTAGAGGGAGAGACAGACCAACAGGGTGTGGTGGGGAAGTGCAGCATGGGAAAATTTAAAAGTGAATCTAACCCAGTTCTGGGCTCTGTGCTCAGACCATTGGACTGCAAGGAACAGAGACATTCACTCAAGGTTTTCAACAAATGGAACTTATTATAAGGCTACAATCACAGCCTGATGGGAATCCTATGGGAAGAACAGGTTTCAGGCACTCCAGTCATTGGATCTGGGGGGAAAAAGTCTGGGTCCATGGCAACTATTGGATCTAGTTTTCTTATTTCTTCAGCAGTGTGGAGCATTGCTGGGGTGTCCCTGTACTGAGACATCAGGAATATGGCTCAGCCGTGCCCCACATAGGGGCTTCTGGCTGGCTCTAGCAGCTTCTCCTGCTCTCAACAGCTTTCTTCTTTTCTCAACATCCGGATGCCTCATGATTTCTACTTAACTCGTAACCTTAAGTTACCCCAGACAGCCTCATGGCTTTACCAACTTTGTGTATCTTCCCATTCAAATTCTGTAAAGAGGATCTGCCTAGCTTAGCCCAGCCCATTAGGGGAAGCCTTTCCCAGGTTGGCCACCTCTGAGGGGCCCACGTGCCGTCCAGGTGACTGTGACCTGGCCGCACGGTATGTGCCCAGCTCAGCACAGTAGGCTTCACTGTCTTGTCCAAGATATTGGGCCGTGTGTTTCACACACCCTAATAGGATCCTACAACCACATGCATGTGGCAAGGGCGTTGTCTTTCTTTCTGAGAATGGTGATGACCCAAGTTGTAACTGCAACCCGAGGTGAGGTCAGGCAGCCACTCTAAGAGCTCCCTCTGAAAACTCTGTTCCCCCAAACTTGTCTAATTCCTGCTGCCCTGATGGTGAAACTCTGGATTTTTGTTCTAACCATATTTAGCCTTGAGTCCACTGGCTCAAAGTCCTGAAGAAGTGGGACATAGCATGATTTTCCAGGGACTTATCCCTGGCAGCGCTCTTTCCTTTCCTGGAATGTGGTCTGGTAGAAAATATAAACTCTGGGATCAGGCGGTGGCTCCACCCCTTACCTGGCTTCCTGAGTCTTGGTTTCTTCACTTGGGAAATGCAGATCCCAGTACTGCCATCAGAGGTTCCTTCTGAGTGGCTGGCTCTAGATGCTGCCTGTGTGCTCTGCTTAAGGCCCTGTGTCCTCAATGGTTCGACAGGGAGGTGGCGGGGGTTGGGGGGAGCTGAAGGGGACGGGCCCATCTCACCCACAGAGCTAATCCTTGTCCTTTCCTGCAGTTCTGTTGTGCTCCCCACTCAGCTCGACCCCAGTGCCTGTCACCCGCACTTCCAATGCGGGGCCTCTGCTTGGCTCTGTAGGCTGCCTATCTCCACGCGCACCAGCTCCCTCTGCATGGGAGGATTTTCATCATTCCTCCTGGGCCTGGAACCAACGACTCTTGTTATTTCCCCCAGATGTGCTCCCGGGAAGCTTGATAATCACTGTCTCCTCCCCAGTGTCTCTCTCTCTCTTTTTCTTTGTTTCTCTGTGTATTTCTCTCTACTTCTCTCTTACCTTTGGTTGTGTTTTTGTGAGGATTCATGGCTGAGATGCCACCACAGACCCTGTTCTCACTTCTGCCAAAGTCTCAGGGAAATGGGTAGACATGTGGAAGAATTTCCTGATGTCACATGTCACCAGGCAGTATGTTGACCATCCTTCCCCTGAGAAGGTGGTTCACAGGAGACAGACGCTGAGCCGCACGCAGGTCTCAGGGGAGCCGGCCGGGGGCGGGTGTGGAAGGGTTGCTCAGCGGGATTTAGGACTCTGCTCTGTGGATTTGAATGCAGTATTGTTCTCCCATCATTCATTCTCCTCCATTACTGTTGGATAACTTAAAAATCCCAAAAAATTTTTGACATTAAACAACTCTCGGTGAAAAAAAAAACAACCCATCCCAATCGAACAATAAGGATATTTTCATCTCTCCTCATCTCCTGCAGGCTTCGTTAATGCACACATTTGTTTTGCTTGGTGGTAACCAATGTGTGAAGACATTTTCTGCCTCTTCCGCTTATCAGTATCTTACCTGAACGTTCCTCTGTATCCACTTAGTCTACAGAGCTGTCATTTTTAATAACTATAGCACATCAATGTGACCACCGTTTGCTTACCACTGCGTTGAGCATTTGAGTGCCGGCCAAATTTCCAATCTTGCAGACAGTGCTGCCTCGAACATCTTTGTCAAACTGCTCCCCCCTCCCCCTTTCCTTTGGATTATTTCCCAAGGGTTGATTCCCAGAAGGGGAATTACCAGGTCAAAGGGCACAAATAGTTTTGTAGCTCCTTTTCCACTTTGCAGATTTTTCCCCCGCAGACAGACTTGAGTGGTAACACTACCACCAGCATCCACAGGGATGGAACAGTGGGGACGAGGGCTTCCGTTTCTTGGGATGAGACCTGCTCCCAACTTGCTGTGTGACCTTGGGCAAGTCGGGTCCCCTCTCTGGACCTAGGTCTTCTTGTCTGTAAAATGAAGGAGTTGGACGAGGTGATCTGTAATGAGGGACACTGGAGTGCAGGATGATTTGAATGGCAGACACTGGAGGGTCGAGCGCGCTGGGATTTGCGTTCCTCTCCTCAGCAGTGAAGACAAAGCTGGGATGATTTGTTATTTGTGTGTCAGATAAATTGTGTCATGCATGTATGCGTGGGATTGGGGTTGTGCTGGGGAGATGTAACATGGCTATCCTGGGGCCCAGTCACATAGTATCTCTTCTGGTTGGTCAGCACCCATGCCATGTTGCTGATTAAGTATTTTGAGTTTTATCCCTGCGCATTCAGGAAATGTTTGGGAGTTAGAACCGGGTTTGAATCCCACCTTGACATTTGTCGGCTTTGTGGGATTTGAGCAGATGACTTAGTACCTTGGTTTCTCATCTATAAAGTGGGAATAGAAATACCCACCTCATAGATTGTTCCAGAGAGTGAAATGAGACAATTCATATAAAACACTATGACAGTGACTGTCCCGCTGGAGCCAGACCAGATTAGTAATATTTTCCAAGGACCTTGTGCCCTTCCCAGCTGGTGTGATCCTTGTCAAGCGGGATGCCCACAACCCAGATTATTGCTGCCTCCTCTCCTGAGGAGGATCAAATCGGCAGGATCCTGCAACGTGCCCGGGAAGGGCCTCATCTTTCTTGGGGGTAGCCCAACCCTGGCCTTTTCTGGATTCGGTTCATGAGGAGCCCTGAGCTGGGCTGGCCCTCTGGCTGCTCTCTTTCCCTCTGCACACACAAACTCCTTACAGAGCTTCCAGGCTCCCAGGGCATTTGGAGGAGTCAGAGACTCATGGGGCCCAGCCAGCATGGCGGCAGCCTGTGCTGAATTTGCTCCATCTCCAACTCCCAATTCAAGCCTTTGCTCTGTGTTCCATCTATACCTCTGCCTTGTCCTGGAGCCTTTCCACAAGTGTGGGCTTTCAGAATTGGGAACCCTTGGAACGGTCTCCAGCTTCCTGGAGAGCCCTGAGCCCATCTTCGGAGCCAAGCCCCTGCCACTTGTGACTTGCTCCTTTTTCTGCCCTGGCTACAGGCCTGTGGCCAGGCTCTGCCGGGTCCAGCTGCTCGGTTCTCCCCTTCATTCATCACCATCTGTAGGTTTTCCCAGAACGCTTGCCTTGCCAGTGCTTCTCTCCCTCCCAGCCCCTGCCATGGGATTGTCTGCTTGAGGAGAGAAGCTGGTGGAAGGGCCTCCAAGGGAAGGCGCATCTACTGGGAGATGAAGCCAGGGCCCTAGGCCAAGAAGCTTCCGGGCCAGCAGGTTTGATAAGGCCTGACTCTGGATAGTAAAGCATGGAAGGTATTGAGAGAGGTAAGTGGGGAGGAGCAGAGTGACTTCTGGATTTGGGCCCAATGAGGACTTTCCTGATCGCACAGGCAGTCCCTCCCACTGCTGTTCTAATGCCCAGACCATATCACAAGAACTATGCCAAGTCCACGGATGGATACTGAGGACAAGATGAGAGGCATTGTGTCTGTTCCCATAGAGCTTATAGGCTAAGATTCAAGTCCTCACTCTCCTTCCCACATGGTCACTGTCAAGCCCTCTGTTATTTGTGTCCTGCTTGGCTCACAGGACCGGCCTCTGTAAGGGCCCACCTGTGCCAGGGACAGAAGGACTGAGAAGAGGCAGCGTCCTGCTGCTGCCTACAGGGAATTGTCTCCATACCAGGGGTTGGAAACCTCTGGTTCACCATCTGCTTTTGTACATTAGCTTTTCTTAGAACACAACCACACCCGTTGCGTCTACACTGTCCGTGGCTCTGTTCCCTCTACAGTGGCTGAGGCGAGTGGCTGTGACAGAAACTGGATGGCCGGTAAAGCTTGAAATACTGCTGGCTCTTTAATGTCTCCTGAATGTTCAGGGAACAATATGAGCCCCCTGGAAATTTAGGGACTTGCTGTATGCTGGCTGTGAGGGGACGATCTGAGGGCTGCCTGGGTCCAGGAGGGCCAGGCTGGAGTTAGCCGCCCAAGTGCAGACACCCAACCCCCTCTGCTTGCCAGGCCCCCCTAGTGAGCTGGGCAGCCCCCGGCAAAGACAGTGGGGCCCTAGGAGGTATTCCTCACCCTCCACTGGAGCCTCGGGCCTCCCCTAACCTCTTTGCACACATTCCCCCCTTCATGAGTGGAGGGAACTTTGGGGAAGAATCTGCTCTGGTCCTGCCCTTGTCCCTGCCACCCTGTTCTTCGGATTTCTTGCAGACAGGAGCACTGTGGGGAGGCACCACACTGCTAAATTGTTGTGTCCCCCTGGTCTCAGTTGGTCCATCTGTAACACGGAGACAAGAAGACTGCTGGGTTCTTGGCTCTCCCAGAGGAAAATGCACATCTTATTCCTCAGTCAGGATGGCTATCAGCGTAGTTCTTTTGTTGGGGAAGGAGAGGGAACAGGGTCTCTTCAACCGGAGACCCATGGTTTTTCCTACAGTGAGCCCAAGGCTGTAGACTCCCATTCCTACAAAGTGTCTTTCCAAGTAACGGAAACAATGTAATTAGCAGCCTCTTTGTTCAGGGTGTTAATTAACTTGTTTTTTCTGAATACACCTTTTTCCAGGTACAGCCCATCATCTCTCGGGTGCTGGCAGGGGGAAGGCAATTAGATCCTTGTTACTGTGCAATTAATTATGGCTTGGAAACAGCTCAAGGAGGCTGGGGGGAATTCCTCAACAGTACCAGCCCCAGGAAGGGGTCTGGCTAAGAAGTAGGTGCTGAGCTGAGCCTCGTTTGTGGGATCGGAGAAAAGGCTGTGGAGCCCAGTTCAGGGCATTGCAGAAAGGCAGATCTGAGCACCTCGCTCCCCTGCTCAAGAACTTTCAGTGGCTCCCTAGTCCCTATCAAATCAGACCAAGCTCCCTACTTGAACATTGAAAACCATCTATTATGTGGCCTAAACCTATCTTTCCAGAGTTTCCTGCCATCACAGCTACCCATAGTCCATCTTCCAGGCAAACAAGGACTCAGCTACTTGAATGCGCTTTCCGTGTCTTTGTCCACACTCTTTCCCTACTTGGGGAAAGCCCTCCGTCTTTTAGCTTGAATGGCATGATCATCCTTGAAAATACTACTCCCTCCTGGATCTTTTCCTAAGGGCAGAAGGGGTCTTAGAAGGAGTAGGGGCTTTGGACTTACATAAACTTGGACTCAAGTAATTAACCTCCTAGAGCCTCAGAGCCTGCCCCTCCACTGCTCCCGGTGCAAAGAGGGCCCTGGGACTGGCCTCACGGACAGTGTGCGACAAGTGCCCAGCTTGGATGAGTCCCCTTTGTGGGTATCCCCACTCCCCACCCCTGTGTTCATGTTGTGGCTGTTAGCATTGCCTTTGTGGGAATGGTCACACCTCCCTGGATCATAGGCTCTGCTTTTTTCAAACTAGTTTCCATCTTTTGTCCCCTCTGTCCTTCACATCAATCTGCTGAGGTGGGCAACTGCACTCCAGACACCCTCTCAGAGAGACGGTCAAAGGTGGTGGTTCTCAGTGACGGCACTACTGCCCCCTAGGGGGCATTTTGGACCACCGCCAAGATTGGAGGGTGCCTGGCAATGGGCCAGGCTAAGGTGCTACATGTCCTGCCAGATGTCATGCCCGTGAAACATGTAGTGTGTGTTTGTCTGGGGCTAGAACTTAACTCTGTGTTACTTGTTTCCACTATTTTGGGGCATGAGTTTATATATAAATATAATTATATATGTTATATTATTATATATTATATATAATTAAATATATTTACATATAAATATAATTAGATAGATCTAATTTTCCAGGAATGTAACAACCAAGTACAGTCAGAGGAAGGTTGGACTTTGTTTTGATGAGTATTTTACTAAGAATTGTTCGTCAGTTGGAAAACCACATTGTAGATGGCAAAACTGCTCATGGTGTCTCAGTCCCCAAAAGAGGCTGCAGACTCTGTCGGCATTTTCAGGTTTGATGTTCAGGAGGCATTTAGATGCTAGTGTTTGACTCCTTCCTGAGTCTCCATGGGTGCTCCCGCTAAAACATGCGCATACTGAAATACATATTGTTTTATTATAATCCCCCCCTTATTTCACCTTTATATTACAATTAGGGCATTTAAAAATTATGTCTGGAAGCAGGTTGTATTCTCTATGAATTCCATTTCATTTCAAGAGGGCATTCCCAAATGTTGGTTATAAAAAGGGATGATGATAAACCTGAGACTAGCCCAGCCTGGAAAAATTCCTAGTTGGGCCCCATCCCTGTTTGGTAAGGACCAGGGTCCAGGTGGCACATGGGAGGGGGGTGCTGCAGGTGGCTTCAGATCTCCACCTCCCCACCCCCGTGCCTCCACGGCTCTGTGTGTGTGCAGACATGACTGCCATGTGTGGGTGTTTTGCAGGGTGTGCCTGAAGGTGAGCCAGGCTGACTGTGCTCCTGAGTGGCAGGAGTGTGTGTGCATGGCAAGGTGGGCCCTGTGAAGACACACACTCTGCCTGGGGCACACCTGCTTCTGGGTGTACCTGCGGGAGCCGGGCTGGAGGCAGCTGCCAGCTGGTCCCACTTGGAGCCTTTCTTCTTTCAAACAAGAGGGAAACATTTGTTCAGTTTCGAGGGGAGCCTGTCACACAGCCTTGCTGGGGAAGTGACAGGCATTTCTGCTAAGGAGAGTCCTCCTGCCCTGCTTGCTGCTGCCAGCCCCGCCCTTCCCCAGGCCCCCGGTCCAGGTCCCCTTCCAGGCAGACCCCTCCACTCTTCACCTCCTCCTGGACTAAGTCGCTTAGCCAGATACCGGATGATCAGGGCTCCTGGCTGAAGCTGAGCTAAACCAGGAGGAGCTGCCCTGCCTCCACCACATCTGGACTTCTGGCAGCTCCTTTCCCGCCTTAGTTTCCCCACCTGCACAGGGCCTTAGTTTCCCCACCTGCACAGGGCAGGTGTCCCCCTCGCACTCACGTTTCTCTAGTCTGTGACTTTCTTTTCAATTTCAATTCTTCCTGCCAATCCTTTACCCCTCTCTTGGGCTCCCTGCCACGTATGAAGTGAATTAATTAGAGTTTAATAAAGGGCTTCCAGAGTAGGTTTTCTTCTTCTGGCTTCTTCTCCCATCCCAGGCCAGCCCCTGCCCTGCCAGTCCTTCTTCTGGGCTGTGTTCGTGTTTGCAGTGGAAAGCGGCTCCTGATAGGAAGTTAATGTTCCGGAATGACAGTGCCCACCTTCTGGGAGTGCAGGGCCCTTGTTACCCTCACAGCTAATTAGCTAGTGGCTCGGCTTTGGGAGATGTGGATGGAGCTGGAAGCCTCATTGCAGATCAGGTTTCTTTTCTGTTCTTTTTAAAGATTTTATTTATTTATTTGAGAGACAGAAAGAGTGGCGGGGAGGGGCAGAGGGAGAGGGAGAAGCAGACTCCCTGCTGAGCAGAGAGCCCAGACACAGGCTCAATCCCAGGGCCCTGGGATCATGACCTGAGAGGAAGGCAGATGCTTAACTGCTTAACCGCTTAACCTAACTGACTGAGGCACCCAGGCGCTCCGCATATCAGGTTTCGATCTCCAAACAGTGAGGTGTTTGTCTTGGCCCTTGGGAGAGCAGGGAGCTGGGCAGTGCTGGGAACATTAGTATGCGTGTGTTCGTGCACACACACACACATGCACCTGTTCATAGGCATGGGATGGGCTATGGGATGGAAGGGGTTTACACAGTTGTCTGTGGATGATGATCTTGAACTCCTTCTCAGGCCTGGGCCTGAAGTAGGTCGCGGTCCTGCCTTGTGGCCCATCATTTCAGGTTGGACCAGCCAAGGCAGGAGCCCCTCATGGTGTTGCCAGTTACAGGTCCTTCCAGTCTGTAACCAGGCAGCCTTGTTCTCATCATCTGATCTCATACCCACCTCTTTCTCCCTAAAGAATGGGGAGTCCTGCTTTGCTGCTGAAGGCTGTGGAGCCAGGGGCTGGTGGTTTGGGGGCAGTGGAGTGGTTTGAGGTGATGGTCACTCGGGGCTGTTGTTACAGGTGCTGGAAGCTGATGCCCTGATTCTCCTTCACGGATGTTTTGCATGTGTTTCCGTCTGAAATAGCCCTCCTGTTCCCCCCTCAGAGGCAGCAGGAGAGAATTCCAAGGGAAGGCCCCTCCTGCTTTCAGAAGCCCAGAGGCTGAAAGAGCCTTTTATCAAATTGTTGGGCCCATGTTGAATGACACATACTTCTACCAAAAAAATTATTTGTTGTTGAAATTCCAAATTAGCTGGGTATCCTGTTTTATTTTTGAAATCTGACAAACATGGAAGGGCATCTGGTCCATCAAAATGGGCAAACTAGGGTGATGTGTTTTGCCCTTGGGTGTGGCCAGCTATGCTCCCGAGCTTTCTCATCTGTAAATGGTACTATGATGACAAGGTGGGAGGCCGAGGAAGACCATGGGTTTTAAGACCTGGGTCTGACAGCCTCCCAGGCTCCTCTTCTGCTCCTGGTGTATCCCAGAGGCTCTGGGAGGTCACACAGCTTCCCAAGCTCGGCTGATCCCCTTCCTGGCAGGACTGATGCCCTGAGCCTGGACTCAGGCACCTGTGTGATTGACAAGCTGTGAGGTGACTCCAAGGCTCACCTGGGACAGGGAAAGGCAGATTCAGGCCGGTGTCCCCACTGCACCCAGGAGGACAGGGAGGCAAGACCACACCATGAGTTCTGGCTGAGCCAGCTCTCAAGCTTAGCTCTCCTGCTTCCAAACTGGAATTACAAGACCTTGTTCTTGCTGCCTTATCCCGAGCAGGAGCCACGGGGAGAGGCACCGTGCAGAACAAAGCATGGAGGCCCTGGAGAGACAAGGCATCTCTGAGCCCAGGGCTGTGCAAGGAGCTCAAACCCTTCATCTTGCCAGTGCCCCTGCCTCTCCCCAGCCTGGATTTGCTGCTCACACCAGCCCCCTCCTCGCTGCCTTGCATGCCTCGCTCCCACCACCAGATCCTATTCCTCTCACTGCCCTCTTTCTTAATTTCTGCCCCTTCCTCATCTTGAAATCCTCCTGGACATCGTATGTCAGAACTCAGCCATGCATCCCCAATGCCCAGGGCACTGCATATAGTAGGTGCTCAGTAAGTAGCGGCTGGATAAAAGGACCCTGGATAAAAGGACCCTAGAGTCAGGACACCTGGATTCTTACTTCAGCTTGACTGCTAACTGGCTGCATGTCTCAGGACAGATCATTGAACCTCTCTGGGCCTCCACGGTCTACTCCCCAAAGTTGTTAACACAGAGTCAATGAGGAAACGTAGGTGACTTGTTATTTCCTTATTAATGTGGTCTCCTTGGCCCTAAATTGCCAGAACATTTTCTTCCTCGTGCTTAACTGCATGTAACCATAGGAGAACTTGCGGCCACATCCTGTGCGTGCCTCATCTTCCAAAAAAGGCAGGCTCCTGAGACTCTGCCACATGTCCTCAGGGAGCTCCTGTCCACTGAGGTCCCCAGTCTGAACTTCCAGTTCTGCCTTTTCTCCTAAGCTGTCCTAAGGCCCAGCCACCCGTTACCTGAAACTTGACAGGATGGAATCTAAGCTCGGCATCCTCTTCTCCAGACCTGCTTTCTGCCCCTCGGTGCTCCTTCTCTTCGTGGAATGGCCCCATCATCCACCCAACTGTCCTGGTGGAAACCTGGAGGCAGATTTTCCTGTAGGTCTCCACCACACACAGTCACCAAGTCCTGCTGACTTAACTTCGTATCTCCTCTCCAGCCCTGGCATGGCCTCTGCTCCATCACCCAGACCTTGGCCACAGCCTCTAGGCTCCAGGGCTAACCCCTTGAGTCCTGCTTCTGAAATGGACATCTGATCCCAGCGCTCCCTCATCTCCAGTCCTTCAGTGTCTCCCTGTGTTCCCCAGGGTCCAGTCCAAACCCTCTCAGGGTGCCTTAGAGGTAGCCCGGTGTGTTCTGGCCCCTTCTACCTCTCCAGCCTCAGCTTTCAACACTCCTCTGCCTCCCAACTTCAGACTCCTGACTCCACCGTTCTGAATGAGCTGCCTGCAGGCTCCTGAATTTGCTCAGTCCACTCTCCCTCTGCTGGACCTTTGCATGTGCTCTTCCCTGACTCTTTACCTGGCTAACCTCAGTTCAAACTTCATGTCTCTAGTTTCTGGAAACTTGCCCTGACCGAAGCCCCCCACCCCCAAGGCTCAGTTAGGTGCTCCTTCTATACAATTCTACAGCACCAGCCTCTTATCACATTTTAGCATGTCTTACCTTACCGACACTCACCAGTGCGTTGTCAGGTCCCGTGTATCTTCCCCAACAAACCCTGGGCTCCTTGAACGGACCATGTCTGGTTCATCTTTATGTCCTCAGTGTGTAGCCCTGTGCCAGACACCGGGCAGGTGGAGGCAGTAGAGCACAGTGGTTAAGAATCCAGACTCTGGCCCAGCGCCATCCAACATGGCAGCCGCTTGCCCCATGTGGCCAAGGTGCACTTGGCGATGTGGAGCGTCCACACTGGGAATTGCAGTGACTATAAAATGCACTCTGGATTCCGAAAACTTAGAATGAAAACAAGAATGTAGAGTATCTCATTAATACTTTGTTTTATACTGATTATATGTTGAAAAGATAAAATTTTGGATATGATGGGTCAAGTAAAATATCTTATCAAAATTAGTGGCACCAACTTATTTTTACTTTTAGAATGGGATTCTTAGCAAATTTAAAGTTACACACACAGCTCATGTTATACTTGCATTGGACAGCACTGCTGGCCCTGAGCTCCTTCCGCCCCTCCCGCCCCAACCCGCCCAGATTCAGATACCCACTCCATTATTCATGGGTCACATGGCCTTGGGTAAGATGCTTAGATGGTTTGTGCCTCAGTTTTCACATCTGTAAAATGAGGATAGTATTCGAATCCTCTGCGTAAGATTGTTATTTTTTTTTCAAAGATTTTATTTATTTATTTGACAGAGACAGAGACAGCCAGCGAGAGAGGGAACACAAGCAGGGGGAGTGGGAGAGGAAGAAGCAGGCTCATAACAGAGGAGCCTGATGTGGGGCTCGATCCCAGAACGCCGGGATCACGCCCTGAGCGGAAGGCAGACGCTTAACCGCTGTGCCACCCAGGCGCCCCTGCATAAGATTGTTATTAATATTAAATGAGTTAACTTGTGCTCTGCAGATAGGAAACCCAATATAAATATTAACCGACGCCATGGTGATTAGTTACTCAATTAACATTTGTTGAATAAAGCATTGAATTCCTGAATCCTAACCTCCTTGCCTTCGCCCTATCCCTGCAGCTACCACTTATCTGTCATTCAACATTTATTCAGCAAATATTTATTGAGAAACTACAATGAGTCAGGCATTGTGATCGACACTGCAGGCAAAGAGGAACACTTAATCGATCAATTAATTAATTCAGTGACTCTTTGGGTAGCATATCTTTTGTGCCAGGTGCTGTCTGGGCTCTGGGATACGCAGAGGCTAAATGATGCCCTCTGGACACATGGAAGAAACAAGATCTCAGCAAGGTCACGGCTGGCACTGTGGGCTGTGCGCAGGGACAGTGTGTGCGCGGGGTGATGGGGACAAAGAAGATGGACCAAACCCATCCTGGGAGAGGAGGGTGTCAGAAACGCTCCCTTGGAGGGGGCAACTGCTGTGTGAGCAGGGTCCAGCAGGGCAGAGGGGGGCTGCGCCCGGGAGTGGAGAGACATTTCCTCCACCATCCATCAGATGCTGAGCAGAGAGAAGCAGGGTCACACAACTTAACCTGAGCTGCGCAGCCCACATCAATATCAGTCGAGGCGGCTGTTTGTTCCTAAGTGGACAAGCCAGCTGGTTGATTGAATTTTTCACTCATCATTAGGATGTTGAACAGAATCTAGAAAACACAGCCCTGCAGCCAGAAGCTTGGGCATCCCTGGGCTTAAGCTTGGGCCCCCAGACGGCAGTACCCCTTGAGCTCCCCAAACCCTTAGAGCCAGGCTCCTCTGCCGTTTAGTGCACAGCTGGGAAGTTAAAAGCAGTTTAGCGATAATTCCACCTCCGCACTGAAGACTTCCACTGACTGTTAATGAATTTAAATGCTGGGGATTTTCTCTGATGCCTCATTGCATATGCTCCTCACATTAAGATGCTAATGAGGGATCTGTTGGACAGAGGCGCTGGAGCCAGACCAGGGATGGTGGCGGGGGTGGGGCTGCTGGCTGGCCAGGCCTTTTCTCATTTCGTATTGGCGCTTTGTCAGTGAACTCACCGAGAGGTTAACTAGCGGGGCCTCCATGGGGACTGAGATTCCGTCAGCTGGGGCTGGCTCCTGCTGGCTCACAGAAGGCTTCTCTTCAAAGGAGAAGGCTGCCGGGCACAGACCTTAGGAACGAACAGGGGAGTTGCTGTAAGACCCCAAGGTCTGGGACCCCATCAGAGAGTCAGAAAGGCTGTGCCTTCGTCAGGGGCTTGGGCCACAAGTCCATGTTCTCGGGAGGCTCCCGTCTTGAAGAGCAGCAGGAGTTCTCATCGGTTCCATCTCCTGGGATGGAAGTGGCCTGAGAGATGGAAGGGATGGGAGGAGGACAGGGAGGTGTGCAAGATGCATTGACCTTGGCCCTGAGTGGCAGACATGCTTCGAGGCTGGGGGACAGCCGGGCCACACTAGGTGCTGCCCTTGAAGACAGCATGGGAGGTAGTTGCCCCTAGGCCCAGGGGGTTGGGGGAAGGAGCCTGGGCTTCCCTGGTCTCTCCCTTTTCCGACAGAGGCCAAAAGGAAGAGAAAGAGAGAGGCAGGAGACAGAGCGGGGGTAGAAGAGCAGAGAGATTAAGGGTGCCGATTTCTGGGGCCAGGCAGCCTGGCTCGGGTCCTGTCCTGTCTCTACTACTTATGAGCCGTGTGCCCTTGGGCCATAAGTGACTTAAGCTTTCTGTGCCTCAGTTTTCCCATTCATGAAATGGGGATATTAAGAGCACCTGCCTCATTTATGAAGACGATATGATCAGTTTTATTTGTCAATTATACCTCAATAAAGCTGAAAGAAATTTAAAGAGAGAGAGAAAAAAAAATAAGTTAACGTATGTTCGGTGTCCAGCATGCTGGAAACACTCGGTATCTTAGAATTATTTCTATTACTGGATGAAGTTGTCCTTGACCAATGTTGGGGTTCTGTTTCCTAAAGAAGAGACTGGGGCAGTGCAGAGAAGCAGGGGCCCCATCAGGAGGTGCTGGGAAGGGGCTGTGAGGCCCCAGCCTCCTTCCTCCCTGGCCACCCCCCCCCCCCACAGCAGCTGCTAGCTCCCCCAGAAGCCACTTCTCTTGGCTTCCTGAAAATCCACTGACAATTTTGTAAATTTGCTTAAGGATTAAATTAATAAGCTCCTTCTTCTTGGCTCCCACAACTGTACAGCCTGGCACTTCTGTGCTCTGGGAAATGCCTTCTGAGGCAGTGTCTGGAGGAAGTGAAGCCGCTTTCAAGCTTACCTCTTCCTCAGGGGTGGCCCCAGGATTGACCTTGGTCCTTCCTTCTACATATAACTCCCGTTCTCAGCACCCACACCTGCCAGTGTGGCAGAGGGCAGGAGACCTTCTCACTGGGTGAGCCTTTGGGAGTCCATCTCTGTGTGTCTTCCTCCCTCAGACTGGGTTGTTGACCTCAGAACTCTGTCTCCCCCATCAGACTGGGAGCTTTTGCGGGGTAGGGTCTGCATCTCCTCCATCAGACTGCACTTCTTGGACCGGAGCCTCCCACACCTCCCAACAGTGAAGTTTAGGGCCCAGAACCCCTGCCACCCCCAAGTTCTTCTGAGAGAAGGGGACAGAGGAAGGGGGGCCGGCAGGGCTCCTAGACCACCCTGTTCTGGACATTCCCTTACACGGCACAATCCCAGTTAAATAGCAAAGGTGGGAAGGATCTTGGGGGTTGAGTGTGGGGGTGTTCTATCCATGCCACCTTCCTCCACAGTTAGGGCTGGCGGCTCCCAGAGGAAACACAGGGTGATGTGGACAGGAAGCTCCCCACAATCTAAGATGGCGCCTGTGTACCACCCCCAAACGCAGCATGAGGCTGTGCTTAGGGAGCAGTGATACTATGGCCTCAGTGGTCCATCTCCCCACTAATACCAGGGCCAGGCCTCGCTCAGCTGGGCTGGGGGGCCCCCAGGTGGCTGAAGCTCTGGTTCCCTAGGACTGTTCTCTCTCTCCTGTCTCTTTCTCTGCTCCTTCTACCTCTTGCCACACATGAACTTGCTGCCGAGTAATTGCAGCTGCAGAAAGGGTTGCATTCATCCAGCCACTGTGCTCTGAGCCTTTGATTAAGGGTCGGGGGTTAACTTCTTGCCATTCAACAGGCAGTGGGGCTGGGGGCCCCCTGATCCCTCTCCTCTCCCAGCCAGTAGCTCTGCTAGGAGAGCAGCAGATGAGATGCAGCTTTGGGAAGGCCAGGGAAGACAGAAAGTGGGGAGCAGGGCCCCTCCATTAGTTACCAAGCTTCCCATACCCCAGCTCTATCCCCGTACCTGAGGGGCACTCAGCCAGGGCAGCCCAGCCACTCCCAGGGAACCTCAAGCTCTGAGATACTGCGCAGGAACCGGGTCTGACCTTTCTACAGAAGTTCTGGTGGTGAGCATCCAGCCTGTGCTTACATGCTTACAGGGATGGGGAACTTACTACCTCCTCATATAGCCCATTTATTTCAGAGTGGGACAATTCTGTTAGAAAGTTCTTTCTTTCTTTTTTTTTTTTTAAAGATTTTATTTTATTTATTTGACAGAGACAGCCAGCGAGAGAGGGAATTCAAGCAGGGGGAGTGGGAGAGGAAGAAGCAGGCTCCTAGCGGAGGAGCCTGATGTGGGGCTCGATCCCAGAACGCTGGGATCACACTCTGAGCTGAAGGCAGACGCTTAACAACTGCGCCACTCAGGCGCCCCTAGAAAGTTCTTTCTTATCTCAAACTGGAATCTGTTCTCCGGCCTGGTGCTGGCCTTTGGAGACATGTAAAATAGGACATGTCCCTTCCTGTGTTTCTTCCTTTCATGAGCTCATTCTCTCTTCTCCGCTGTTTAGACACTTCCTCCTAGACACCCCCCATGGACTTTGCAGTCCAAAGACCGTGGTCCCTGCTCCGCCATGTAGCAACTTTGTGCTTTTGAGTATAGCATTTCACGCCTTTGACGCTCAGCTTCTGGATCTATAAAATGGGGACAGATGGGATGAAAATGGGCATGAAGTGTCTTGCAGTGTCTGATGCAGAGTAGGTCTTCAAGACTCCATGGTCCGTTTTTCTGTCTTCTACAGAAAGCCACCCCTCCCCAATCCGCAGCCTCGCTCAGACACAGACCATCGCTGGAAGGCCATGTCACCCTTATCCTGGCTCTGTCCCAGCCAGGCTTCCCTCCGTCTCTTCTCTGCCATCCATGGGCTAAGGAGACACTCTGGGCTGTGGTCTAACAGTCGCCCCCGGGGTTGAGAGGGGTTCTTGCTGACACTGAACTCCCTCTGCTGCACGTGGGTGTTTCGGTATCGCTGGCTGCTTCCTCCTCCTCCTCCACCTTCTCCTCTGTCCTGAGGAGTCCCGGCTGCCACCCTGGGCTCGGCAGGCACAGGGGCATACGACGTACTGTTTTCAGAGGGTGTTTTAATTACCCCTGGAGACAAGCCTGAGTTACAGAGCCCCATGGGCATGTGACACACACTGTTTATGTTCTGCCTTAAGTCATTGTATCTTTGGTGAATTATGCAGTCTTGTGGAAAAATACAAATTTGGTGGTGGAACTAGAGATGCTAAGGAGGTCTCGCCTGTGTCCCGGCCTGTGGGTCCACCAGCTACACCGCTGAGGTGGCACCGGCGGCTTGGGAAGTGCACGGGTGTTTCCAGAGGGCTCCTCACCATCATCTGTCTGCCACTCTGTCACGCTAGTAGATCTCCTCCGTGTCCCCATTTTATCACTTGGTCTGGCCGACACCTTCATTTGGGACGATCCGCCCTCCCAGCAGACCTCAAGTGGAGGATTGTTTAATGCACACAAATCCCTCCCATCCCTGTACACACACCCCTTTCCCACAGCTCCCATCCACAGAAGAGTCTGTTTCCCCAACCCCGGCATGGCCTGTGACTTGCCTTGACCTACAGAACGCAGCCTAAAGGGTGTTGTTTGTGATCTGGGACCCAGGCCTCAGGAAGCTTGCAGCTTTGCCATCTTGGGGGACTGTCCAGAGATGTCATGCAAGGAAACCAGTCTAGCTACTGCAGAATGAGAAATCAGGAGGAGGAGAATGGAGTTTCCCTGGCCAGCACCACCTGCTCAATATGTGGGTACGGTCAGCTTTGACCTCCCAGCAGAGTGGACCCTCCAGCGGAAGATAGCTGCATGAGCAAGACTCTGGAAAACCTTAGAAAACTGCCCCCTCTCCCCTCCCCACCCAGAATCAGGGGAAATAAGAAATCATTGCTGCTTCAAGCCATCTTGGGGTGGTTTGTTAGAAAGCAGCAGTACATGAAAGAGAACCCAGGTGCAAGCAGTGTCTGGGCATAGCCACAGGAGGCTGAGGAGTGGAGAAGTGAGACAGTGGTCAGCATTTATTGAGCACCCATCATGTACCCAGCTGCTTCTACGTTCTGGGAAGAACAAGTTCATCTGCCCTCTGGTGGCTCACAGTCGGGTGAAAGAGACAGACAAACTAGAACAGAAATTCTCCACGGTGGGGACGCCTGGGTGGCTTAGTTCATTAAGCGTCTGCCTTCGGCTCAGGTCATGATCTCTGGGTCCTGGGATCGAGTCCCGCACTGGGCTCCTTGCTCAGCGGGGAGCCTGCTTCTCCCTCTGCCTGCTGCTCCCCCTGCTTGTGCGCGCTCTCTCCCTCTCTCTGACAAATACATAAATAAAATCTTAAAAAAAAAAAAGAAATTCTCGGGGACAGCACCAGCCTTTAGGGACAGTTTTAGGAACAAGGAGGGGCATTTTCGATGGTCACTGTTACTGTAGGAGATGCTCCAGGCATTTACTGGGAAGGGCCAAGGCTGCTGAAAGTCCTGCAACAATGGGATAGCCCAGCACAATGAAGAATCGCCCCGTATCCTGCATGACTTTCTAATATCCTGGTTGACATTCATGGAGGTGAAAAACCTGTTTATAATTATTGGAGCCTGGAACCTAACTTTGTCTTGTCTATAAACACAAAGCATTTGTGTCACGAATTTAATATACACTGAATTTTCCAGGAATACAACTACTGTGTAAATTGAAGGGAGATTGTACTTTGTTCTGTTGGAAACATTACCAGGAGTTATTAATCATTTTTGGAAAAATCACATTTCCGATGGCAACGCTCGTTGTGATATTTGAGTTCCAGACACAACCCCTGAGTGCCAGGCTGTATTTGAGACTGAGGCCCTTCCGGTGATCCAGTGTGTGGGGACAAGGCTCTGATCGTTCGCTATGTCTTCCAGTGTAGTCAAACCTGAGCATTTACATATTGAAATACATATTTTATTATAAATGATCTTCATTTTACTTTTCTTTTCTATTACAGTTAGGACATTATATTGATTTATTTTCAAATTATGTGTCTAGGTAGGTTATACTATCCATGAATTTCATTTCAGGATTGTAAAGGAGCCATTACAAACTGTTTGTTATAAAAGTGGGGGGGGTTGATAGGGCCGAGAGCTAAACCGACATTTCAAGCCAACGACCCTACCATGGGGTGTGAACATAAGGCTTGGGGGGACCTGGAAGAGGATAGACTTTTAGTGGGGGTGGGGACCGCTGGGAGGTCGAGGATCAGGGAGGACTTCACAGTGGAGGCGATCTGTCAGCCAGTCCCACAGGATGAACCCACGGAGCTCGTTATCCCCCCAACAATTCTGAAGAGTGGACAGGCAGGGAGTCAGTGAGCTCTTGGTAAACGTTGGTGCACGAATGAACATTTATGCTGTTTCACAAATGAGCAAATTGCAGACTGAAGCTCCGAGAGGTTAAATGACTCACCAAGATCATACAGTTCTGAAGTCACTGAGCTTATCACTATTTCCTCGGCGAACAGTCTCGGACCGCCTACGACATGGTGGGTACGTACAGGCACTGCCAGCCAACGTGCGTTTACTGAGCATCGACAAGGTGTCAACATGGTGGGTCTACGGGAGAGTAAGACCTTCGTGTGTGGAGGAGTTAGAGAAGAAACGTATCAACCAGGATCTGTCAGCCTTGGCACTGCTGACATTTTGGCCTAGACAGTTCTCTGTTGTGGGGAGGCTGCCCTGTGCATTGTAGGGAGTTTAGCAGGGAAGAGGGAAGAGAGTTTGGTCTACTGTCATTGTCATTGTCATCGTTGTCACCACCGTCCTCATCACTTCTGATTATATAACACTTCCACGTGTCAGGCACTGCTCCTTACGTAGACTGACTCACTGACTCTTCTCAAGCCCCTTAAGCGTGGCTATTGTCTCCATTTTGCAGATGGGGAAACTGAGACACAGAGGAAGCAGCAAAGATCTCGAACGTGGCACGTTTTAAGGGTCAAATGATGGCCAGAGTGGCTGGCGTAAACACGAGAGAGAGTGGTGGGAGATGTGTTGGGGCCGAGGGGGCCAGATCGCGCTGGTCTTGTGGGCTGTGTGGAGAGGTTGCTGTGGCAGGCTGCCCTCCTCTTCCAGCGGCAAGAAGGTCTCCACTAAGTCCCTCTCTAGGAACTGTGGTCAGCTCCATTCAGGGTGACACTTCGTGCCTCGGGGGAGACAGCCCACAGCCGTGACAGGTCAAGGCGGGAGTATAAGGCTTGACCACCTTACCCGGGACAGCTCTGAAGGGCCGCCCCTGCCTCAAGAGCTCCTGTGGGATTGGCTACAACTGTATCGAGGGTCAACCTTACCCCCCCATCAGTCTTGCCTCCTTCTCTTTCCCCACAGGCATGATCCGAGTATAGTCCCCGGTAAATTTCCTACCATTGGGGTTTTACTCTGCTTGCAACAGGAAGCCATTGGAGTGTTTAAGCAGGGGCGGGGGGGCACAGTGGGACCCATTTACATGGGGAATGTTTGCTCTGTCTGCCGTGTGAAGTGGCAGCGGGGAGGTGGGTGGGGTTGGGGGGGAGACGTAATAGTGCAGGGGAGAGGGTAGCAGTAGAGGTGAGTGATAAATGGTCAGTTCGGGGATGTGTTTAGGAGCAGGAGTCAGTAGGACTCGCCATCCGGTGTGACAGAAAAAAGTATCCAAGATACCTTTCTGGGTATCTGAGCCACTGAGACACAAAAGGCGTGTTGGGAGAAGGAGGAATGGATTTGAAACGGAAATCGAAGGTCCTTTTTGGACAGGTTGAGTTTGAGATGCCTCAGAGATTCAAGGACAGATGCTGAATGAGCAGGTGGATAAGTGAGTCTGCAGGTCAAAGGGATGGTCAGAGCCGGAGCTATGCGTGTGAAGGTGGTCAGCACCCAGATGATGGATAAAGCCGTGTGAGCAGATGAGAGCCTGAGAGTGGGTTCATACAAAGCATAAGGGGGCTGGGGCACTCCAGATTTAGGGCCTAGGCAGAGGGGAAGCCGGGACTAGAGATGGGCAAGGAGTGGCCTGGAAGGAGAAAAGCAAGGAAAGCAACAGTTTTGAAGGGAGGGAGGGGTCAACCATGAGGAATATTCCCCAGAGGTTACACGAGGTGGCAACAAAAGCTGACTGGAGATAATGAAAGAATAGGGGGTGAAGAGATGGGGAAGTGAATGTATGTGACTCTTTGGAGGAGGTTTTCTATGAAGACAAGTGGGAGAGAGGGGGCACCAGCAAGAAGGGATGGGGGCGGATCCCGGTGGCATTTCTATGTATTGATTTTTAAAAGTTTGGGTGTTTTTGTTTCTTCATTTAAGTAATCCCTGCACCCAACGTGGGGCTCAAACTCATGACCCCGAGAACAAGAGTTGCATGTTCTTTCGAGACAGCCGGGCGCCCCCCTCGTGGCATTTTTCTGGCACACTATACAAACGCATGTTTGTGTGGTGATGGAATGTTCCAGCAGAGCAGGGAATGGGGACAATGGTAGAAATGACGTCCTTGAGTTGGCAAGAGGGGGTACAGGTAGCCCAGTGGGGGAGGCTGGTGACAGATGGGAGCAGAGGCTCTCCCTGCATTAATATGGAAACGAGGACCGAGTAGGTGGGCTGAGATGTGGTGAGAACCAGGAATCAGAGTGGGGAAGACAGGCAGGCTTTTTATTTCAGAGTCTATTTTTCTCCTGTGAAACGTGAGACAAGGTCACAGGGTGAGAGAAGAGGGGTGAGAGAAGCGTGTTAGAGATTTGAGGAGAGATGTGGAAAACGATTGTCTCAGGCAGTGGCAAAGCGAATTTTCCAGGGGGCTGTCATCGGAGAGGCTGGAGGTTTTGAGTGCCCATCAGCATGAAGTAGGTCCAGCCATCATGACTGCCTGATTTTTCTTTGTGGTGTTCAGCTGTCAGGAGCCGGCACAAAGCAGGTGGGTAGTGGGGTTTGACCACAGTCAGGGTCATGCCAGGTAATGTGGCAAAGACAAAGAAGGACAAGGGTATGGGGGGCACTTGCAGTGGGACGGCTGGGCTGGAGTGCTGCCCCGGGGAGGGCATGGAAGGGCATCTCTCGGAGCTCTGCGCACTGCCAGGACGGGGTGCCAGAGTAGGCCAAGTGGAAAGAAAGGAGGTGATGGCCAGAGGGTTCTCAGAGATGTTGACAATCCAGATCTCAGGGAAGGCACAGATGAGATGATGGAAGGTTCAGAGAAGGAGCGTATTAAGGGAGGGAGGAAAAGGTCACTGGCGTTGAGATCAAAGAACTGACAGGTTTATTGACTGGATCCTCTTCCTGGATGCTGACTAATGCCAGAGGTACTGATGGGAAGAGGGTGAGGGGTGTGTTCAACTCACCAGCGTGCTAGGTCTGTCTGTGACTGCGGGGGGAAGAGGGGCAGGCGGCAGAAGTCTGCAGTGGCGCCCTTCCAAGAAGTTAAAGAAAGAAGCTAGGGACACTGCTGGGAGTGACACTTAGAAGTAAGGGGGTGCATGTGGTGTGAGAGAAAGGAGGCATCATTGAAAGGGCTGTAGGAGAACGCTATTCTCAGAGAACCAGTCTTCTCTGAGCAAGAAGGCCCAGGGAAGTGTCAGAGCAGGGGCAGAGGAGCGGTGCATTTGCTAATGACCAGATGGGATCCAGAGGGCTTGGCGGGAGGGCCTGGAGTCTGGGAAGGGGTGGGAGATGGGTGGGTCTAGGCCATGGGCAAGACCACATTGGAATAAGCCTGGGCCAGGCCAGACGACAGAGTGCATCAGCAGGAGGCTGATGGACAGGGAGGGGGATGAGACCTGTGCTAGGGTCTGTCCTGGACGCCCCGTAGCTATTCTGCCCTGTGGCAGGGCTTTGGACGCCTGAGGGATGGCAGAGGTCCCCCCTAGGGTCAGCGCTGTGAGGCTAAGGCCGATGGCCTGTGGGAGGAGGTCCTTGGAGAGGGCTGGCAGCTGGGAGCCACATTCCCTTGATCTTCTCAGTCTGACAGAAACTGGGTTTTCTCCCAGAACACTGATCCCTCCTCAGTCCTTTCGAGGGGCTTTATCTCACACTGTACCTATTGGTCGGGGGGTAGGATCCATTTCCTCCTTGCTTGAGGGCTTTGGGCTTCCAGGTCCCCTCCCCCAGGGAGAAGGGACTGACCTCTGAGGTATTCAGCAGCTAAAAACGGGTTTCCCCCTGCAAGTGGCCTGTGTGTCCAGCGAGAGTCACCAAGGGAGGAAGTGGGCCCCTGCCTTGGACGCAGGGCTCCAGGGGCTAGGTTGCAAGTTTGTTCGAGGGCAGGGGCCTGAATTTGACCTGGGCAGGCTGACAAGTCTTCTGGGGGAGTTGGGGGTGTGGAGTCTGGAGGGCAGAGTGCTGCACTCTTAGTGACAAGGATGGGGAGGAGCAAGGACCAGAACTGGTGACCCCAACACCAGCCACTCATTGATGTGCAGACAGTGGGGAGGCACGAGAGCCAAAGCTGGGGGCCACATACACGGTAAGATACATGTTCTAGAAGCTTCCCTCAGCAGCGGCATAGGGATGAGGAAGCAAGTATTGGTGGAGAAGGCAGCTTGAACCCAGAGAGGGGGTACCACTTTGAAGACTGAATTGAGAGCTAGGAGTGAAGCTTTCAGCTCCCCACCCAGGGGGCTTCTCACACTCCATGTGCCTGGGGGCTGGGGAAGGAGGCTCTTCATCTGCTGAGCGCCTTCAGCTTCCTCTTGGCTCCCTACCTGCCCCTTCACCTAAGGTTCCTCCACAGCCTGGAGTCTCACTCCCCACATCCCCCTCCCACCCCAGTGGAAGCTGTGGTTGGGTGTTGCTGTCCTCTTCCACACTCTGAGAATCCTGGGGCTTGGTCTCTGGCTTTGCAATGGAAGGGAAATGGGGGGATTGCTTGGGAGCAGGTCTCTAGGTCCCTATGTCAACAAGCTTACTGGGATACCTTCTAACTAGGCTCTGGCCCACTCCGCATGCCCCTTAATCCCCAGGGTTGGAGCCCACTTGGCTGACTGTTTTCCTGCTGCATAGACAGGGAAGGGGGGGTCTGAGTGCAGATGGCTTTACTGGGATCTGATAGCAGTGGGGTGGGATGCCCCAGGGTGACAGCTCTCAGATGCTCAGTGTCTCCCTGAACTCAAGCTCTCCCCCCACATCATGGCTGGAGGGTGAAAGCCTGACTCACAGAGGGGGTATGACTGGTATCAGGTGACACAGCTTCTCCCCACTGGCTCCAGAGTCAGGGGCTGCTCTGCGCCCCACCCCCAGTCCTACTCAGCTGTGGCGCCAGGGCAGGGGATGCGCATTCTGGCCTGGCTTTTCATCTCCGTTCTGCTGCTAGCCCCGCAGGGGCTACCCTCTCCTGGGCCCGATGGGAAACACCTGTGTCCCCTGTGTCTGCTGCTCTGTACCTTACTGCAGCTCCCCCAGGCAGTCTTTCTTTGTGCCCATTTCACAAACGAGGAAACTGAGGCTCAGAGGGGTGATCCGACGTTCCCAAGGCCATGCAGGTAATAAGTAAAAGAGGTGTGTTTGAAAAATAGTCTCTCCCGACTCCAAATCCACCGCTCTCTCTGCTGCATGGGGCCTTGGTCTCCCATCTGGTCAACGGAGTCTGGACTGTTAATCTAGAAATTCCCTCCCTGGTCTATATTTTGTGGTACCTCGGGGGAGCAGGCACGTTCAGGAGCAGAGCTTGTCATGGAGGGAGTCGGGGGCAGGAAGGAGCAGGAGGGGTTTCAGGCTGGGTCCCACATTCTCTCATTCAGCTTCTGACATTATCTCCAAATGAGGTATTTCTCCTTGTCTCAGAGATACCCCGACAGGCTCAAACGGCTCATCCTGTAGCTCCACACTTGGTCCTCTTACCAGACCACACCATCTGCAGCATATTATGAATTAATTAAAAATAAACCTGTAATTATCGTGTTAATAGAGCAATTATATTACATTGTAATTTTTGTGTTAAAGCATTAAATTGTTAAATGTTAAGATGTAATATATGCCACGCTTTTTGTAAGCCTACTGTGGCAGAGCCTTCATGGTTTGCACACATGGGGAGCCTCACACCATGGAGGAGCCTCCGAGCGGCCCCATGGTCGCAGGATGTGTCCCCGAGCCCGGTCAGAATGCGGCTGGGGAGGGAGGCGGGCTCTGTACTTCCTGCCCTGTGTTCTTTTCAATTATTTTTTCCTTGCAGAGAGCTGCCCTTCACCCCAGCCTGGAAGTTCAGGCTATCAAAGAACCTGCCAAATCAAAGCAAAAGGAAATTGGAAAAGGGGACAGAAGCCCTGACTCCTACGTTTCTTTAGTAGGCCTCGGGCGCGGGTCGGAGGTCAGCCTGGTGGGGACACGTGGTCGGTCAGTGGAAGACGTGGGCTTGTGGGGCAGGGGTGCCAGTGTTTGAGTGTGAGGAGGGGGCTCCCAGACAGGAATGGGCTGGAGATGGGGAGGAGATGGGGATGGCCACCACGTGTTCGGCTAGGCAGTGCCCAGAATACTCACCGGAGCTTCCTGGAGGAGGTGGCATCCTGTCATAAGCTTATCCAGAATCTAACCTGGAGATGGTAAAGCCCCTCCTTCCTCCTCCTCTCAGCAGCCATGTGGCACCCATCTCGTCTCCCTCTGGAGGGTGCCTACCCCAGGAAGAATTGAGTTAGTACTGCTCCCGCCCTCTCCCAGCTTTTATCCTCAGAGAAACACATAACCTCATGGAGAAAGAAGCTTCTCTTGAAGTCTGGAACCCTAGGCTGGCAGAGCTGGACCTTCCACCTCCTTGCCACAGTCCCCACGCTCCCATCTTACAGAAGAGTTAACAGAGGCTCAGAGTAGATCACTGACTCTCCGTCTGGTATCTCCCTAATGTTCCATTTTCTCAGATTTCTGGGGAATTGGTAGGATGAGTTTGGGGTGGGGGGGATGGAGGTCAGGAGGCTGAGGGCATTTACATTTACTTGGACTTCTGGCTCTCCAATAGTGAAGCTTGTGGAGAGCTGACTGTGTACCATAGCTTCCCCATAATATCTGCTTCCCGTGGTCCACTGTGCAACAGGCCAGCTCTCTCGGACACTGAAATAGTGCAGTGAGGCTGGAAGTGACCTCGGGGAGCATCTTCATCCCACTCTCCATCACCCCACTTCTCTGCTCCACTTTATTTTCAGAGGAGGAAACTGGGACCAGAGAGGGCCAGTGACTTGCCCATGATCACACAGCAGGTCCCCAGGAAGTCTAGTCTGCACTCCGTGCAACTTCTGTCTGTCTCCACCCAGCACTGTACCCGCACTTCCTGCCCAGCTGCCTCTCCGGTCCCTGCATCCCTGTCCCATACATCTGCTTGGCCTCCCATGTGCCTACATCAACTCCTCTCCTGAATTTTCAACAACAAAAAATGGCTGCCTAGATGCCACCCAGGCCCCAGAGATATTGGTAGGATCCACTATACAGCACTCGACAGTTTACGGTATGCCCGGGCAGCCATATTCTCAACTAGCTTTTTGTACCGTGCTGTGTGCCAAGTCCTGTCATTGTCCCCATTTAACCCCAAAGAATTTAGGGGCAGTGTTAAGACTTGCCCTCAGAATATTTTTGGAACTGGAGGAGGTGTAGGGCACTGGCTCTGGAGTTGAACTGCTTGGGTGTGAGTCCAGGCTCTGCCTCGTCCTGGCCATGTGTGACCTTGGGCCGGTCTCATGCCTGTAAAGGGGAGCTCATAATTGTGGTTATCATGGGTTATGTGAGTTGATTCATTTCCAGCACAGAGGAGGGCTGCCAAAGAGAAAACTCCATAATATTAATACTCATCATTTTGATTGTTCGGGGGGCTTTTCTGCCTGTCCTGCTGCCTGGATAGCATTCTCCATTCATGGCAGGGGACTCATTTGCATGGCTTTTCCCCTCTGAGCTCCACTTCGTACAAATGTGAGAGAGGGCAGTGGGAGGTGACCAGGCATCTCTGTACTTCATGCTGGACCAGCTTCTACCACTTACTGTGTGAGCTGGGGAGAGTCACTTTCTCTGAGTCTCAGTTTCTTTATCTGGGAGATGGGGAGAGACCTCACGGTGCTGTTATGAAGACCAAATGAGAATGTCTGTACAATATTAGTAAGCAGTCATAATATTTATGGTGGGATTGCTGAACGGCAGGTGAGGAATTTGTCTGAAAACAAAGGAGTGGTCCCAATGGGAGGGCTTCCTGGAGGCAACAGATCCCGGCTCCCAGGCCCCACACTGGCTCAGACAGCATCAGTGTCCTGGGCCAGGCCCATGTTGAGGAAGTGCTGGGCCCCCAGTGGTCTGGAGTGGTCCTCATCCCTGCCCCAAACTGGTAGGGCTAGTGGGAAGCCACACAGGGCAAAACCTAAAATCACAGCAGCGCTAACTGGGTTTTAAGTAACATTTGCTTCTAAGTACTTGTTTCTCAGAAAGAGGAGGGATGCTGGTGGTGCCATGCAAGCAGTTCATCATGTTTAAACCTTTCCCGCCCTCCCCTTGTACCTACCCCCTGCCCCTATGGAAAACCCAGCTCAGCCCAGGGCTGTGTTCAGGCTTGGGACTGAGTGTGGAAGGGGGGAGGAGAAGGCTCAGGAAGCCGAGCGCTCCTATGGGAGCACTTGAGGCTGCTTTGCCTTTCTCCCTCTCTCCTCTGCTTCTTGTACTCATTCATTCATTTGTTCGTTCGTTTATCCACTGGGTCGTTCACCACTCATGCATTCCTTCACTTGTCCATCCGCCCTCCCATCAGCCCCTCAGCAGTCACTGAACACAACCTGATGTCAGAGCAAGTTCTAGCTCCCGCGTCATGGAATCGGCAAGTGCACCTGCAGTTCAGGGACTGCTGTCTGTTCAAGGTCCTGGCGACCTGCACCGCAGCCTCTGGAGACCGGCAGACCAGGTTCAAGCCCACGTCTGAGCTCTTTCCTCCACTCCGTGCTCTTCCCTGATGATTCTGCCTCCTCGGGGTCGTTGGATTCAGCTCGCCATCCCCGGGCCCATGCCCTCCTCTGGCCTCCTTCAGGCTCACTGCCTTTCCTGCCAGCCTCCTCCTAATTGGCCTCTCCCTCCTCTAATCCACTTTAGGTGTGGCTGCCACCTTAACGTTGCAGTCTGGCTGTGTCACCGTCTTGCTCAAAACTCGAGAGTGGCTCCCTATGGTTCGCTGAATGAAGCTCAGATTTTTAGTTCTGGCATCCAAAGCCCTCAGCTTGCTGCTTCTAACTTACTTCTCCGGTCCTATCTCTGTCTTCCCATTGATGCACACTACGTTTCAGAAAAGTGGGGCCATTTCCTCCTTCCCAACTACCCCACCAGACTTACGACCGTGAGGTGTTTGCTGACACTTTTCCCTCTGCTTGTGATGCTCACCATGCAATGGCCACACCATGCCCACTGGTACACATCTCACCTGTATTAAAGGCCCTATTAAGTGCCACTTGCCCCAAGACTCTTTCCCAGGTCCTGCCGCTCCCCTAGCTAGAATCATCTCTCTCTCCTCTGGGTCCCGGAGCACTTCACCTGAGCCTCAGTGAGGACCCACAGACTTAGCGGCATGGAAGTTATGGATATGTCTTGGAGTTCCTGGAGATATGCAGGATGGCTTGGCCTTCTGTGCTCCCAGCAGGCCTTGCACAAGCCATGCATACAGCAGGTGCTTCGTTATCTACCAGTGCCCTCAGTTTCCTATTGCCCACATGCTCCTCTTCTGGAAAGGCAGCCTCGGGGTGGTTTTGGAGAGGGCCCTGGCCTTGGAGGCAGTACAGTGCGCTGGCTAGCGGCACCAGCTGTGGGCAGACAGACCTAGGCCGGCTCCACTGACTAGCTGGTGACCTTGGATAGTTTACTTACCTGCTCTCACCTCAGTTTCCCCATCTGTACAAGGGGAGATATTGACGGTAGTGAGGTCACTGGAGTATGATGGTGCGAAATAACACGTGGGAGCCCCTAATCACAGCACCTGTCACTCCAGATAAACTCGTTCCACCATTGCCAGCGGCGTGGTCTCAGGAAATGAATCACTCTCCCAGGACTTGACTTTTTCATCTGTAAAATGGGAATAATAACCCCTGCTGGCTTGACTTGGGACATTACTGAGATCAGACGAGGCAGCTGTTTTGTGAGTCAGTGGCTGTGAATGGCAGAATCCCAGCTTGGTTGTTTAAACGAGGAATGTCATTGGCTCACATAAGCCAATCAGAGGAAGGCCAGACCAATGGATCTGGGCATCTGCTTTTAAGTTCAGTTTGTCTTTTTGTACACCTGACTTCATCTTGGCCAGTGAGAAAGCCTGCAGCTGTGGCCACAGGCAACTCTACCCACCTTCTGGCCTCATGACTGAACAGGAGAGAGGGCTCTCCACCAGCCTCCGCTAGAAAATACCTGGGGGGGGGGTGTAATTGGATGAGCCTGGTCACATGATCGTCTGCGTAGCCAGAAGAGGCCGGAACGCAAGGTGCAGTGGGAGACGCAATTTACCGAGGCAGGGAGAAGATGTTCCAGACGGAGGGGACAGAGTATTGGGCGGACAAGTGGAATGGATGTCTCCTTCAGAGCCCGAAGCACTTCACACATCCATCCGAGTCGCGATAAATGAGCACTTCCTGTGTGTCTAGCATGGGGTGGGCACTGAGAAAATGAAGATGAGACGCTATCATTGCCCAGAGCGCCCCCTAGTCTAGCGAGGGACTTCTGTAAATTAAAATCGCCTTTACAAGAGCTGTGAAGTGGCGTTATTTCCATTCCTATTAATATATGACTTTGAAAGTCTGTGAGAATCTCTAGGCGTCTAGGGAGATGGGAAAGAAGGAATGGGAGATCAGGATAGGAAATCACAGAGGCCAAGAAATAGATCACTTAACAGTTTGTAACAGACCATTTTGCATGTAACTGTCTCATGCCGTCTTCACAACAACCTGTTAAAGTGTTCTGGAAAACCGACCTCCGCACTTCGGGGCCAAAGTATAAGGCGAAGACAGAGTTTGGGATATCTACCAGAGCTTTATTGCTTTGGGGGCAAAGGAGACCACACAGGCCATGGCCTTCAAAAACGGCAGGCCCTTTGGGAGGAAGGGGCTGGGGTGGTTTATGGGGACTTACAGGATCTAGCCGGTTTTGGCCAGAATCGTGTAGGTGCTGCCAGCCTCCTTCATGACGTCTTGAGGGTGGTACCGGGTCCTGAAACAAAAGGCTAAGAAGGGAGGAGGGGAGCTTTGCGAAAGAGAGGAAAACGGTTACTTCAGAATAGAGCTTCGCTGAAGCCTCAGCGCAGCCATTTTGATTTTTGTTCAACTTCATGCTTTTAAGCGGTTTCAAAAGTAGGAAATATAATCTGCATTTTAGAGGTGAAGGAAGAGAATCTCAAAGAGGAAAAATGACTCCCAGAGGTCACCTGGTTAGAAAGTGGCAATGCTGGGATTTGAATCCTGGCTTGTCCCAGCGGCAATGCATGCTTTTTGCTCAGTCCCGCGAAGTGGGGGTGGTTGGCCAGTCCTTGCCTTAGAAATGTCTTCCACTCCTCCTCAGAGCGGCCGGAGCATGCTTAGGAAGTGGTTGGGGCTGACAGCTGGGAAAATCAAGAGTGGAATGAATAAGTGGCCAATAGAGAAAATAATTCAGTAGGCAGGACTGAAAGGAAAAGACCTCGCAGGGGTGTGTGTGTGTGGGGGGGGGATCCTGTGCCTGAGTCCCCTCCTCCCTCTTCTACTTCGCCCTTTCTCATCTTCAACCTAACTCCAAGTGGCAGATTTATTAGTTTTAATTAACATCCCAAATGCTGGGAAAACGTCCAAATTCCAGCTCCCGGTATCACTGGGTTTCCACGGGAGGGGGAGCGAGGGGGCAGTGCCAGGAATAGCAATGGGGTGGGGTGGGGGAGGGACTGCAAGAGGGGTGGTCCTCCCCGCCTGGACCTGGCCTGGGACTCCTCTACCCCTCTTCCTCTGGCTCCAACCTGACCCAACCTTGCTGGAGCTAGGACAAGGCTGACTTTAGGGGAAGGGGAGGCCCAGCCCAGTGTGGGATTGTGGGGGTTGGGAGTACTTGGCTCTGGTCTCACCTCCCCTGCTTTGTGACCTTGGCCAAGCCCCTTAACTTCTCAGGGATGATCGTGAAATTCATCTGTGAAATGAACAGGATGATTCGAAGCCCTGTAAGAGTCTTGGCAGCTCTAATTTGTGATTCAGAGTTTCTTGCAGATCTTCTAACAGCCTTGCTTTCTGGACTCCTTCCCTCCAGGGGAACTCCTTGGATTCCTCTGTTGGACTCTGCTCATCTCTTAGGGTGGTCTTCCAGTTTGGCATCTCCACTCCCAACCCAGATCCATTGCCTCCTCTTAGAGTAATGAGCACCCACCACCTACGCCTTTGATGTCTGTCAATACTGGGTTTGGCCTTGGCCCCATCAGCCCTTACTGGGCAGGCGTCTCAAGCAAGTCTGCACTTCTGTTTCCTCATTGCACAGTAGGGATGACAATGCTTGCTTCCATGGGGTGCGTGTGTATGAGGTTGGGGTGGGGGTAGAGGTGGTGGAAATTCAGCGAGGTAATGCCAGTACAGTGCTGGGTACATTGATAAATCTGGGACCCACCCGTGACCACGGCTGGGAGCTACCCATGGGCCCTTTCCCTTTGGGCAATGCACAGAGGGAGGGGCTGCTGTAATTAGCGGACCAGCAACCACTGCTGTAAGAAATTCTAGTCCCTGGCAGAGACCAATTTGTAGGGAGCTCTTTAGATTCCAATTCGACCCTTCGCCTGCAGAGCAAGCCCCTCATCCTTAGCTTGGCACTCTTTCATGCTGTGCTGAGATCATGCAAAATTATTCAACTAAAATCATCCAGCAGGAAAAGCAACCGAGCAATCACAGTTTACTGCTGAGAAGCCATGGCCTTAACCCAGGCTGGGCAGCAGGAGCTCAGCGGGGCTGAGAGGCCAGCTTGTTTCAGTGTTTTCCAGAGATGGGAATGCAGGCCCCGCTGGGCTCCTCTCCCCCAGCAGGTGCTTAGCAGTGAGCCCCAGGACTGAGTAGCCAGACAGTCTGGATTCACCTCAGCACCAGGCCTTGTGGGTGTCTTCAGCCAAGGACCCAGGCCTTTCTGAGCCTCTGCTCTTCCAGCTGGAGTTGCTGGTATAAGTTGAGGAGTTTGTAGCTCACAGCCATTGTTCCTGGGCCCAGAGAAGCATGTCCCCTCTCGGGGTCTTGAGGGAAATGGGGAAAAGAGATAGAGAAAGAAATGAGGGTTGAGGGTGAGAGAGCAGGAAGGAGGAGAAGGAGGACAGGTATAGGAGGATATCCAGGATTATTGTCCATGGGAGCACAGTTAGGCATCTCTGGTTGCTATGCCTTGCTTATAGGGTCCTTACTCCAAATTTGTGTGTATCACTCTACCCCCACCTGGAATACAGTGGAGACCCAGAGGAGCCTTGGCTATAAATGTGCTCACCTTTCCACCCCTTCCTTCTTTCAACTGACCACCCATCCAGCCATTCATCAATTTACCTACCCACCCACCTATCCACCCACCCACCACTCATCTACTCATCCATCCATCCATCCATCCATCCATCCATCCATCCACCCAACTATCCACCCAGTCACCCACCCACTCATCCATCCATCCATGCATCCACCCACCCATCCACCCACCCAACCATCCACCTATTCACCCACCCACCCATCCATCCATCTATCCAAGCATCCATCCACCCATCCACCCACCCCTCCACCTACCCCTCCACCTACCCAAACACCCATCCATCCATGCATCCACCCACCCAGCCACCCACCTATCCACCCACCCTTCCTTCCACCCATCCATCCGTCCATCCATACATGCATCCACCCACCCAACCATCCACCTATCCATCCGTGCATCCATCCACCCAACTATCCACCTACCCACCCACCCTTCCTTCCACTTACCCATCCATCCATCCATGTGTCTATCCACCTACCCATCCACCTATCCAAGCATCCACCCAACCATCCATCCACCCACCCACCCAACCACCCACCCAACCACCCATCCATCCATGCATCCACCCACCCAGCCATCCACCTATCCACCTATCCACCCACCCTTCCACCTATGCACCCACCCACCCATCCATCCACCCACCCATCTACCTACCCACCACCCACCCACCCATCCATTCAGGCATGCATCCACCCACCTGTTCATCCACCCAACCGTCCACCTATCCACCCACCTATCCACCATTTATAATGTTCACATTCCATAGCAGGCTTTTTGCAAAGGAAAAAGAAATGAGAAATAAAATGCTAAAGTCTTCAAAACCAAGCTCCTCCCCCATCAAACCTGCCCTTTCCTATCTTGGATTTTGGCTCTGCCATCCACTGAGTTGCCCCAGCTGGAAACCTCAGCCTGTTCTCCACAGCTTTGCCTGCTCCCTCGCCAGCCCCTCCCCCCAGCTCTCATTCTTCCTTTCAATCCATTTCACCTTCCATCACCCTGACTTCCTTTGGTGATTTCTTCTCCCTTCCATTCATCAGCACCACCACCTCCTGGCCAGGGCAGGAGGGAGCCAGATGCTGGGAAGAGACTGACTTCCTTTCTTGATTCCAGGCCAGCACTGGGCATGGGGGGCAGAATAAAGAGATGTGGAGTCAGACAGGCCTGTTTCTAAGCCTGCCTCTGCCACTTGCCAACAGTGTGACTTTGAACAAGTTGCTTCAACTCTGAGCCTCAGCACTCAATCAGACATTGAGTGCCAGGTGCCCCTGCAGTACCTGGCACACAGTAGGGGCTCCACCTTCCCATCTTCTCCTTTCTCCCTGTCCTCTCCACAGGTATGTGCTTCCCAACTGTCATGTCGCGGAGGGGTTGCTGGGTTAACCATCCCAGGACTGGCACAGGCAGAGGACCGGAAGTCACATCAGAGCTTGTGACAGAAGGAAAGTAGAAACTCTGCTTGGTTTCTGGGTTCTTACTTTTTTTTTTTTTTAAGGGAAATGCCAGAACTGAACAAAAGTCTTTCTGGCAGGGATGGGGGATAAGCCTGGAGAACCCCAGGACTCCCCACAGATCTTTGCGCAGGAAATCCCAAAACTCCATTTCCAAGGCAGGCACAAAGAGGCTCCCCCTAGTCACAGTGCCTGGGGCTTGGTGGAAGGAGGACACCACCACTTCCCTGGAATGAGAAGGAAGGAAACAGCACCCTGCAAAGGTGTGTCCAGGTGCCTCTGATCCCTACTCATCACCCCTGCACACATAGATTCCCCCAGCAGAATTTTTTTCCTGCTGGTTTAAGATTCTAGACTGTTACGGCTTGATGGGTTCAGTCCTCTACTTTACAGATGAGGAAACTGAGATCTGAGAGGGGAGTGGAATTGGAAACATGCCTCTTGCCTTCCAGTTCAATGTTCTTCTTTCCCTTGAATTTCCAGGTGAGTGGACTTGGTACAGGATAGAAAAATGTCCTCCCATAAATGCCAGGATGTGGTTTTCCTGAGCAGGGAGGGAGGAGCTGGCATGGGGATGGGTGGCTTCTGGCAACATCTTATTTCCTGGGGCCTGAGAGGTGGTTTCCTGGGTGTTCACTTTATATAACTCATTAAGCTCTACAGTCATGGATTATTCACTTTTTGGTATTTGTGTTATATTTCACAATAAAAAAGGGTTTAAAAACCTCAATAAATCTCACTGAAATCAATTACACATACAAAAGGAAAGCTAAAGAGGCTTCAGGTATAAAGAAGACTCCATCCAAGTTCCTCTCCTGGTAGGCGATCTGTGCCCAGTTACCCTCCTTGGGAAACAGGTATGGCTGCCCTCACCCCTCACCCTTGCCATCCAGGAAAGTGAGTTCCAGGGATTGGGTCAGGACATTTGCTAAGGGCCCCCATTCTGCTTCAGGAGGGTGATGGTTATCGTGGCTCCTGGATTATGGGTCGGGTGAGGGTGCCATGAGGGCATGTTTGTAAATGCCATCCCTGGCCTCACCCTCACGGCCATGCCTTCTTTAAGAACCCTCTGCACTTCTGATCTTTCAGAGCAGCAGTTGCTAGAAGTCTGGTAGCCGGGGTCCTCTCTGGGTTCTACTTTCCTTTTCTGTAAAATGGGAAGATTGAGAGGAGGTAAAACATATCTTTTGGGAGTATTCCCAGAAACGCCTAGATTCTGTTCACCACAGGGAAATATGTCACCCAGAGATGTCATTTGACTTTCCCAAGGTCACACAGCATCCAGTGCAGCCCTGAATCGAAGACCTTATTCCCAGAACTTCTCAGGGAAGCGTACCTCCCTCCTTCCCTCCTCTCCTATGCCCTTGGCCTGGACCCTGGTGGGGCACAGGGCAGAATTCTGCCTGAGAAGCAGCATTGCTCTCTTTTGTCCCTGATGATGCAGGGCTGGCCCTGAGCGCTTGTGACTTTTAGATTTTCTGAGATTTAAGGCCAGGCTGGCTGGTGGCCTCCACCTCCCCAGGCTGTGGGCGGGAGGAGGGGGTATGATTCATCTCTCCTCTCCTGGTGCTTAATAAGAACATGGCTATAAATGTAACCGGGCCGTTTATGAGCTCTGCTGGCCTGCCTCTGGAAGTCAACCTCACAGTTGGCTCCCGGCCTGGCCCAGCCAGTGTTGCTTCTCCCTGTGGAAGAAAAAGGGGGTTCCCTCCTCTGGCCCCTCTGCCCCTGGGGACCAGGAAGCCTCATGGAGTCGGGGTGAGAGGGGGCAGCTTTTCTTGGACATTATTAATTCAGTTATGATTATTAATTTGTTCAGCATTTGCTAAGCACCTACTAGGTCTATGAGGCACAGCGCTAGGGCCTGGAGACACACTGATGGGTAATTTCCAGTTTTGGCCCATAGGGGTTACTGTATCTGGTGGAGACCCACAAGAGGTCAGATAATGACTACTCCTGTGATAAATGCTCTGACAGCCATCAGCAAGGGGCTGTGACCTGCTGCAGGGCGGGGTGGCCAGGAAAGAGTCCGTGAGGGAGATGACTGCAGAGACCAAGGGTGGGGAGGGGCTGTCGGGTTTGGGTGGGGAAAGGGGTATTCCAGGCAGAGCGAGTAGGTTTAGAGAATAATGGTTTCAGGTGATAGGGAAGGAGGGGTGGGGGAAGGTGTTAACTGGAGGCCACTGGGGCAGGGCCACACCTGGGGGCCTGGCTTTTATCCTGAGGACCAAGAGGGGCCTCTAAAGAGTTTTAGAAAAAGACCGGGGGGGGGGGGGGGTCTGCCTTGGGTTCAGGGTGTGATCCCAGAGTCCTGGGATCAAGCCCGCATGGGACTCCCTGCTCCACTGGGAGCCTGCTTCTTCCTCTCCCACTTCCCCTGCTTGTGTTTCCTCTCTCGCCAGCTGTCTCTCTCTCTCTCTGTCAAATAAGTAAATAAAATATTGAAGAAAAAAAAAGAAAAGAAAAAGATGGGGGAAGCAGGCACCTGTGAGGTGTTCACAGGAGTGCCTTAGAAAGATCTCTCTGGCCGGTACACAGTCAGCTCCCGCTCACCATCGGATGGTATCACCTTGCTCAGAATCTCCATGCCACCATGCTTGCAATAGTCCCACATCCTCATGTGACTTGCAAGGCCTCGGGTGACGTGGCCCTGGTTTCTTGGCCTCCTCCATCCCACTGTTCCTGCGGCCGCTTGGACCCACTAAGGAGGTCCCCACTTCAGAGCCCTGTCCTTGCCTCACAGGTCGTCTGCCTCCCTCAGTTAGTTCTCTGTTCAGATATCATCTGTTCAAGCTGGCCTCCCTGACCATCCTTGGGGAACCCCTAACTGCTTTCTTTTTCCCCAAAGCACTTATCTCTTCCACATGAGGTTTTATTATAGATGATGCATTTATTGAACCGTACGTGGTTTCCCTAGCTCATAGGGAGGCCCCACAGAGGCAGAAATGCTCTCTGTCCTGTTTCGGATCCCAGCACCTGGAACATGTCTGGCTTGTGGTTCACTTCAGATATTTGTGGGTTGAAATAATGGTTGGGTGGATGGTGGTCAGGCCAAGGTCAAGGTCAGGAGGCATCTCAGGAGAACATGAAGGTTGTTGGAACCTCTCTGAGGGCTCCCCGGGGGCTCAGGAGGCTGCTCCTCCCTGATGGGCTCTGGCAGAGCTGAATTCTGCAACAACAGTCCTTCTCCTTCCACACGCACATGCTACACACAGAGTCCTCCCCTTCACACACACAGCCCTCCTCCTTACACACAAACACACACACACACTCCTCCCTTGTACACACACAGAGTCCTCCCCTTCACACAGAGTCCTTCCCTTTATACACGCTCATGTGCACACACACGCTCTAAAAACTATTTTATTGTCTTTACTGTGTTTGATCTTCACAATTCCCCTCTATTTTGATGGATGCAAAAAGAGGATGATGCTCTTTCTAGGGCTATATAGAGGATGAAATGAGTTAATATATGGAAAATGTTTAGATCAGTGCCTGGAAATGGTAGCCCTCTAATACCAGCTTTTTATTTCGAAGGCAATGAGAGGTGAAGTGACTCATCCAAGGTCACACAGCTAAGAGGTGTGGGAATGGGAGGGGCTCATACCAGGTCTCCTGACTCTTCAACCAGTGACCTTTCCACTTCACCTTGTTGTTGCTCCCACAGAATTCTCTCCTCTCTCCCTCCCCATCCTGACAGTTGGGTGTGACTAAGCAGTCTTAGGCCCTGTACACACTGCAGAGGGTTCAGCTGATCCACAGAAAATCCCATACGCTCACCAGGAGTTGTCCGCATGCTAAGTTCCAAACCCCAGGTATCACAAAGGGCTTCTTCAGTCCGTAGGAACCTTCTAGCTGTGAGTTCTTGAGGTCTGCCCTAAAGGTGGGTTTCTGTAATGCCTGGCTACTGGATGACTGCATGAAGGAGGGAGATGGAGAAAACCAGTTAGACATCCTGTTTTCAGCTGTGAAGATCAGGACTGACTGGCCTGGGAACCTGCCCAGCCAGTAAGCACACTTGTGTGCCAGACCACTCCACTGTCCCCCAGCTGGCCTCCCTCCATCCCTCCTTGCTCCCCGAGACTGCCGTGCTTCCTTCCCTACTCACTGTCACCATTCCCTTTTCTTTTGACCTTTCTCTAATGAGTTCAGAGTTTCTCCATCTGGGGGAATAACTCACACCATATTGCTGGCCTCTTGAGTGCTTTGGGCTGTCTCTGTTTCACAGAGGGGCAGCACGAGGTCTACAATGTTGAGACCCACATGGTGAACTGATCAATGATAAAACGCATACGTCTGGCAGGGGAAACAGGGGAAGCAGGGGAAGATCCCCACCTGGACCTGCTGACTTCTGGTTATGCAATTTTGAACAAGCTTTGGAACCTCTCTGAGCCCCAATTTCATCTGCAAAATAGGAAGAGTAATACTTACCACATTGGTTTGTTTCGTTTTGATTTTTGAAGGTAGAATGAGACAACAAGCATAAATCACACACACAGTGCCCGGCGCTAATAAATGCTCTGTATATGTTAATTCTCGCCCTTCCACAAATATAGAAGAGGGAGTCGAGTTGGGGCAGGGGGGAGGGGCGTGAGGGTGGTGAAAAACTAAACAAAACAGAAAACCCCGCAAAAGACCCAGACTCCAGGAGCAGTCCAATCAATGCGGCTGCAGAAGCAGACCATGTTATCATTGCTTAACCAATTTTGCAGAGAAAAAAAAAATCAAAGGATAGCTACAAATGAAAAACAAACAGAGCAAAACCAATACTCATTTATCTAGAACTAGTTTGCTGTCAGAGGAGGGGCAAGTCCCTCTACCCAAGGACCTGTCGATTCCAATTGTGCAGAAAGATGACAGGCAAGAGATGCACTCTCTTCCTCAGCCCTGGACAATGAGGGAGAAGGGAAGGAGGGAGTTCAGCCAAAGAAGCAAGAGGGGGGGCCCAGGCAGCCAGGATGATAGAGATGTCAAGCTGCTTCTGTAGAATACTGTGTGAGCTTCCCTCATCCAGTAGCATTGCTCAGTTTGCAAAGACATTTCTCATTTTGCCCAAAGGCCCAGAAGGTTCCAGAAAAGCAGAGCCACATACTGGCTGAAGTGTAAACCCCCGGGCAGGGCTACCATGAACTGCTGGGCAAGTTGTTTACAGCACAAAGACTCCCAGGCTAAAGGACATGTGGGAGCTGAAATCCAATGTGTTTTCCCTTAGGGTCCTGGTCTGATGGGGTGACCTGGGATATCCTTCCTAACTCTGGAGGTCAAGGCATTTTATAACCAGCTCTGGACTCTTTGGAATGTCCAGCCTGTGGGACTTCTCTGCTGGGCCCGATTGGAACCAGGGGCATCATTGGGGAGCAGTTTTGCTCCTGGCTTTGGCTCCAGGCTGCCTGGGGGATTCTGGTGCTGCCACTCCCTTTCTATGTGACTTGGAGAAGTTAGGTATATGCAATAAGTATCCATATATAAGCCAACTATAACCTAAATGGATGAACATAAAGAGATACTGGTAAGGTTCCACATTCTCCTTGAAGTGATAAAATAATGATTCTAAGTAGACTGTGAAAAGTTAAGCATGTATAATTTAATTCCTAGAGCAATCACTAAAGAACATTTAAAAAAGTTATACAAAGAGATATAGTAAAAAGAACTATAACTAAAATAGAATACAAAAAATGTTTACCTAACCCAAAATAAGTCAGAAAAGGAGGAAACAGAGAAACAAATGAAAAAAGAACAGAAGGATTAAACAGGAAACTGATAAAATGGCAGATTTAAATCCAAACATATCAGTAGTTACATTAAATGTAAATGGTCTAAACACACACATTTAAATGTAGAGATCATCAGAATGGATTAAAAAAACACAACTCTGACATAGATATGTGCTGTCTACAAGACACTGACATCATATATATATATATATATAGATGTAGATAGGTTACAAGTAAAAGGGTGGAAGAATATACGCCATGCAAATACTAACCAAAAGAAAGCTTGGTGGCTTTATTAAGATTAAAGTAGACTTCGGAAAAAGAAAATCATCAGAGATAAAATGGGTTTTTACATAATGATAAAAGGATCAATTCATAAAGAGGACAAATTCTAAATGTGGATGCAATTAACAACAGCTTCAAAATACATGAAGCAAAAACTAACAGAACTGAAAGGAGAAATAGACAAATCTGTAATTGTAATTGGAAATGTCAACACTCCTTTCTCAGTTATTGATAGAATTAGTAGACAGAAAATCAGTAGACCTGATTCAATCAACTGGATCTAATAGGCATTTGCAGAACACTTAACCCAACAAAAGTAAAATATACATTCTTTTCAAGTGCACGTAGAATATTCACCAAGCTAGGGGATATTCTGAATTAGAAAACAAATATTAACAAATTTTAATTGAAGTCATGCAAAGTATATTCTCTGAACATAATGGAACTAAACCAGATCAGTAATGGAAAGATAACAGGAAAATCTCCAGACACTTTGAGTCAAAAAACATTCTTCTAAATAATCCATGAGTCAAATAAGAAGCCTCAAGGGAAATTAGAAAATATTTTGAACTGAATGAAAATGAAAACACAACATATCAAAATTTGTGGAATGTAGTGAGGCAGTAGTTAGAATTTGTGGGATGTAGTAAGGCAGTAGTTAGAATTTATAGCATTAAACACTTATATTAGAAAAGAAGAAAGGTTTCAAATCATTAATCTTAGATTCCATCTTAGGAAACTAGAAAGGGAAGAGCAAAATAAACCCCAAGCAAGCAGGCGGAAGATAGAGCACAGAAATCAACGCTATTGAAAACAGAAAAGCAATTTTAAGAATCAATGAAACCAGAAGCTGGTTCTTTGAATACATAAATAAAATTGATAAATCTCCAGCAAGACTGATAAAGAAAAAAGAGAGAGAGAGAGAAGACAAAATTACAAGTATCAGGAATGAAAGGAGGGCTATCACAACAAACATTAAAAGGATGTTAAGGGAATAATACGAACAACCCCAGGCACATAAATTTGACAACTTAGATGAAACGTACAAAAACCACAAACTACCAAAACTCACCCAAGATAAAATAGATAACCTAAATAGTCCTATAATTCATAAAGAAATTGAATTTGTAGATTAAAAAAATCTTCAAAAAAGTAAATCTCCCAGTCAAAATGATTTCTCTGGCAAATTCTTCCAAACGTTTTAAAAAGAAATAACACAAATTCTACACAATCTCTTCAAGAAAACAGAGGAGGAAGGAATACTTCCCAATTCATTTTATGAGGCCAGCGTTATCCTAACAACAAAACCAGATGTAGAAAGCACACAAAAAGAAAACTATAGATCAATTTCCCTCATGAATATAGATACAAAATTTCCTAACAAGGTATTAGCAAATTGATTCCAGCAATACATAAAAAGAATAATACACCATGACTAAGTTGAGTTTATCACAGGAGTGCCAAGTCAGTTAAACATTTGAAAATTAATCAATGTCAGCCACCATATTACCAGTCTGAAGAAGAAAAACCAGATAATCATATCAACTAATGCAGAAAACACATTTAACAAAGTTCAGTAGTGATTTATGAGACAAACTCTCAGGAAACTAGAAACATAAGGGCATTTCCTAAACCTGATAACAGATATATATATATAAAAAAACCCAAACAACCCTACAACTAACATCATACTTAATGGTGAAAAATATAATGTCTCCCCCTAAGATCAGCAACATGTCAAGGATGTCCACTCACCACTGGAAGTTTTAGCTGATGCAACCAAGAAACAAAATAAACAAAGGCATACAGATTGAAAAGTAACAAAATAGAACTGTCCCTATTCCCAGACCAAATGTTTGTCTATGTAGAAAATTCTAAGGAATCTACAAAAATAAAAACTCCTACAACTAAGTTGCAGTTTGGCAAGGTCACAGGATACAAAATCGACACAGAAAGATCAATATTTCTACATACCAGCAACAAATAATTGGATATCAAATTTAAAAACAGTATCATTTACAATAGCTCCAAAAATATGAAATACTTATATATAAGGTTAACAAAACACATTAAGAATTCTGCATGCTGAAAACTACAGAATGAAGATGAAAGAAATCAAAGAAGCCCTTTCAGAAGAAAGCATAGGAGAAAACTTCAGTGACTTTAGGCTAAACAAAGAATTCTTAGTTATGACATCAAAAACATTATGTATAAAATGAAAATTTGAAAGTTGGATTTCATCAAGATAAGAAACCCTTGCTAAATGAAAGGCACTGCTAAGACAAAACATAGGCTGGGAGCAAATATTTGCAAATCACATATCTGACAAAGGACTTGTATCCATAATATATAAAGAACTCTCAAAAGTCAATAATAAGAAACTGACCCAATAAAAAATAGGCAAGAGATATTTCATCAAAGAGAATATATAGATGGCAAGTTAAGCACATGAGAAGATGTTCGGTATCATTAACTACTAGGAAAATGCAAATTAAAACCACAATAAGATCTCATTACCCACCTTTAGGATGGCTAAAATAAAAAATACTGACAACAAGTGGGGATGAAGATGCAGAGAAAGTGAAACTCTCATGCATTGCTGGTGGGAATGCAAATGGTACGGTCAACCCAGAAAACAGTTTGGGAGTTTCTTATTAAACGCATATGTCATACAACCCAGCAGTCCTGCTCTCAGGTATTTACCCGAGAGGAAAGAAGACTGTAGGTGAGCGTTTATAACAGCTCTATTTATAATCACCCCAAAGTGGAAGCAACCCAATTGTCCTTCAGCGAGTGAATGGATGTGTATGTCCATGCAACAAGATACTCCTCAGCAATAAAAAGGAATGAAGTATGGACACACATAGCACTCTAGATGCATCTCAAAGTCATTATGCTGAGTGAAAGAAGCCAGTCTCACAAGGTCACATGTTGTATGGTTCCATTCACGTAACATTCTGGAAGAGGCAAAACTATAGTGATAGAGAACAGATTTGTGGTTGCCAAGGGATGAAAGTGGGGAAAATGTGGAAGTCCACGGGGGCAGCAGGAGGGGCTCTTCCCTGGTGATGGAACTGCTGTGTTGCCGTGGGCACGTGAATCTATGCAGGCATTAAAATTCATGGAACTGTAATCAAACAGAAGTCAATTTATTCTATGTTAACAAATACTTTTTTTTTTTTTTTAAGGAGATGGGTCGGGGGAAGAATTAAAAGGATATCAGTACCTTGGCAGGCCAGCGTGCGGTCGGCCCTAGGGATGGAAGAAATCGAGTTGCAGAAGCAGGGGTCCAACCACCTCTCCCTGGCAGGAGGTCCCATTCCAGAGCCAAGCCTGGGAGGTCCTAGGTTTTATGTCATATGAACACAGTTTCTGTTTTGATCATCACTTCCCATTGTCACCATCCCATCCGGTCCAGCTTGAGAGCAATGGGAAATCCATGTTTATCTGATTTTACACATTAAAAACATCGTTCAACCCCTCAGGGACATTTATCTCCTCCCTCTCGCCTTCCTTTTGGGGAAACTTCCCCTGCTGCTCCAGCCACAGTTGCCTGTGTTAGAAACCAGGTGGCATTTTGGGGCTTCCTTTCTCACCCGACCTCTGTAAGTCAATTAGAAGTTCCTTAATATATTTTGAATCTCTATGGCTATCTTGCCTAACCCAGGCTGCAATCCCTACCTCCCCAACTGCAGCCTCTCACTGCTCTTCCCTCTCTGGTCCTGCGGGCCCCATCCATCCACGCCCGAGCCAGGATGCTCTTCCTGGGGCACACACCTCACTTCCCTGCTTAAAGCCACAGCAGCTCCTGGTGGTGATGGGGTGGGGGGGAAGGGGGTGGAGGAGATGGGGGGTTGGGGACACAATTTCTTCCTTAGCCTGGTCATGTGGGGTCTGGCTCCTTCCAACCTTGGTTTACTTGCAGGCTCTCTAGCCAATGCCTCTCTCTCTGGACGTCAGAGCCCCATCCATTCCTCCCATCCAGAGTTCTGTCTCCACTGTTCCCTGTGCCTGCAATTACCTCTCATCCCCTTTGCTTGGCTAATTCCCACTTTTCTTTCAGTCCCATCTTGGACATCTCCTCCTGGAAGTTTTCCTTGACCTCATCCTACGAGGGATAGCTCATGTACCTGTAGTGTGATTTTTAAGCTTTTCATTGTCAGGGCATCCCTTTCAAAAGACATCCATCTAGAACACATTGCCAGCTGTATGACCCAGCAACTAGCAAACAACCAGATGAGGAACTCGGCTGCCCTCCCTCATGAAGACACCCCCCCCTCCAGAGTTGGCCAGGCTCTGCCCTGTGGCTGATGGCTCAGAGTCCCCGCTCTGGGCAGCGGGGCGGGCGGGGGGTGGGGGTGGGGAGATACCAGTGCCCCTCTGCACGGCAAGCCGTCCATGGCCATTTATGTAGCTTTATGTAGCAGGAGAATTCCAGATTGAGCCAGAAGCCCGAGGTGCCAGTGTGGGCTTTCCCACCTGACCTGGGATAAAGCACCACCCCTCGCCAGACCTCAGTTTTCTATCTCTGGGATGGGACGTGTGAAACCCCCCCAGCCGGGGTCTCAGAGGGCCTGGTTGACAGGTCCTAAAGCTGGGTGAGAAGCTGCAGCCTTGGCTCAGTGGGATGACCCAGAGGACGGGTCGCCAGGGCTGCACATGCCCTCTCTGAGCAGGCTCAGCCAAAGCCATGCAAGGCGAAGGCATGTTTGTGGGACGGCTGAATACCCTCTGCCCCCCTTCTCTCACACCCCCTCTTAATTGCAGGGTGGGCAGCTGCCATCTTCCCCCTCCTTCCCTCACCCGTGTTTTGTTCAAACCCCTAATTTGTCAGTCAAGGAAGCAACAGCGCATTAGCAATGGGTGGGACGTGCCAGGCAAAAATGTGGCGTTCGTTCAGCCTGGGGCCCGAGTGGGGAGGGGCACCGAGTTATTCCCCTGCCTGTGGAGTGGGAGATTGGGGTGGTGCGTCTCCCCTCACGCCCTTTCATTTCTTCACCTGGAGAGTGTGCTTCCGAATGGAGGCAGGCCGCGGGCACGCAGTGGGTGCTTTGCTTGCCTCTGACAGTTGCCATTAATAAAACATGACATTAAATCGGAGCTCGGAGGGAATAATTGGAGACATTTATCACGTCTGCAGCCAGAGAGGGGGCTGGCTCACCGGCATGGAGGCTGGTGACCAGGCACTGAGGGGCGAGCTGAGCACCTAAGGGCCAGGGGTGTATGTCGGGGTTGGGGGACGGACATCGGGAAGAGTTAGATTCTAGGTTTGACACTTCTGACCCACCCACCCACCCCCAGGGTTTTTAGCAGCTTTAAGGACCATCCCTTTGGCCTAAATAGAGGCCAGGAGGCCAGCTCTGCTGCCAGACAAGAGGCGTTGGAACCCTGACCCCACTCCTTAGCACCTGGGCAAGTTCTCTAATTTCCTGAGGCTCGGTTTTCTCACGTGTAAAATGGAGGCGGTTAGTAATGCTTACATCCAGGGCTTTTGTAGAGATGATGTGAGCTCATCAGTTACCTAGCGCACAGGAAGGGCTCAGGACACATTAACTGTTATTTTATCAGTTGAGCTGGCTGAGGGAAGCATGGAGCACAGGATGGGTGCGCCCACTTCCGAGGTGAAAGCTCACTGTTAGGAAGTGGGGAAAGCGTGTGCTGCATCCTCAGACAGACCATCTGGGCAGTTTCAACCCTGACCACTCGGCACCTTTCTCCCTGTGAGGCTGTAGACAGGTCATACAACCTTCATGACCCCCTCACGGAGCTGTTTTAAGGGTCCTGTATGAGTGGATGTATAGCTTCTAGCTCAGAGCTTGTCACACTGTGGGACTCACTTGCTTAGGTGTGAAGAGTCTGGCTCAGGCTCAGCAGGCTCCAGGGGTTCAAATGATACCACTTAGAGTGGACTGCCTTCCAGCCCCACATCCTAACCTCTGTCCGTACTCATGCACTTGGTAACAGGCCTTTGCCGCTCCTTCCACTTAAGGGGTGAAGTGGATTTCAGTTCCCCTTGACTCTGGGCTGTGTGACTTATTTTGGCCCGTGGAAGGGGCAGAGTGACAGTGTGAGTGTTCTGAGTCCAGTCCTTACAAGACCTTGTGTGTTTCGGCTTGCTTTCTTGCCCCTTTGCCCTTCTATGCGAAGGACTTTCTAGCCTGCTGGCCCACGGAGGATGAGAGCCCTGTGTTACAAAGTCAGCCCAGCCGCTACTGTTCCTGCAGTGGAGTGGCCCCGCTGAGCCTGCCCCCGGTTTGCTCATGTGCAGGAAGAGAAGCTTACTGGGTATGCTGCTGCAGTGTCGTGCTTGGCTATTGCACGTAAAATCTACCTGATACACCAGGAGCACGCCCTCTCCATCTCTCAGTCTTCTTTCTCAAGAAGGTGCTGCCTGTACTGTGGCAAGTTGACCACCAACATATCCAGCTTACCTTCAACAGCTATGACACCCCAGAACAATCCCCAGCAGGTCCTATAAAAGTCCGGGACCTGACTCTAATTGACTCAGATTAGGTCAAATGTTTATCCTCAAACAATCATTGTGACCAGAGGTGTGGAATTCTTTGGTGGGCCTAGGTCACATGCTTACCCAGGAAGCTGGGGCCTGGGGTCAACCTAGAGCTCTCCATCAATCCACATGGACTGAGAGGTAGGAGAGGTCATTCCCCGAAGGAAATCAGGCTGGCCTTATCAGAACAGGGAGGAATGGATGGTAGGCAGGCAAGAGCAACAGATGTTCACTACGGGAAGGCAGGGAGGACATAATTACATGCTCCGGAAGGAGAATTTATGGGTATTGATGGCTGATTGAATAAGCAGAACATGACCGCCAGGGTTTCTAACTGGTGGAGGACGGATGAGGTCATCTGCAAGAAGAGACCAAGCTGTGAACAGAGGAGAGGGAAGACTTCGGGGCACAGAATCCCCGTGGCTTATTTGGAGGGGAAAACAGTAATCCAGTCTGGCTAGATTGGAGATCTTCATTTGTGTTTAATTTTAGGTTTCAGAGAAGTCCCAAGAGAAATGGAGCATTTCACATTCAACAGACCTCCCTGACTATGTGTTTTTAGGACGAATGTAGGTTATTCCAGAAGGCTTGTCCCCAGAAGGGCATACTTCCATGGAGGAATCCACACCTTGAGAAGGGGTAGGTAGGTCCCCTCCTGCGCAGCAGAGTCTTTGGGGATAAGCCAGGATGTCAAAGATCAGTCCTGATGCCCAGAGAAAAGTCCCCCTGGCTCCGGGGGTCAGTTAGAATGGTGGGGCACTGAGATGGGGGTCTGGACACCAAGCTGGACTTCCTTCTCTCAGCAAAGCTCAGGCTGGATTCCAAAGCTGAGAAGCTGTCTCTGAAATGTGAGCGGTAAACACGTCTACCATGTTGCTTTCAAACGTAGATGGACCGGACTTGATCTTCCGGGATCTCCCAGGAGATCACACAGTGAGAAGATGGCCATCTGCAAGCCAGAAGGAGAGGAAACCAAACCCTGCTGCCACCTTGATCTTGGACTTCCAGGCCCCAGCACTGTGAGAAAAGAAATGTTTATTGTTGGAGCTACCTAGTCTGTGGCAGTTTGTTGTGGCGGCCCAAACAGAGGACTCTGGGAAAGAGAGTGGCAGTAACCTGGGCCAGGTGTTTACCAAGTATCATTCCGTGTGACCCTCAAGTGACCTCCTGGAGGAGGGGTTATCATTCTCACTTCCCAAGTGAGGAAACCGAGTCCTGGTGGCTGGGTCCGTCCGACTCTTTCCACATTGGCGTACTCCAGACCCAAACTCCTGACAGCTTATGGTTCTGACCGAGGAGGACCTTGGGGACCTTCGTGGTATCAAGGAGGAGGGGATGGACCTCCTTCAACCATTTAATTTCCTAAAGAATTGCACCAGGTAGATACTGTTGTCCCATTTTATCGTTGGGGAAACTGACGTTTGGAGGAACTCAGTGTCTTGCCCATGGCTCCATGGCTGTTAAGAATTTGAACCCAAGCCTCTCTGACTACAGATCCTGCATTTTGGACCGCAGACCCAGAAAACCCCTTGTGGAGCATGCCCCCCAACAGATGGGAGCCCGCCTCCTCCAGACTGATGCTACTCTCTCAATATCCCTTAAGGAAAACGGCAGCGGGCACCACGACACGTGCAGTGCCAGTTCCGTCAGAAGCCACGGGGTAATGCGAGGACGATCTCAGGGTGCGCCAGCTCAGAGAGTAAGTGGCCCCTCGCCCTGTCTTTCCTGGATCTCCTCTTCCTCTTGGGAAGTCTCTGACTCTGACCCAGCCCCGTGCTCTTGGTGGCAGACCCCTGCTCACCGTCCCTGTTACTCTCCCCGTTGTCTACCAGGCCCCAGCCACTCTGGTCTTCAGAAAGCCAAGCCTCTTCCCCTCTTCCCTGGCCTTTGCCCATGCTGTGCCTTCTGCAAGGATGTTCTCTCCCAACTCCAGATCTTCACAGGACTAACCCCAACGATGGAGGCGTCAACTCCTCTATCATCTTCTCTCGGAGCCCCTTCCCAACCATGTCCCCTAAATCTGCCACCTGCTCCTGTCTCTATCACTTTATTGTTTCCAGAACACTCTCAGGGCCAGACATCATCTTGTTTATTTACTTGTTTGCTGCTCTTCCTTCCCACTGTCTCTCCCAGCATGCAGAGCAGCTCAGCATCTCAGTGCCCAATAAATGATAGTCGAAAGCACAAATGAATGAAGGGCCCTTTAAGGTGGCAGCAGCAGGGACTGGGCCGGGGAGCCACAGATTCCTCTTAGGGAGAGCTGCGCATTTTGACGGTGCCCTGGAGGGGGTGGTGGCTGCTTCCCTTTAGAGGTGCTCAGCAAAGGAGCAAATAAGCAAATGGGCCGGTGTGGACACAGCCTGTGAGGAGCACAGGTGGACCTGGGGAGCCATGCCAGGGAGCCCCAGGAGAAGCTGTTCACTTTGCGGGAAGCTTCTCTACAAGGCTCCCCTCCCAGGGCCCCTCCTTGGCTCCAGGGCTGAGTGGGGCTGGGCCGGACTGGGCGGGGCTGGCTGATTTCCGCTTTATTATGTTATGATGATTTCCCCCTCCCCGGAATGATTAGGCCTTAATAAATAACATTTCTCTCCGATATTGTGCCATCATTAATTCTGCTTAGCTCTCCTCGGAGAAAATTTTGTGGAAACATTCTCAGTGCTGCTATTTAAAGCTAAATTAATTCGGCTGATTATTTCTGTCCAAGTAGATTTGTGCCCAGGCGGCTGGGGCCAGCTCTGAGGAGAAGCGAGGTGGGTGCTTGTCTCTCTCCCTGAGGCCTTGCGCAGGGTCTCCGCTTGCCCCTTGCTGTGCAGAGCTCAAGCTGGAGTCCTCCCTGGCAGGGAGAAGAAAGAGCGAACGGGGCCCAGATCCCGATTTGGGGGGCGCAGGTCCTCCTAGCCTCACCTAAGATGAGGGCAGTAAAGGCAGGATCCATCAGCCATCGTTCCTATCACTGGCCTCACAAAGGCTTGTACAAGGGCTCAGGTCCTTACAGAAGCCACTAGTGTGATGCTGGGCTTCATCGAAGAACGTGGGAATCTATGAACCAGGACGGGGTCCTGCCAACCAAAGCTGAGTTCAGCGTAACCCACTAGGGTTCTATGTACTAGTTCTGGGGCGCTATGTAAAAATTGGGGTTCTGAACCTCCTGGGAGGACTCTGCAGCCAAAACGGGTTCTAAAGAACAACGAGATTGGCAAACAGCAGTCAGGCAGACAGCAGGGTCCTGACCCCCAGAGCAGGTGTCCTAGTCAAGCATGCCGGTGCAACTCCGCTGAGTTCTCTCTAATGGGGCAGGGCTGTTAGAGCTCAGCAGGTTTCTCTGGAACAAAGCAGGATTCTGTGAATTCAGATTTCTATAAAATCACCAAGGGTTCGGCACGACCAAGCATGGTTCTGAAGAAAAAGGCAGGATTCTGTGTAACTGGGTGAGTTTCTGTATAACCAATTGGGGTTTCTGTAGAATACAGCCGGTCTCTGTATGTCAATATTGAAAAAAAAAATTTTTTTTTTAAGCCAAGAACAGAGTTCTGGGAAGCTGAGTGGAGTTCTGCAGAATCAAGTGGAATTCCGCATAAGAGAGCAGGCGCCTGGGTCCATGAAGAGGGCTCTGTGGCAAGTGCAGGGTTTCTGATAACAATGGTGCAGTTATGTGTTTGGGATCCAGCAAGCAGATCTCTCTCATGTATAAGGACCTGAGATCCAGACAAAGCAGGGCTCTACGCAGCAAAGCAGAGTTCCTAAGGGCTCTAAGAGATTATCACTTTAAATGACCGAGAGCCTTTGTGTGTGCTCTCTGCAGTGGGCCCGGTCCTGGGCGGCAGAGCAGGGCACAGCACGGCTCGGATGGTCTGGCCCAGGCCCAGTGCCTGCATCCTGGCTGCAAGGGAGGCTGGGAATATGACTATTTGACATTTTTAGTGACGATGGTGGGAAGCTGGTCATGCCAGATGAAGTAGGGGACTCTTCAACTTAGCAAGGGGTTCTAATATAGAACAGCCAAAAAGAATGGCAAATTTCCATTGCATCCGGCTTCCATTGTGCCGAGTCTCCCGAGCCCCAAGGCCTTTGCTCGTGCTGTTTTCTCTGCTTGTCTCCCCGCTGCCCCATCGCCCTCCTACCAGGTGCCTGCAAACCCTCCACGTACCCTAGGTCTCAATTTAAACATCATGAACTCACAGAGCTTGCCCTGACCTTTCTCATGCAACCTGTTTGCTCAGACAACACCTTCTTCTTTTCCTCCCTTGTACCTACCACACTGTGTACATACATATTGATCCGAGGTTTGTCCCTCTCTTCTCCAAATGCTTTGTTCACCCCTGTGCCTGGGCTTCAGCTCCTTAGAGAGATGGTCCCTAAGCTTCCACCTTGGGCCCCCCAGGCTGCCCTGCATCCCGGACAGCGCCACCTGGAGGGCAAGCACACACCTCGGCTCCCTGTGTCCCAAACTGGGTTCGTCATCCCCCTGCCCCGAGATGGGCTCACCTCATAGTCCTGCCATGTAACCAGCTTTGTCATCATCCTTCCACCCTCCAAACAACACATCTTGGACTCTCCGCCTCTATCACCCTATCACCAACCCAGTCTGTGCAATCTTTATGACTCATCGGTCTACTCTTCCCCTGACCATCCTCAGGCAGGCCCTTCCCCACGTTCCTTTCCGCTCCTTGTAATTGAGCTGCAGTGGCGGGCTGTGGTGACCCAGGAAAGAGAGTGTGATCATTTCAACTGGGGGTCACTGTCCGTTGCAATACACAGGCCTAGGGTAGCAGTGGCTTAAAGAAGATCAGAGCTGATTTCGTTCTCATGTTTATGGGCTGGTCACGAGCAGTACAACTTAACACGGCGGCCCCTTGGCGTTGGGGGTCCCTTCTACCCGACTGTTCTCCCTTCCTCAAGGAGCTGACCTCCTTAGCGTGGGCAAGATGACTCACCAGCATGTCCACTGGGTCTGCTTTGCCTCCAGTTAGAAGGGAGGAGAGGGAGGCAGCCAGCCGCCTTCCTCCAGAGCATACCCAAGAGTTGCACACAGCACTTCTTCTCACCCACTGCTGGCCAAACCCAGCTGCAAGGCAGGCTGGGAAATGTGCTTGCTTTTGGAGGGCCACGTGCCCAGCTAAAATCCAGAGCTTCCACCAAAAAGGGAAGAGAGAAACACAACGGGCAGTCTCCGCCGCACAGGTTTAATCACTAAAATAGCACAGACATGAAAAGCAAGCATTTACTGAGCCCGGCAGGCACGCACTTTGATTTGATCCTCAGGACCCCATTGCAGTTGGAGGTCGTCTCCTTTTCACAGAGGAGAGCACCAGGGGGAGAAGGGGGCATTAAGTGACTCATGCAGGATTGCAAACCCGAAAGTGACAAGATGGGGTCCGAAGGGATGGCCTCTGATGCTGGAGCCCAGGATTTACCCATCAGACCACTCAGGAGGGATGTCCCAAGGAAGCAGACATTGCTGGCTCCCCCACAGCCCTAGTCCCAGCACTTCAAACAGTAGGGGGGGCTCATGAATATTTTTGGACTGATTGGATCTGCTCCTTTCTTTCTGTTGGTGCCTCGACCAACCGAAGAGGAGGGACATCCACCCTTTCCTGCAGGAGGGCCTCCCCATTCCTATGGGAATGTGCTGACAGGGTCTCCTGTTCCTTACTTATTCCTCCCAACCCGGGCACCCGCCCTGCGTCTCCACTTTCCCCACTGTGCGTGTGTGTGTGCGTGTGTGCATATGTGTGCGTGTGTGTCTGTGTGTGTGTGCATGTGTGTCTGTGGCTGTGGGGGAGGCACACATTCCTCTGTGAGGTCTGGTTTTTCGAGAGTGAGAACTCAGCTAGAAAGAATTCTTGCCACGGTCTCCTGGACCTCGAATTGCTTCTGTGCCTCCCCCTTCATAGATTACTGCCTGGGAATGGGATGCTGAGTAGCGGGGGGCTGTGCATCTCTCCTTTCCTCCCCGACGCATCAAGAAGAGCCGGCATTTATCAGCCCCTTAGCGCGTGCTGGCTCTGTTCCACGCACTGCATTTACTTCTCAGCCGGTCTGATGAGTCGGGTGCTCTTTTCAGTCCTGTTTCATAGACAAGGAAACCAAGGCACAGAGAGGTTAAATAACTTGCCGAAGGTCACACAGTAAGTGATGGAGCCGTGAGAAGACGCCTGTAACTCTACACTGTCACTGTGCTAACAACGCACTGTTAGATGGGCAGACACTTTGCACTGTATAGGGCCCTGTCGTGGCTACGGTGAACTGCCATTCACACTGAAACTCATTTGCCCGATAAGGAGGCTGAGGCTCAGAGGGGCTAGCTGTGCTCCCTGGTGGACCAGCTTGCTGCCAGGCCTCTCTGGGGCTCCGTGTAATCTCCAGTGGGTGGGGGCTTGAGAAGAATCTGGTCCTGAGGTCCCTTTGGCTCTGAAGGCAGCTGTCTGGCTCGTCTGCCTCTTTTCCCTCCAGGGGAGCTCGCCGGCTCTCCTCGGGGGGCCCCACCCCTGGCAGCCCTCTCTCCCTTCCAGCTGTTCCAGCTGTGCACGTGTAGGGCGGAGTGGTGGTGGATGGTGGGCGTTGAGTGGGGGAAGAAGGCTGTTTATTTACGATGTGACAATTTTGATGTATTTGCTAGGGGGAAAAACACCCCAGCACCACACAATTAAATTAAAGACTGGCGGTTGTGGGCGAAGCTCGTCTACAGCTGACTTAGAACCCAGTAGATTGGAGAAAAACAACAGAAATGGCTATGGCTCCAGTCCCTCAGCCAGGCAAGTGCCCTGCAGCTCTTGGTTGCTGCTCTGGACGGGTCCCAGCTTGCCCAGGCGTGCGCCCTGACTAGGAGCCTGTTTGGGGGGAGTGGTGGGGGTCTTGCGGGACAGCTCTGTGTGTCTTATTGGCTTTTATGGTGCAATGGGCCCTCCTGGGGCATCGGGGAAAGAAAGCATCCATATTCTCTATGGACTGCTCCATCTTTTCTCTGCTGTCCAAAAATGTGGCCATTATAGTGAACTCCCTCCTTTCTTTACCAGTTAGTCCCCTGGGAGTTCTAGCACCTTTGTACCTCTCCAGTCCATTCCCTACTCTCTCTCCTCTGCTTATTGGGATGCACATCGTGTGTCTCATCTGAAATATGGCAGCCGGCTCCTTACCTGGCCTCCCTGCCTCCAGTTTTGCCTGATTTGCTCTACTCTACACTCAGCTTTTATTCTCCTACCTGCATGATCCTAGATGTGCTGGCATGTCGTTCAAAGCCCTTGTCTGAGTCAGGTTTTCTGTATGATAATGCTGTATAACAAACAACCCCCCAATCCCAATGGCTTACAATCACGAACTCCGACTTGCCTCACTCCTGGGTCTTCAGGTGGGCGGGGCAGTTCTGTGTCAAGCTGTAGGCTGAGCTCAGGTGTGTGACACATAGCTCCCATCCGGGGATCAGCTGGTGCCCAAAGCGCAAGACGCCACGCTGGACCACATTAGCCAGTTTAAAGTCCCTGCTCACATCAAGTTCACTAACACTTTATTGGTCAAGCCCACGCAAGCCGTGTGGCCAAGCCCCATGTGGGCAGGGAATATACTCCGCCTCCTCTAACAGGAGGAGGCAAGTCACATGGCAGAAGGAGCAGATAGGTCATTCTAAGGAGGAACTGAAGAATTGGGAATAATAATCCGATTTGTCGCAGTCCTTTATAACTGGTTCTCAAAGGCACAGTCCTGAGACTGGTATCATCAGCATCACCTTGACCCCACCCCAGACCCACTGAGTCAGAAATCTGGGAATGGGGCCTGGTAATCTGAGTTCTGACAAGCCCTCCAAGTGACATAGGCCATAGTTTGAGAACCACTGCTGGACAACCAGGCTGCCCTCCCCCTTTTTTCATCCCCGAGTCCCATAAGCTATGACCTCCCCTGGAGCCTTCCTTCTCTCTCTAATGGAATGCTCATTCCTCCTCCAGCTGGCAAATTCCTGCTCATGTTTTAAGGCCTGAGCCAAATGTCTCCTCCTTTGGGAAGCCTCTCCTCCACCCCTACCCCAGGCGGAATTAATCATTCCTCTGTGTTTCCACAGAACCCCTACGGATACACTCCGTACAGCGGGCCTCGGATTGTAGGACAACTTCGTGTTTGGAACAGGGCATCCTCCGGGGCCAGGACTCTGCCTCATGGGTTATTTCGTCCCCAGCGCACTACCTACATTGGGCACGCAGTCAGCGCCCAGTTACTGTTCAGTGATTCTGTTGCTGACTTTCAGGTACTCTTGCTGGGCTGAGGGGGCGCAATAAAAAAGCCTCAGGAGGGGCGCCTGGGTGGCTCAGTCCTTAAGCGTCTGCCTTCAGCTCAGGGCGTGATCCCAGCGTTCTGGGATCAAGCCCCGCATGGGGCTCCTCCACTGGGAGACTGCTTCTTCCTCTCCCTCTGCCCCTGCTTGTGTTCCCTCTCTTGCCGGCTGTTTCTCTCTCTGTCAAATAAATAAATAAAATCTTAAAAAAAAAAAAAAAAGCCTCAGGAGCCCGGGCTTTCCAGAACGTTAGGTGGTGAGTATGGATGGAGGGGGGATCATGGGGGAGCCAGTCTGGGCTCCACTCGGGCTCCAAGAGTTGAGTCACGGGGAGGTCCCGGATCCCTGGGCATGGACAGGAAGCAGGTGAGGAGAGCATCTGGTGCCCAGATGTCCGGCAGCTGTCCTTGCTTATGGCCAATCTGGTAAAGGCTCACCCGGGGACTCTGCAGGGCTGGAGAAGCACTGATTGTTTATCAGATGTTGGGAAGGCTGACCCACCTGCAGCCTGGGGGATCCTGGCAGAGCTCCCACCTCCATCAGACTAGGAGCTATGTCTCCTCAGTCAGGCTGGCGGCAGGATGAGTTTTCTCTGCCCCGTTGGACAAGGAGAACCCTTCTTCCCCGGTTGGGCTGTGTCTTTCCCATCACACTGAGGGCTCCTGGTTCAGGGACTGGGTCCCCCCACCAGACCTGGGCATCCCTGGGATGGGGAGGGGCTGTGGCCTTTTTAGTCCTCTGCTCAAAGAAGGAGGCAAAGAACTCTCAATTCACTTTCTACAGCTGAGATCCTTGTAAGGCTCTGTTCTCTCAACCCACCCATTGCTCTGCCTTCAAACCCAATGTATCTCCAGACGAGCTTTCTCCTCCCTTCCCAAAAACACTGAGAGAATGAACGGTCAACCCAAGGAGGAAGAGATTTCTGCGGCCCTGTGGAGGGATGGGAGCTGGGGCACCGAGTGCTGGGAGGAGGGTAGATGCAGGCCAGGAAGAGCCCCGGGCTCTCTGATCTTTGCCTTCCGGGCTGACAGGTACATTTCAAGGGAAATTGAACCTGCACATGGCGGCTTCGTTTGCGTTTAATGCATCTGGTTGGCAGTGGGCAGGAGGCTTTTGATGTCTGCGTCTTGGTGCCCAAGACTTTTTACGCTTCTTTTCTTTGAAGCCAAGGAGACTTGTGTTTCTGCCAAGAAGTAAATAGACTTGCATATCCTCCAGTGCCTTAGTCTTTGGAGACCTAGCTCCCAAATGCCATTCCTCATCTGCTCAACCTGCCAACGGCTCGTGTGGGACTTAGCTCAGGAAAGCTCTCAGGAAACTGTCTTTGCGAGCGCGGGATCTGGAGACGCCGTGGGAGATTTCGGGATTGGGCTCACCAAGCTCCTCCTTCTAAGAAGCAAGGGAAGGGGCCCTGTATTCCCGCCAGGGCTTCTCGGCTGGTGTTCAGCTTCCCCGTGGTTTCCTCTGTGTCCCCATCTCCCCCGCCTCTAAAGTCATCCTTAAAACGGTGTTCTTGTTTGTAATATGGGCAATTGATGATTTCTCAATCTCCTGGAAAGCGTGAATAAAGCACCTTTAGAAAGCTTGGCTGTTTTTATCCACCTTTACAGTAACAGCAGGCTTGCTGTGCAAGGTGGCTTATGCGGTGGGGCTTCCTTTGGGAACAAATTGGTGCCCTGAGCCCCTCCTCATAGAAATTTTGCAAGAGCCACAGGAAAACACTGAGACCGCCCCTCTGTCCAGTCCTACTGCCTCTGCTTCCAGGCCCCCAGTCTGATCCCAGCCCCATCTCTACTCCTCTTGGGACTCTTCAGGGAAGAGCCCTACTTTGGACCTTGACCTTCATGAAGACAGCTGGGGTCATTTCTCTGGTTGAAGCAGTGAGGGGCTTCACAGGAGGGAGAACTGTGGCCTCTTTCCCTGTTCACCCGGTGGGCCTATGGACACTGGGATTCGGGGGTCTTCTGACGTCTGGATGGTTTTCAGTACTTTAGCAGGGTCTGGGGCATTGCTATGTCCCCCTCCCCACTCTCTGTGCACCCAAACATCTCCATGAGCGGTTGGCCTGTGGCTCTCAGAGGCTCCAGCCCAGCCTGGTGCTCCAGGGTCTGGAGGGAGGTGGAATCTGAGGCTAGTGAACAGGGGTCTGGGGGTTCTGAGAATAGAGGAGGAGCTGCACTGTAGGAAAAACGGGGACTTTGTGCTTGGTTGGGGGAAACTGAGACTGGGGGAGGCTCCATCCTGAAGGGATAGGCATTCTTTATGGGGATGGAAAGGGCTGTTCTCAACTATACCATAATGTCAGAAGCAGGGACAGCTGGAGACCTTGGCCCCCGGAGCAGGAAGTGGAGTAGATGGGATTATCTCCCTTTTCATTGTTTTATGGTGACCGAAGTGGGCAAGGCAAGAAGGGGAGGGGCTCCCTGGCTCCCTGAGGTCTGAGCCACAGAATGAGAGTGAACTACAGGACGTCTTAGATGGGAACTATAGACTGACAGAGCCTCAGCGGTCCCCAGCTAAACTCCCATGACCCAGGGGTGGGCATGTGGCACCGTGGTGGTGGCGGGTGGAGTCAGGACTGGGACTTGGGCCCCTCGCCCTTCAGCCTAGTGTCTTAGCCCTGACCATCACAGGTTGAACTTGAGAAAGAACTTCCCGCCTCTGACAGTTGTCACAGACACAGGAGCATCTCGGAGTTGGCTGACAGCTCCAGGTAGCTCGGCAACCAAGGGCAGCCAGAGAGCTTCACCTGTGAGTCAGGGAGGATGACCCTGACCCCCAGCTGCATGCACCCACCTGGCCTGAGCAGAGGTTTCCTATGACTTGGAAGGACGGCCGGGTGAAAGCTGGCCTCACTGTGGAGCCGAGGTCACTGGAGGAGGGGGCACCTGGCACCAGCCTCCTGCTTAGAATAGACATAGACTCATTATCCAGCTAGTACCTATCATAATCCTGAAGATGCGCGGTTCCCCTCCGGTGCCTTCAATCACCACCCTGAATGCAAGCGGAAACTTAAAGCAGGCGTCAAGCCCACGCAGATGGAGGCTGACAGCTCTGTCTCCGGGCTGCTCCTGCGCTCCCAGCTCAGCCAGTTTCCAGGGCTCGGAGACACCTGGCTTGTGAGGTGGTGCTCTGTCCTCACCAACGCTGGCCTAGCTGGCGGGGGGAGGAGGGAGCCCCGGTGGATGGGGGGTGAGTGTTGGGGTCCCTGACATGGGACCTCTGATCCCGGTTGGGCTAGGACAGGTCAGGGATGCTCGCGCCCATCTCTCACTTAACACAGGGTTGCAGGAGATGACATGGGGGATGTCGGGTGCACAGTAAGCTCTTTATCACGGCAGTAAACTGACTATGTTCCTAGAGCTCCATCCTCCCAGATGCTGGGGTCTGTCACCCTCACTCACACCCTGAAGAATAAATACTGTGGGTCCAAGGCAACCTTAATCCAGCCCTCCCCTCAACGCCCAACAGGGGCCCAGGCTTCTCAAACTGCCTGAGCCTGTGAGGGGAGGAGATCTCACCAGGCATGTGCATGTGTGTGGGGGGGACACTGTGTGAGTGCCTTTGTCTCAGCTCTCCTGGGCCGGCGGGCTTGGCTAAGCCCCTCCTCTTCTTTGCACCCCCATTTCTTCACCCACCAAATTCCAGGAGGGGTGGCTGGGAGGGTTCCTAATGGTCGTGCAGATGCAGGACTCCTGGGCTCTTTGAGCTTTCCCTGGGGTCCCAGAGGTGACAGGGTAGAGGAGCACAAATTCCCCATCACTCAGACTTCCTCTCAGGAGGGAGGGGTCAGGAAGTGGCCCCTTCCATGGGTCCAATCTGCTGGGTTACTGCCAGGAGGCCATGCCCCCTCCACATTCGTCCCCCGTGGGCCCGGTCCATGTGGCTGCTGGCACCCCCAACAAGAGATGTTTAACCCAGGGCTTCCTCTCATGCAGGGTAATGTCAAAGAAAGAATATAAATTCGGGGCCAGACAGACCTGGGTTCAAATCCTGATTCTGCTACTTCTAGGCTGTGTGGCTTTAGACCAGTCCCTTCTCCCATCTGCAGCCATAAAGTGGGGGACAAGAGTGCCTTCCTCATGGGGCTGTTTGAGGATTCGATGCAGCCCGGAGCATGGAACACACTGGGCTTGCCCCTGCTTGTTTCTCAGTCGGGGTTAATCCCCCCTCTCCCTGGCCTCCTGGTCTCAGGGTGGCAGGAGGGTGAAGCAGCCACTTGGGGGTCACGCTGTGCCTGTCTCCCCAGGACCTGAGCCTTCCCTGCCTGCATCTCTCCCGTGATGCTCCGGCCAGCAGCAGAAACCCCAGACATGGTGCCTTTCAGAAGCTAAGGCCCAAAGGCCAGATTTGGTGAAAAAGTCATCTTCGAGGGACTTTTGTTTCCTCCTAGACATTTACATTCAGGAACACAAAATGAGGCACCGACCGGAAGGCCGGTTCCAGGAGCCAGGCTGATGTGAAAGGGGGTGCTCTAGCCTCAGAGCTGTGCAAGGAGAGGATTCCAGACCCAGGGCTATTCCAGGAGGCCTGGCTGCCAGAGCTGGGTGCCCTCTCCCCTGCCGCACCCCCGCATCAGGGGAAGGGTGGCGAGGTGAGGAGGGACAACCACAGTTCAGAGCCAGGCTGCCCTGGGCGTGACTCCCAACTCTGCCACTGGAGAGCTGTGTGGCCTGGGGAGATGAAGTTAACCTCTCTGAACTTTGGTGTCCTCACCTGCAAGATGGGGACAACCACAGTTCTCTGAGCACATTGGAGTGCAGATTAAATGAGGCAAAAATCTGTGAATCTTCACAGCTGAGAGCCCGATGCATCGTAGGTGTTTAATGCATACGTGTTTCCTCCTATTGAGATTTTGGTTGAACTCTGATGTAAGGCAATTTGTTGTGTTTGATACTGAGGACCCAATAGGGACTCCTCCGGATGCCACAGTCCAGGGGGAGGAGCTCTCCCCTCCCTCCCTGCTTCACTCTGGGGCTGCTGGCCGGGGGAGCGGGAAGTCCTGTTGGGAGCTCAGAAGCGCTCAAGCTGGCTGCTTTTGAAAAGGGGATGCTGGGGCGCCTGGGTGGCTCAGTCCATTCGTTAAGGGTCTGTCTTTGGCTCGGGTCACGATCTCAGGGTCCTGGGATTGAGCCCCGTGTTCCCCATGTCAGGCTCCCTGTTCAGTGGAGTCTGTGTCTCCCCCTCCCCCTGCCCGTGATCCAGCGAAAGCACTCTTTCTCTCTCTCTCTCAAATAAATAAATAAAATCTTTAAAAAAAAAGAAAAGGAAAGGGGGTGCTCACAGGCCCAGGGTATACACGCTGGTGGTCCCTGTGTCCCTCATCCCCAGGCCTCGTCTTCTCTTAACCTCTCAGCTGAGTGACGTCCCTTTCTAGAGCTGTGTTCCAAACCCCTTCTATTCTGAGCCCTGCTGAATATAGGTGATCCCTGCCTGGGGGGAACCGGAAATGGCTGACCTGTGCTCCCAGCACCGACTTTCATCTCCTTCCTCCTGCCATTCCGAACCCTCACTTCATTTCCTTCACCAAGCAGAGCTCAAGGTCAGGTTAAAAGGAAAAAAGATTTTTAAAAAAGAACAGGAGCAGGTCTGGCTCTTCAGCCAGCCTCAGGGTTGGGCTGGCACTGAGGTTTGGTGTTGGCAGGGACCATGCGGTCCCTTGGAAAGTCAGGGGAGAAGACCTGCAGGTGAACCCCAGGGGCCCACGCTGCTGCTTGCTTCTCACACAGCCTTGATGAAGTCAAGCCTTGGCCCTCTGTTTCCTCATCTGTAAAATTCATCTGCAAAATTCGGGGAGGATGAGGTTGCGGGCTCCCACCTGCAGAAACCCTTGCCCCACTTTTCCTGTTCCCCGCAGCTCCAGCTCTCCCAAAGACCGGGGGGGGGTGGGGTGGCGGGGGGGGGTGCCTGGGCCGCAGGAGGGAGGGGCTGGGGAAACCAGGGCGACTCCTTCCTAGAGTGGGTGCTGCAGGGTCTCCAAGGGCGCTCCACCTCCTGGCTCCTGACAGGGAATCTGAGGTGTGACTGGGGCAAGAACCACCTGGAGTTTGTGGAACAAAGAGACGGGAGGGCGTCCATCACGGGGAGTGCTGAGAGAACACGTGGCGTTCTCTCCTGTTCTCTTGGGAGGCACAGCACTTCCTCCCGCCACACTGTGTTCCCTTGGACTGTCTGGGAATGGCCATCAGAGCCCCTGGGAGACTTGGGGCAGGGGAACCCACAAAGGCATTGCTCCAGGCACTGGACTTGGCTGGTTCATCGAATCACAACCTGCTCCTGGCAGGAGCGCAGGGCTACAGAGCCTGCAGGGAGAGGATGGGGGTGCTTCCCCGACGCTCCCATTCTTCCTGGCCTCCGTGCCATCTATGGCCCTCCTGCTGCTCTCCTTGCTTCGGCCCTGACCTCCTCCTCTCCAGGTGTCCCCCTGTCCTCCCCTGCTCCAGATGGTCCTCGGGTGACGTCCAGGCCCTCAGAAGCTGCCCAGGGCACATGTGCTCCCTTTGGCCTGTGCTCTCCACAGCGCCTGCCCCAGACCCCCACTCCCAACCAGCACCCCACTTGCTGCTTTAAAAACTCGCGTTTCATTTTCATGCTTACCTGGGTGACTTTGTGGAAGGGATTCCCTGCCTGGAATGGCTTTCTGTCCCCAGCCAGGCCAGCTTCTTATTCAAACCCCAGCTCAGGCATTAGTGATTCAGGACTGCCTCCCCCACACCCCCCATCCCTTCTTACTTCCATCAGCACAAGTCACAGCGTGGCATCTTCCCTCTGTGGGCTTCCATGGCCCGCCTCCTCTGTGAGACTCACAAGTAAAGAATTATTATGTTTTTTTTATTAAATCTTTGTACCCCCAGGGCCTCGAACAAAGCATGGCAGAGTGAAAGTGCTTGACAGATAACTGTGGTTGTATCCACAGAGAGACGGTGCAGGCTGTCTGGAACCTACCAGTATGGGGAGGAATTAATAACAAACGTGCTTATTGAGTGTTTACTATGTGCCGGGCATTTTAATGACAATAGGTGACATATATTGCGAGTGTGTACTGTGCAAGCAGAACGATATTTATTCCTCACAAGAACCAACAGAGGTAGGAGTTTCCAAGATTCCTCTTCTATATAGATATGGAAACCGAGGCACGGGCAAATGCCAACCCTTGTGACAGCTTATTCACCAACCGAGGCTGTCTGCTTCAGAGCCCAAACTCTCTGCCTGGCTCTGGGTCTCCCGTCTCACGCCAGGGCACCAGTTATGAGCCCTGGAAACGTCTCGAGGACCGTCTGCCATTGTCTCTTTACATAGCGGGGAAACTGAGGCCAGGGCCAGGAGAGGTTTGCTGGGCCTCCCCACTCGGCCGTGTCTCTTCCCTGGCTTCCCCCCTCTTTTGTCCTCCTCCTCAGAAAGAGGAGACAGGGGTCCCTCTGGTCGGACCCTGCCCATCCTCGGTCCTGTTTCCAGGCAACTTGTTTTCTGGGCAGCGCCCCCTGGTGCTGCGATGTTGCCATGGTGACCACAGTGGGTCCGGGCACATCTTCAGGATGGTGAAGGATGAAGCTCCAGTTCCTTCCCTCTGGGAGACCCAGGGGTGCACAGATAGGCCCTCTGACTTGCAAACTCACCAGGCACATGCCAAAGGAGGACAGGGTTAGGCCTCTGGTGTGGGCGGAGCCAGGGCGGAGCTGAGACCGGAGCGGGTAGGAAGGGCGGGAACAGGTGCCAGAGCCCGCTTCACTGGAGTGCAAAAAATTCCCCTCGAAATTCCTTCTTCAGAGACCGTGGCACCAGAGCCTCGGCATCTAACCCCTGGCCTCATCTTCCCAGAGCAAGGAGGGGAAGGGGATTTCATATTCTTTGGAGGAGGAGTCATCTTTTATTTTCCTTTATTCACTTGAAAAGTATATTAAAAATATACACCCCAAGGAAAAGGTCACCCCCAGTGCCACTACATAAAATTACACAAAAATTTATTAAAATTGACACTCTCCTCCAAAGTAAGACCTATCGCTCAGAGGTTAAAAACTAACCAGTTTGTGAAAACTACTTACTGATTATTTCTATGCTCAGACAGATATATCCATCTCTCTCTAAATACATTCATATCTGTAAAAATATATTGTATTAAATTGGAATCATACTCTACAAATTGGCTTACATCTTGCTTTTTTAACTTCACAATATATCCTGGAGATTTTCCATATCAGTAAGTATCAATCTATTTTATTTTGCTGAGGAGGGGATTAAGAGCAGAGAAAGAGGAGGCCTGAAGCAGGGCAATCCTGGGGGGGGGGCTCCCTGGAGGAGGTGGGGGGTAACAGCTGACCAGAGCAGAGAAGGAGATGGTTACAGTAACAGGAAAATAGTGCTTATTATAATTACAGTGTGCCAGGTATGGTAATCCCATCAACCCATTTATTTCCCTCACAGTCCACAAAGGAGATTGGATCCCCCCATGTTTACGGGTGCAGAAGTGGGGCCCAAGCTCACAACGCTGGAATGTGGGGAGAAACCAGGACTCGATCCCCGCCCGGCTGGCACCCGCCAAGCCCGTGGCGTTCCCGCACCTCGGGTAAGGCAAGCTGTGCAGCCCCTGGTGGCTGGGATCTGGGGGAGCCCCTTCCCGTTTCCCCAGCCCCCTCTGTCCTTTCTCTTACAGCAGTCAGAGCCAGGTGGAGCTCTGCGCTCCACAGAGCACTTTGGAATTCATAAAATGGTAATTTATTGAACAAGCCTTTGGAGGAGGGAAGTAATGAAAACCGCTATATAAATTACGAGGCCATTGGTGTTATAGGCTGGAGCTAATGCTGTTAGTCCCCAGAAGGGTACAGGGAGCCTTCCCCCAACTCCACCCTTCTTGGCCAAGGTGTCGGCCCCTGGAGAAGAGCCTCCAAGAACAAGAGGCCGGTGCGTCCACGAGACAGACAGGCCTATGCCTGGGCTCAGCTGGGGAAGCCTTTCCTCGCGGCAGTGGAAGAACTGTGTTGTAACCACAGCGCTTCGTGGATGGACAAGGGCCGCGTGGGGTGGGCTGCGCGTCTGTTGGGGTTCTTAGCACTGTGGCACTTCCTCAGTCTGAACATCCCGGTTATCTTTCCTCCCAACATTTTAATTCCGGCGTCAAGATGCATCTTACATGTAATGTAATGTAGCTCCCCTTTTGCCCTCGAAAAGCTGTTAACTTGACTTTCCCTTAAAATCAATGGCCTCTTAAAATTGAAGAAACATTACATTCTTGTTGCTCTTGTTGTTTATGCCATGAGAATTTTGCAGGCCTGGATGCCACTTCCCAGTCCTTCCCTCACAGGGAACCGGTTCCTGGCGGGAGGACATGTGCTGTGTGACCCTGAGCATGTGGCCCTCAGTCTGGTGAGTCCAAAGCAGATGATTTTCCCGAGTGTGGGACCTTTAGTGTTACAAAGGGGCAAGTCCTGCTGCTGTCTCTGGGCCCTGACTTCTCCAGGAAACAGAAAAGTCGCATCTCAGAGATTCAAGGGACAGATAGGAGAAATAAGGCCCAGAGAAAGTAAAGACCTTTCCACACAGCATGTCCTCGCCAGGCCCAGCAGGAAAGGGATGTGGAGTCAGGCCACATCCCCTGCAAATGTCCTGCACTAGCTTTCCTGGTTTGGTTACTTGGGAAGAAGTGGGGGTGGAGGTGAGGAGGGGGTGCTGCCTGAGAAGGCCTGGGGCCTGGCTGCTCTCTGCTAATGGCCCTCCAAGTTGAAAGGGAGCTGGGACTTAGGCCTTACTCCGGGCTTTTGCTGTGTGACCTTGGGCTGATTGCATACCCTCTCTGGGCCTCAGTTTTCCCATCTATAAAATAAAGAATTTTGGTAAACAGAGTAGTTTCTAAACCTATGTGCAAATTGGAGCCACTAAGGCAGGTTGTTAAAATACAATTCCCCGGGCCCCACCCCAGGCCAAGCACCTCTCGGAGAGGGCTCAGGAACCTCTGAATTTAACCAGCTTCCCAGGTGATTGGATGCAGTTAATGTCTGAGCTGATATTTGGGCACTCTGGGCTGGGTGGCCAGGAGGTGGATGGGAAAAGCCAGACTGTGTGATCCTGGTGGGAGTGGGGTTTGAGGAGGCATTACAGGGGAACACCGGAAGTGAAGGGCTGGGCTTCAGAACAGCTGACGTTTTTTGTTTCTTGGCTGCGTGACCTGGAGCAAGTTACTTAACCCCTCCGAGCTTTTGTTTCCTCATCTATAAAAAGTGGAGTAATAATTCCCTAGAAGGGCCATTGAGAGGATTAAATTATATGATCAATGCCAGGAAGATTCCTGTTTCCCTCTCCGACCACACATCTCCCACATCAACGCAGCCCAGCTTGGCCCGCCCCATCCCGTGGTCCTGACTGAGTCTGGCTCACATCTCTGTCCCCTGGAATCTGGGGGACCACAGGGTGAGCTACAGGGCCAAGGAGGGTCGGGGAGGGGCCTGGCAGAGGAGGAGAAGGAGAGGAATAGCAGAGAGAGAAGGGAGGGAGTGGGGAAAGGTCCTCTGGGGACTGAAATATGGTTCCTTCATTCCAGAATGTGCTTCTTAATCAACTTAATGGGCCTCTGACTGAGCAGGGGCCTCGGAAGCTGGGAAAGATGGGGACGGCAGCCGAGGCCGCCCACTCCGGGCTTCCGAGGAGGGTTCTGGGGGAAGCCTGGAGGCTGGGCTGGCTCTTGAGACCTTCACCGTTTTCCCTCCTGACCCTCGCCCAGCCCGGTCCTGGCTCCCCCTGGATTTGGTGGGACTTGGGAGCCCCTGACCCTGGGCTTTTGATTTCCGACCTCTGACTTAGCTTAGCAGACTCATGAGTTCAGGGTGTGGAGGGAAGGTGGAGAAGCCCACTGTGGGGTGGGTCAGGGGTCATGGTCATGACCGGGGCACCCAGGGGGGGCTCTTTCAGATGCCATCCATCAGAGGGGTTCCAGAAATGTCCTGCAGGCATTGGCGTTGATTCTCGGCCTGAGTCACCGGTGGTGCCAGCTTCCCGAGCAGGGGGCCTTGTGCCTTAGGGGTGCTAAGGTGGGAAGTGGGGCCCCCGTGTTCTCTCCACCTCCTCTCCTTCTCCACCCCGGAACTACCACCCATTGGAAGGAATCTGGCATAAGGGGGTCTCCCGGCTCGTGGTTAACCATTCTAGCAAGCTGACTTCTTTCAAGCAGCTCTGTGCTGCGCCTTGATCTCCCCGACCTTACAGTGGGGATCCTGATACCACCGTCCCAGCAGTGAGGGAGATCCGTGGTGAGTGAGCGAACCGCTCAGTGCCGAGTGGGTGCCCTGGACACCTTGGTGAGATTCGATCTGCCACTCGGGCGGTCTGTAGACCTGGTGAGGTGTCTCAGATCTGTTGGGGCAGAGGGTGTGGGGAGTGGTGGAAGCAGGAAGACGGAGCTTTTCCCAGGCAACTGGGCAGTGTCCTTCCCAAGAGGAGGAGCTGAGCAATGCGTGTCTTCCGCGCGCTGGCATCTGCTGGCCAGCAGCCCGGGGGCAGGCAGGGATCTGGTGCTGTCCAACTGCGTCACAGTGCCAACGGTGTCTGGGCCGTCCCTTTGGGGGTACAAAGGCCAAGCGGGCCTGAGGACGAGGGGCAGGGTCAGAGCAAAACCCTAAGTCTCAGGTTCCTGGTGCCGGGTGCATTTTCTGCCCCATAAGGATGATGATAATGATGGTGATGATGACAGTGGTGAAAACAGTGGTACCAGTGCACGCTTACCAAGCATTTTACTGAGTATTGGACCCACGTTCACTCATTCAGTCTTCACACCAATGCTATAGGGTCAGTGTTACAAATTATTCCCATTTGACTCCTCAGGGCATCGAAGAACAGACAGGTTAGGTGATATCCCGAGGCCACAGAGCTGGAGGTGGCAGAGCTGGGGTCCACACCCGGGCTGTGTGTCCCACCGTGTCCCACACTGCAAGTTCACCGTGAGGCGCATGGAGGGCCCCTCCTTGCCCTGGCCCCCCAGCTCCTGGCCTCCAGCTGCCCCGGCACAGACCTGGGGTTGGGGGTGGGGGGTAAGACAAGGTCCCTCCTTCTGGGAGCTCCTGCTGGGAGATGATTAAGTCGATTGCCTTGAGAACATTTTTTGTCTCCCTGGTGTCAAGCCCAGAACAGCCAGGGAGACAATGGCTGCAGGAATCGCATTTGTTAATCTTGCATTCGTTAATTTATTTTATTTTCCATCCTTAGAATTAGGACGAGCCTCTTGAACTCAACATGCAAATGTATGCAAAGCAAGATGAACAGGCGTCTTTAAAACCTTGGCACTTTGTTTCCCCTCCTTGCATTACTGGAATTGCAGCTTTCCCCAGCCAGGGGCGGAGGGGTGGTGGCAGTGGGCGGGCCTGGGGGAGGGGGTCCTTGTCACATTCCACAGCAAGTTTCTGTCCATGAACTCATCTGACCCTCCCTGGGACGCTCTGCAACCACATTTTACTTAGGAGGCCGAGGAGGCTCAAAGCAGTGACATGTGCTCAAGATCACAGGAAGGAAGGGGTGGAGCTCAGGTCCGGGATTTTGGACTCCAGACCCTGTTCTCTTTGCTCCACACACACCTTCTCCTGCCCACGGCCTCAGAACTAACTTCTTTTCTAGCCCCTACGCAGCGGGGGACCTGCAACTCGGTGGCCTGGCTGGGGCGAGCTGGGCCTCTGGTCCTTGAAAGGTGGTGCGCAGGGAAGGACTTTGGAGGCCCACGGCCCCACTGCAGTCCCCAATATCTTCTCCTCCCCCGCAGCCTTTCCTGCAGTTGGCCTTGGCCCCTTGGCCAGGCGGTGGAAAGAGGCTCTGACTGCAGCGCTGCCCTCCTCCTGCCCTCCCCACGGGGCCCAGTGGAGCGGGTTATTACTTGCCAGGTGTTTAGCAATCTCTCGGATCAGAGGCCTTGGCCTAATTGCCAGAAAAGCCTCCCTTGGCTCCCCAGGAAGCAAAAGCTGACAGATTTCCCAGCAGCAGTCATGTTGCTGGAGGGGAGATGGAGAGAGGGGGAGGAAGACAAAGAGAATCAGAGAGGGGCACACAGAGAGAGAGAAGTATCAGGACTTGCAGATCTCCCAAAAGGAGGGACCTGCCTCCCTTCTCACCTCTCCTCCTCTCCATCTGCCCCTCTTCCCTCTCTCCCTTAATCTACTGGGAACCCAGTTGCAAAGCTAACATCCTGAAGGATGAGGACAGGGCTGTAGAAGGGCCTGGGGACCGGCATGGGGCAGTGAGCTGGGGTGGGATGGACAGGGAGGACGGGAGCAGGCCCCTGGGAAGAGACAGAGAATATCAGGGAGTCTGGAGGAGCCTATGCAGGCAGGGAAATGTTTCTGAATTCTTTGGACCAATCCCCCCAGTGGGTTTGTGCTGACTCTAAACCCCGAGCTGGGAATATTATCTAGCCCCTGCCCTGCTTCCCTGCTCTGACGGCCTCACCCTTGCCCAAAGCCCTCCCCACCCTTAGACCCAAGAATGAGGAGTTTGGAGGCCCAGGAGAGGGGTCATGCAGACAGACCACGGTCGCCTCCCCTGGGCTCCTCGCACCTGGTTCCTGCACCCAAACAGCATGTTCTAGGCGGCAGCCTGTTGCTGGGGGAACTATGCCCAGGCCCAAAGTGAGGCTGCAGGCTGGTGTCAAGGGAGAGGTGCCCACCATCTGTTCTGTGAAGAAACAGATACCATTGGCTCAGCCAAATCCAACAGCCTGAATGAAAACAGGTTCTCCTGGAATCCCAGCACCACGGCCAGCTTCTCAGTGAGCGATCTGGGGCCCTGGGCAGAGGGAACTCCAGGGCATCAGCCGTCTCCAGGGCAGGTGCGCACCAGCAGGCCACCCACCCCGATGATGCTTTCCTCCTCATCCCCTTCCCTTCGTTGAATTATTCTCCAATGTCAGATTTTACTGGGAAAGAATGAGAGGGAGTTTGAAAAATAAACATTAAAAAAAATAAGTCAATAAATAAGAGAGCAGACCACTCTTTCCCCCTTTCATTTTTTAAAGGAAAAATTAATTTTCCCTTTGCCTAAGTACCTGTCACCTTAAATTAATGTCTCTGAGAGTGAAAATGACAGAGAAGTTGGGTCATTAGGCAAATTTTAATTAGAGGCTCAGATGTCCTTTACTAATAAGATGCTACATATATTTCCTTCTGTTCTTGCCTCCCGACTGCGAGGACATCTCTGCAAAGCAACCAAGGCCCCCCGGGGGGGGGGCAAGGAGCTGGGGCCTCGGGGAGATGGGTGTGGGGCAGGGGAGGGGAATAGTGGGGGCCTTTTCCATGCAGGGGATTGGGCAGGGCAGGGGATTGTGGGGAGAGGGGGTCCACTATAAGGCCCAAATCAGCTTCCATTTCCTGGTGGTGTGTGTGTGTGTGTGTGTGTGTGTGTGTGTGTGTGTTGTGTGCATGCATGTGTGTGCAAAGACACAGTGTATCAGAGATAGCAGAGCAGTCGAGAGGTTGGGTTCAGAAACCAGACTAGTCCAGATGCACATTTAAGCTCTAATTATCTATCCTTGAATGGTTACTTAACTTCTCTGTGCCTCAGTTTCTTTACCTGAAAAATGGGGATAATGGGTGCCTACCTCCTACAGGGGTTGAAATGGTTCAACCTGAATTAATAAACCCTTCGAAAGGGGCCTGGTGGTGGTAAGCCCTTGATGTTGGCCGCATGTGCCCATGCGCTGGGGAGAGGGTGCAAGGGCACACACGTGTGTACTTGTGTGCGTTACACTTCAATGGAGACAGCACTGAATTTGGACTCAAAAGACAAGACCTGGAGTCGGACATCTGCTACTTTCACTCTGGGTGACGTTGGTAGGGCGCCTTCCTTCTCTGAGCCTTTTTAGGTTTGCCATCTGCCAAGAGGCTCAAAGATGAGACCTGGGACTTGGACCAACCCTCCCTGGGAAGGACAAGACTCAGATGAGCCTTGCGGCAAATGCTGGGAAGCAGCGGCCATGGGTCAGGGGCGTGTCTGCTCACACCCACCCTGCGGGCAGCACGGATCTGCACGCAGGCCGGGCCGGGATGCCTGCCCTCACTCCCAGCAGGGGTGTAGGAGTGTCTGTGACCGTGGTCGGAGACAGGCTCTTTAAAGGGCTCCCTCTCCCTCCCTCAGGGGACTCCTCTGTGCTCTTCCTGATCAAGTCCTCCTCTGGCTCTGCCAATGGGCATCACTGCACCCAGGCCCACGCCGGCCGTGGTGTGGGCACAGAGCTCGGTGGCCCCTCCACAGCCGGTGGTGGTCAGGACAGCAGTGGATGCAGAGATGATCACATCCTCCCCTTCTCTGTCTGGATCTAACGTGCTCAGGCCCAGGGCTGGGACATAATTCANNCTTCTCTTATCTTGTGGTAGGAACCCAGGCCTGGGGTACCCCCGAGACTCCTCTGGGGACATGATTGTCCGTTCCTGGGCACGAGGACACACTGGCTGTGAGCCTCATCCTGGATATTCCTGGATATTCTTGCTCCCCCTTGCCATGTTTGGGGGAGGAAACAGAGAGTGGAAAAGTGAACAGGCTCTGTGCATATTAAGCACCTACCATGTTCCAGGCTGACCTGTTTCATTCTTTAACCACCCCAGAGATGCTACCATTATCACCTTTCACGGATGGAAGCACTGAGGCTGGGTAATTTTCCTAGGTCCCTCTGGTTTTAGTCCTTTCCTTTGTAGATAAGCATGTAGGCTAGTGGCAGGGCCCTGGGAGCGTCTGAATGTCCCACAGCCTCTGTGGCTGGCAGGTGGTAGGGTTCTGAGCAGCTGTGTGCCTTTAGATGAGGCCCTTCCCCTCTCTGGGCCACCATCTCCCTCTGGTGCTGAGAATCCAATGAGCTCTGGCAGCTTCTCCCGAGACCAGGTCTGGAGGACTCCGGCGAGAAACGCAATAATGCAGTGTTGAGGGGCTGGTGCAGGGGGTGGTATGGCTGAGTTGAGGCTGTCACTCCCCCTGGCTCATTGGCCCCAAGTTCATCTTTGGGGCACGAGGTGCAAGTGAAGGGCAGAGCCATTGCTGGGCCATTACTCACCAAGGCAACACCTCGCCGCTGCTGGCTCACTGGACCCAGCTTCTTGCAAAAAGGAAGGGAAATTGCACTCATTTTCCAGGAACAAAGAGGCCAGCTCACTGACCCTGCCAGTTTCCTCCTACCTTTGCTCTGTTCCCTGCCTCCGCTTGGTTGTATAAGGACTTCTGTTACCTCTCAGAGATGGGTGGAAAGACACCCCCCAAAAAAACAAGCAGTGGGGCATAGAGCCCAGAAGTGGGCAGAGACCTCAAAGTCCTCCTCATCGATCCCTCCTTCCTTCCTTACTCTGGTGGCGAGGGAGTCAGGGGCACTTAGACAGTGGCAGGAAAAGGAAGGGTGGAGGCCTTCTAGGGAGAGCAAATTTGCTGATGGGGTTGAGAAGGAGCTGGGGGTGGACTGTGGGTGAAGAGCAGTCGAGACTAGGGAGAGAGAATTCACTTTCTTGATCATCTGTTGTGTAGGAAGCTCTTCTACACATGCTATCTCATTAAATTCCCACAATACCCATCATCAGCCCATTTTAAATACTGAAACAGACCCAGAGAGGTTAAGTGATTTGCCCAAGAACACAGAGCATCGCAGGTGGCAGGGTAAGGATTTGAACACCAGCCCTGTCTGACTGCAGAGCCTTTTCTGCTCTCCCATGATGTCTCTCTCCTGCTCAGGAGGTGGGAGTTCTGAATTCCAGACATGGACAGAATGTTACATTACTAGGCCAATCTCTCTGAGCCTGTATTTACCAATCTGTAAAATGAGAAGATTAGACTAAATGATTAGTGCTGTCTTTCTGTGCTAAAGAGGTGAGAGTTTTGGGGCTCCTCCAACACAGAGTTGAGAACCACCAATGGCTTGGAGGGGCATCAGCGCATTGGAGCTGACCTTTGTCATGAGTGAATTAGAATGAAGTTTGTGTGGCTCTCAGAACTTCATCATTACCACCTTCAGATACAGAGTACTTTGTCTATTGGTTCTAGCTCTGCCTACGTATGCCTGCCCCCAGGAAGGGAGTAAAGACAGCCCCACCTCAGGGCTCCAGCAGGCAAGGACACATGAACACTATCTCTGTGACACAAGAACCCTTCTCTCCAAGCCACAGACCCCAATTAGCAGCTTAGCACCAAAGTTCCCAAGATGCTTTCCTGTCTTTGGATACACTGAATAATGGAGATGTTTCTGGGGCTGGGATGAGGGGGATGGGAGGTAGGATGTGAACCTGTAAAAATGTAGAAAGAGAGATTTCAGACTCCTGGGTGTTGCACTTCCTTCACACTTTTAGGAAGGTGTCTGACTCCTGAAAGAACTCCTGGCCCAAGTATAATTTTCTTGTAATTACCCCCCTTCCTCTGAGCTCACACTATCATTGTAAGTATTGAGGAGTGAGAGAAAGAGACAGGGCTCTGCCTCCTGGGGGAGACCAGTCCTTGTCCTGTGGGAATGTGAATCCAATGAGGGACGCACAGCTCCCAATGGGGAGGAGCACCCAACCCAACAAGCTATCATGGCTACCTCCCTTAGGGCGTTCTTGGGCTGAGGGGGCGGGGGGGAGATAGTATCCTTGTCTAGTGAGGGGCTGGTCTGAAGGAATTAAGGGGACTGAAGGCAGAAAATATAAAGTTCAAATGCAAAAAGATGAAATAACTGAAGAGGAGGATTCAACTTAATGCTGGAGGGAAGAGGGAGAGGGGTAAGTCACCCTCAGGGAGCCCAGGGATAAAGTTGAAGGGTGTGTGTGTGTGTGTGTGTGTGTGTGTGTGTACGCACACATGCAATCACATGCCAAGGACAGGAACTCCTCCTTTCTAATTTTGTTGGACAGAGACTGTAACAAGGAAACCTCAAGAAAAGGATTCTCTTGTCCTGTTCCTCATCATCTGGGGCAGAAAAGCTCAAATTGGAAACACGCATATATCATGCCTCCTTCTACCAAGTTGAAGTTGTTAGACTTTGTACTCTTTGTTGAGTTATGAGGAAAGGGCCTGGAAGTCATAAGAGCACACTTGGTCACTGTTTGACTTCAGAAGGCTCCTTACCCCATTCTGGGCCTCACTCTGGTTGACTCAATTTAGAAAATCTCTCATATCTTTTGTAGTCCCTGACATTCTTGTTTTTGTTTTTGTTTTGCTTTTCCCCTTGTGAGTCTTCTCAACCAGCTTCCTGGAGGGGCAGGATCTGCCTGTGGTTCTGAAGACCCTGGGGCCAATGAGAATCCCCCATCTGGCCCAATTACAGTCATAATAGAAGTAATCTGAAGTTCAAGGGGCCTTTGCCTTCTTGGATTTCTGAGGCAGTGTTCAAAGGCTTATTGTATGTCTGAAATGAGTGAGGCACAGAAGGGAGGACATGTCATTCACTCAGTCCTCAGGAGAATCCTGTGAGGAGGGATTGTTATTATCAGACTAGTTTTATGATGTGAAAGCAAAAGTCCAGAGAAATGAAATATTTGGTCCAAACTGACCAGTTAGCAAGTGGTAGATCTTAGTTTCCAGTACAGAACCCATACTTCTTCCATTCCAAAATGAATGGCGGACCATGGATAAGAACAGAATGGGCCTACAAGAATCTCTTAGTCAGTCCTTTCAGATTGCCTCTATCTTTCCACCTGCACCCCCGTCTCGGTTGCGGCAGGCAAAATACCAGATTTCTTGTCATGGTGAGTCCATCCTTCTCCCTTCTCTGGAGAGTGAAGCTGGGTGGGGCTTCTCCTTCTTTATCCTTGCCTTCCAGATCTCAAATATGCCTCTTGGGAGAGTTTCTGTCACACTAAGTGGCTTTGAAAGATTGGAAATGTTCAAACAGCCCGTTCTGCTCCACAAGGGTCATGTGGCATCTCCCTAGAATAGTAAATCTGCAGGTGGGGAAGCGTCCTGCTGGGATGAGCTCTACTCACCCAATAGCTCCCGCTGATGCCATTCTTTCTCCATTTCACACCTCTACATTGTGTGTAGGGACTGTGAGTAGCAACAGTGTGTTAAGGGGGAAAAGCCCCTCAAATGCCCAAAGGAAAACACTTTCTTGTAAATATTGGAAATGTGATGGAATTGTCAGCATTACTCAAAACCAATTGCATCAGTTGTGAAACACAAGTCATGATTCTGTTTATTCTGCATCAGTGTGAAAATTGCTAAAATGTCATCAAGAAGGGAAGCAAAAGCAAAGGAAGCTGGGTGAGAGTCACCAGAATCCTGCGTTTAGGAGAAAACAATCAGGATCAAGTTTATAAGCATGAGTCAGCACCACGGACAGAGACAGAAGCTTGTCTGCCCTTCTTTCTTTTTAACGATGCTGTGCCTATGGCTAGGGTCAGGTCCTCCAACGGGCAGGCCTCCTTCTCCTGACCCCTGCCTTCCCTTTGCCCTAGCTTGGGCATCTCCTGAGGGCTGTGAACAGCTGGCACTGTCCTGGCACAGTTACAGGATGAACTTGCTACTTTTCGAAGCTCAGGCCTCCGACACGGAGGGCATCTGGGCTGCTCAGGCCTCCTCCCCACAGGGTAGGTGACCTTCTTCTTTGATGAAGGAGCAGGTGGGTTGGTTTGGCTCTAGTGAGGATTTTTGCTGTGACAGGTGGCCTAGAGCTATTGGACAGGAACCCTCTCCCTTCCCCCCCATCCAGGAGACTCTGGCTGCAGGGAAGAAGGAGAAAAATTAAAACTACAGTTTATTATAAAATTAGGGCCATAAAACCACAGGCTATAGCAACACAACAGCTACAACCATAAATATAGAGCCCATTCGATCACCAAATAGGTGATTTCACACATTAAGTAGGAACACTTATGTACAGGTAACAGAGAACAACTCCTGTGCTTCTGTTTGTGGCAATAACTGGCCCTTTATGGAGTTCTTGTGGCCGCTTACTGGTGAAGGGACAGAGGTCTGGAATGGGGTAGGTCAGTGTATATAAAACTGTGGCCAGCCTCCAAGAAGCATGAGCCCAGTGTTCAGGTCAGATTGTTAATGCTCACTTTGGGACATAAGAAGCTGGATGATGTTTGCTTGTTGTTGTTTTCTAATCAACATTTTTATTAAGTTTTTCTCTGTGGTATGCAATGTAACCCAATCTTCCATCCTCTGATGAAATCTTCAGTAAAACTGGCTACGAGTTTATGATGTACTTGAATCAGCTGTTGGGGTCTTGGCTAAAGTGCTAGGCCCTCCTTAAGGGTGGGTGCAAGTTGCCAACAGAGGCTATATCTGGGGCTCTCAAACTGGTTTCCATCTCTAGGTAATTCAAATATGGTTCAGCATAGAGCAGAAACAGATCTTTTATCTTGAAACACAATGAATAATGAAAGTTCTGTTGAGTTTCTTGAGCTATCATCAAATGTGATACTGTTTTTCCATAAGACTGGAGTTTTTCTGTGGCAGGTTATTTTTCCTCCTAGTCCTTCTGTTTTTCCTGGCTCCAGCCTCATCAGTAGAGTACCTCTCTCTGCTAACTCCAAGGACAATGCCAGACTGGGCTCTTCCAACTGCCCCGGTTCCAGCTTGCCACATGGAAACAGAATGTTTTGAAGTATTTCTTGGGTTTTCCCCCCCCATCAACCCAATTTTTATTCAGTGAGTCATGACCACTGTCAGCATTCAGAACTCAGCTCTAGGACTGGTTTTGAGCTTAGGCCCCTCTCTTCCCATCTGATAAGGGTTTCTACAGCCTCCCTGGATCTGTCAGGGTCACGAGGCAAAGGTGGATTTGTAGAGTAGAGTTTTTTGCTCTCTAAGTTCTAGAAAAGGCTAAGAGGTACTGTTGACAGTTATCCAGCAATGTCTCTAACAACTAGTGACACATTCTAATCTCTAAATTCAACAAACGGTCCTTCAACAAAATTCAGTGAGCGCCTATGGTATGCCAGGCTCTGGACACAGGGGTGTAAAGTGCATTAGACACAATCCCTTCCCTCAAAGTGTTCCCAATCTGGTGGGTGGGTGAGTTGTAAAGGTAACAAATAAATGATAATGTAATAGGGGATGTATAAGAATAAGACTATTGCCATGTCATTACCTCTGGCTAAAATACTTTAGAAACTGGAATGTGCTTAACTCCCATAAGGGGATCTAGAAGATGTGATTAGTGCATATTGAGACCTCTTTTATGAAGGGACAATGTCTGCAATTCCATGTTAGAGGGTCATATCTAAGCCCTTACCTATGCCCCAACTGGAACAGTCCACCTCATCTTCTCCATCCCCACTCCAGGCTTTCTGATCTCAAGGTTAACTCCTTTCTGAAATTACACTCATTACCCCCTGCCCAATTTCCAAGCCCCTTCTGAGAAGTGAGCACCTCTGGGTCCAGTGTCCCCTTACCCACATGATAACATGTGTTGGAAGATTGACTAGTTTTATTTTATTTGTGACTCAGGTCTGTCTGTGGCTTCCTTCCATGTCCCTGTGTTCCATTACTCTAGTTAATTGAGATTTAGCCCTTTATGTAAGCAGCAGAACTATCCTGGGGGAAGAGGTGAGGTTCTCTTGCTGGAGGACTCCAGGCAGTCTTTCTGAAGGAGGGGAGGTGTGTGATATGGGACCTTGAAAGATGTAGAGATATATAATTAGCTTGGTTTCATATATACGAATGTTGTAGAATGTGGAGGCTGGTGTGGAGTAGGTAGCTGACTTACCCTGCTCTACCTCCCTTGTGTCTACTCTGGGGAAGACCCAGACCAGACTTATGTCACAGAGGACCCTGAATATCCTTCCACTGTCAGAAAGGATGGCAATCCAACATTCTGTAAACTGGCTCTTGTTTGCATTTTTCAGAGGCAGGAAAAGTCACACCCTTCTCTCCTCTCTCCTGCAAAAGTTATTTCAGTGATCTATATTGCCAGGAATAATCTTAATATGTTCACAGAACTTTATAGTTTATGAGATTTTCCACTTGGGTGTAAGCAAAGCCCTATAGTGTGACAAGTTGGGAAAGAATTGTCAGTTTCATTTTATAGACAAGATGCTAGGGCCTCAGAGAGATTGCCTTAGGTGGCGAGCTGGGACCAGAACTCAGGTCTCCTGACTCCAAGGAAGGACCTTTTGGTTCTACTAGACTTGAAGCTCTACCTCAGCCTAACCTGAATCCCTATTGCTGAACATGACTCTCACTTCTTCATACTTGGTCTTCGAGAGGTTCCACAAGCGGGATCCCCACGTGATTTGAAATCCCTTGGGCTTAGCCCATATTTCCTGAATAATAGTGATAGCTGGCAGTTACTAAATGCCATTTGTAGGTATTGTTCTAAATTCTTCACATATATGAAGAATTTCACACAACTCTATGAGGTCAGTATTATTATTATCCCCACTTGACAAATGGAGAAATTGAAGCACAGGGATGTTAACTAACTTACCCAAAGTGGCAAATGGCAGACCAGGCAGCCTGCTCCAAAGTCTGTACTGTTAACCACTACACCGCACTCTCTCTGGAGGGTGACTTATGTTCAAGCCCTTGTTCTGCATTTACTTGCAATGCTACTTTGGATGACTCACTTAACCCCTCTGGGACTGAGTTTTCTTCATTGACAAATAACAACAATACCTCACGTTCATATGGTACTTTGCAGTTTACAAAGTGCTTTGTCAGACACCATCTTATTTGATCCTCACAAATGTCAGTGAAGAAGATGACAATCTTGACTACACATGAGAAAGCCCAAGGCTAACTAGTATGCACTGAAGTAAGCCCTGGTACCCAAACCTTGGTGGTTCCCTTGATGTGGATTTTGTGTATCTTGGACTAAATGCTATCTAAAAGTCCTGCCAGCCCTTATCTTCTCTGTGCTGGAAAAAAAAGAATATGGGGTGGTCTCAGTCAATTTGGGGTGCTACAATAAATTACCATAGATCAGGATGACTTATAAACAGCAGAAACTTATTTCTCACAGTTTTGGAGGCTGGATGTCTGAGATCAGAGTGCCAGCATGGTTGGGTTCTGGTAAGAGCCCCCTTCTGGGTTGTGGACTGCTCACTTCTTATGTCCTCACATAGTGGAAAAAGGGTGAGAGAGATCTCTAGCATCTCCTTTATAGGAGCACTAACCTCATTCATGAGGATTCTACCCTCATGACTTAATCACATTCCAAAGGCCCCACCTCCTAAAACCATTACACTGGAGGTTAGGATTTCAACATATGAATTTAGGGGGGACACAGACATTCAGTCTATAACAGGGGTAATAGTGAGCTCTTAGCTTGGGGCCAGCCCAAGCTGGTGGTACAGATAGCAACTCCTTTGTATGCAGCACTCAGTTAGACATCTGAAGCTATCCTTTGTAATCCCTCACCAACCACAAGGCTTAATGGGAGCCTCCCACAGACCATCCTCCCAGTAGAAGCTGGCTTTAGAGAACAGCCATGAAACCACCTCTTGACCTTCTCTTCCTCAGCCTGAGAAGCCTCCTCTCCCTTGCCCTTTCATTTTTTTTTTTCAGTTATCAACCCTGGGGATGGCCAGGAAGCATCTCTGAGCTGAGGCTTTGTCCCCAGAGAGGCAAAGGGAAAAAGGGCAAAAATATAAAATAAAGATTATACAGAAGAATTACCCTGCATGTTTCTCCCATCTCCCTCATCTCCCTGTGTAAATTACCCTATTATTCTGCTCCCTTAGGACTCCTGATCGTCCTTATTTCTTCTTTTGAGCTAAAGTCATTCATGCAGTAAATTAGTTCTTTGCTTCGAAACAGCTCTGATTGTAGCAGTTGCCACCACCAGTAGCAGCACCACATCCCCCGGACAGTTTCCAAAAAAAAAAAAAAAAAAAAAGAGAGAGAAAAGAAAGAAATAAAGAAAAAACCCTCAAGAACTCTCCCTTCCTCCTCCCACTCTATTCACATGTATGGAAAGACATGGGGTGCCCATTTCCTGGGAAATGTTTTCTTCGAAAGGCAAGTAGGTGTTGAGAGGGAGTCCAGATGGAGTCCTAACTAGGAAACAACTCAAGTTGGACATGGTCTGAAAAGTTCCACTCTGCTGTCTCCCCTCAAAAATCAAACCTTGGTTTACCTTGGGTTACTGAGGAAGCAGTATAATAACAAAGAGGTTAAGGACCCAGTTTTGGCGTCAGACACTCCTGGACTGACTCCTGGATTCTGCCACTTTTTAGCTATGTGATCTTCGGTAAGTGTCCTAAAGGACCTTACCCTGCAAGTTTCCTTTAAACATTTATACATATTCATTTTATTTGTATATCTGACTACCCATCAAGTATTTATTTAGTGCCTACTATGTGCCAGTTTCTGTTGTAGAAGTTAGGGATTCAGCAGTAAGCAAAACATATAAAAATACCTGCTTTCATGCAGCTTACACTCTAGTGAGATAATTCCAATATCTGAGGTCAAATGATTTGCAAGTAATTTCTCTCATTCTGTGGGTTGTCTTTTCAATTTTTTGATAATGCCTTTTGATGCCAGTACCATACTCTTGTTTACTGTGGCTTTGTTACTACAAAGTTTTTTTTTTTTAAGATTTTATTTATTTATTTGACAGAGAGAGACAGCCAGCGAGAGAGGGAACACAAGCAGGGGGAGTGGGAGAGGAAGAAGCAGGCTCATAGCGGAGGAGCCTGATGTGGGGCTCGATCCCAGATCTCTGGGATCATGCCCTGAGCCGGAGGCAGACGCTTAACGACTGCACCACCCAGGCGCCCCTACAAAGTTTTGATATTGGGGGAATGTGAGTCCTCTGACTTTGTTATTATTTATCAAGATTGTTTAGGCTGTTCAGGGTCCCCTTACAACTCCACATGAATTTGACAATTGACTTCTCCATTTCAGAAAAAAAAAAAGGCTCTTGGAATTTTGATAAGGATTGCATTGAATCTGTGGATCACTTCAATTAGTATAGGCATCTTAATTAACAATATGGTCTTTCTACCTATGAACATCGGATGTGTTTTGTTGGGGAGGGAAAATTTTCCTTTACCCTTTGAGGCTCTTTTGGCTGATCTAAGAATTAAATAGACATGAGATAGATTACAGGAGAAAATCAAGTTTAATCATGCATCTACAGGAGTTCCTTAAGAATATGAGGCCTCCAGGCAGTCAGGGAATTGGGGCTTATATGCCACCTAGAGCTAAGGAGAAGGGGGTATGGGCTTGGGACTTCAAAGAGAAGGAAGACAATTTACAGGAGGATGAAAAGGAGTAAATATTTGGTAAACACATATTTGCTGGGTTGTGCAGATACAAGGAGACACAGAGGAATTTTAACATGACTTTGTTGGGTTCCTTCCTGTCTACCACACCTAGTTCATATTATACTGTAGTCATCTATGGTGATAGCTCTCTTCCTGGAACAGGTCCTCTATCTAAATTTCTTTTAGGCAGTTAGAGGGAGGCAATAAAGAAAAACTTCTTGAGTCTCCTATTTCTTGAAAGTAATCAGCCTAAAATAATTCACATGCCAAAGATTTACATTTTGGGGTGGTAAATTTTTCTCCCTTAAGTTTCCATTTAATTAGGTCTTCTTTAATTTCTTTTGGCCATTTTTGTGGTTTTCAATGTATGAGTCATCTCCTTGGTTAAGTTTATTCCTAAATATTTTATTCTCTTAGATGCAATTATGAATTATTTTGTTCTTTTAACTTCCTTTTCTATCTTTCAGGTATATAGAAACACAACTGATCTTATACCCTACAACTTTGCTGAACTGCTAGCTCGAGGAGCTTTCTTGTGAATTATGTGGGATTTTATACATATGGGATCATAGGTCATCTATAAACAGAGGCAGTTTTACTTCATGCTTTCCAACATGGATGCTTTTTATTTATTTTTCTTGTCTAATCGCTCTAGTAGTTAAATAGCAATGGTGAAAGTAAGTATCCTTGTCTTGTTCCAACACCTGCCTTTTGAGTTGCCCTGCTACTTATTACTCCTTGCCCTGGTTTCAGTAAATTTGGGGGGATGGATGGGACTATTACATATTTCTCTTACTTTTGTTGACCCTAGAAACACACTTAAGTCTTTTTTTGCAGGAGATAGTCGTTTTGTAGTGAAAGACATTTTAGGTTATTTAGTTTCCTAAATAACCTAGAAGCAACACAGGATGACACTTTGAAAAACTCTGACATAGAAAATGGGAGATTAGTTCTCATGGCCTAGCTTAATGGCCCTTTCTCCATCTCACCCAGAATAATAAAAACAAGCTATATTATCACATTAGAAAGTGAGTCCCAAGGAAAACCTGGAAGTTAATCAAACTTATAGGGGTTAGAGGTTGGGGGAGGCTCTTGGAGAAACTGGCTTGAAGGATGGGAGATGAATAGATCTTGTATCCCATACAATTACCAAGTTCGTTCCATTTCTCAGCCAGGTGTCTAGTGTCCAATCATGTAACCCCTTGAAAATGTGTCATCAGTTGCTAGGGAACTTACCCTTGAGAACATGAATCATACTTTAAGCTGTGCATCTGTATATTCATGAGACGGGTGGGTGGGGGAGAGAGAGAAAGAGAGAGAGAGGGAGAGAGAGGGAGAATGAGATATGGGGGAGATATACTAGTTGTCTCATGGATTCCTCTGAAGAGAAGCAGAGAAAACACTGGCTCTTCTCTCTCTTCTCCTGTCTGTTCTTCCTGGGACCTCAACACCATCCCCCTTTCTCTGGATATCTGGGCACACACCCCACCCTCAGTTCCTGTGAGCCCAGGTGTGTGAAGGCGGACGTGCTTCCACCTGCCCAATAAGCTGTTGAGCGCTGTGACCTGCTGCCAATGCCTGTGGGTGACGTTGCCCAGCTACAGTTGCTGGGGGAACCTCAAGTTAGAATTTCTTCACTTTAGGGCGTGTAAAGTCTCAATCACTACACTGAACTAATGTTGCTTTTCCCTGGCTAAATGTAAGTGAGTGTCAGTTTCTGGGATGATTGAAGTTAGAATGTTCCTGCTTGGATACTGTCAATCACTCCTCCCTCACTCTCTGCTGAGAACACTCAGCCTGCACAGCCCAAATGGGAATCCTGGGGGAAACACAGGAAACCATTGGCAGGCCCCTGAAAAGCCCCTATCAAATGGCACATACATCCGGGGAGGCCTTCTGATGGTGGAGTTAGTCCCCATCCTAAAAGAGTTCCCAAGCTGACGGAAAAGACAACTTCTAGCCTAAGGAAGCTCCTGGTGTGGTGGGGAAGACCTAGGTCCTATTTAAAGTAAGCACTTAGTCTGATGGGGGATACCTAGTCCCTGCCCTTGGGGGTCCTGTGGGGAAGACACTCTTATAGGGAGACACTCGCATGGCATCATGCTGTCCTTCACACGTCCTACTGGATTGGTGTGATAAGGCTGGCTGGGCATGACTGTTGACAGAGAACTGCTGGGACTCATGCTGACTGGCTTTCTGACATACAGGGCTGTAGGACCTAGCTGAACCTTTCTTTCACCCAGGAAATCCTGACCACTCTTTTCTGCTCTCACCTGAAGGCTATTCTGAGTTTTTTCCATTCTTGACCAGCTTTGCACCCCCTCTTTCGACTCCCCTTTCCCCAAAGGTTTATTATGAGATTTTAAACATGAAAAGAACTACAAGCACTCACAATTGGGTACTCAGCGTGTAGATTCTACAAATGTGAACATTTTGTCATATCTCCTTCAAATATCTATCCATATACCTACCCTTCAATACATCTTATTTTTTGGTATATTTTAAAGTCAGATGCAGACCATCAGTATACATCACTCCAAACACTTCATCATGTATATCATTAAGCAGAATTCAGTATTTGCTAGTGGTTCTTTGTGTGTGTGTATGTGTCAGGGGGTGTTAAATTTATATCAGTGAAATGGTAAAATACACAGATTATTAAAGTATATTCTTCCAGAAGATTTGACAAATGCTTACACATGTGTAACCCAAATCCCTATCAAGATATGGAACATTTCTATCACACAGGAAGTCTGTTCATGCCCCTTTCCAGTCAATCACTGTTCTCATCTTGCAGAAGCAATCAGTTTTCATTTTTAAAAAGACCTTTCTAAAATTTCATGTAAATGAAACCAAATAGTATTTACTCATCATGTTTTTGGGATTCATCCATTTTGCTGCATGTGTTGGTACTTTGTTCCTTTTGTATCACTGAGTAGTGGTTATAATTTGTTAATCCATTTTTCCCATTATGTGATGTGGTTTCCAGTTAGAGGCTACTGTGAACGAAGCTGCCATGAATATTCTTGTAAAAGTATTTTTGTAGATGTACGTTTTCTTTTCTTTTGGGTAAATACCTAGAAGTGGAAAAGCTGGGTCATAGGGCAGGCATACATTTAGAACACCCACCTTATTTTGAAATGTCTGTTCAAATATTTTTCCCCTCTCTTTGTTGGGTTGTTTGTGTTTGTATTGTGTTTTAGTTCCTTATATATACTTTTTTTAAAAGATTATTTATTTATTCATTTGACAGAGAGAGAGAGAGAGAGAGAGAGAGGCACCGAGAGAGGGAACACAAGCAAGAGGGGTGGGAGAGGAAGAAGCAGGCTCCCGGAAAAGGAGCCTGTTGTGGGGCTCGATCCCAGGACTCCAGCTCACGCCCTGAGCTGAAGGCAGACACTTAATGACTGAGCCACCCAGGCACCCCTAGTTCCTTATATATACTTGATATAATTCCTTGAATGGATATGTTTTACAAATATTTCCTCCTAGTCTGTTACTTGTTACCCATTTTCTTTCTTGGATAGGAAGTAGGATTTATTGGTAGGTGTGAGTAAGGAGGGGGTGATGCAGATGCTCTCAGGAGTGCAGGGCTCACCATTTGTCCAAGGGGGGCACAATTAGGCATGTCTTTGACCCCACAGCCATCTAGGATAAACTGCTTTTCAGCTGCTATGTCTTCAAATTCATCTGTATTAAACTTGGTAAAGCCCCACTTCTTGGAGATGTGGGTCACCTGGCCACCAGGGAACTTGACATTGGCCTTGTAAAGGGCTTCAGTCACATGCTTCTTGTTCAGCAGCTTGGTGTGGATGGACATGATGACTTGGCCAGTGTGAACCATGGTCACTATGCCTTTCCAAAGGCACCCCGAATACCTGTCTGGAGCATAGACTGGGGACAGCATGAGGTCAGACATGCATGTTCACTGGAAAGTGTGGTCTCCAAGGTCCCTTAGGACAACCCCTATGCAGCAACAGGCTGCATACACTACTGAGGAGGCCACTGTGTGCAGCCACCGCACACCATAATTTTCTTAATGAGGTTTTTGATGAGCAGAAGTTTTTAATTTTCATAGAATCTAAATTATGATTCTTCCTTTGATAGTTATTATTTTTTGTCTCCTGCCTAAGAAACCTTTGCCCATCTGCAGGTCAAAACATCCCCTATGTTTTATTCCAGAAGCTTTATAGTTTTAGCTTTTACATTTAAATCTGTCATTCATCTCAAATTAAATTTTGTGTGCTTTGTGAGATAGGGATCAATGTTCATGTTCCTCCATATTAATAGCCAATTGTGCCAGCAGCACTTGTTGAAAAGACTGCTTCATCCATAGGATTGTTTTGGCTCTTCACTGAAAACCAAACGACCACATATGTGTGGATCTATTTCTGGACTCTCTATTGTGTTCCATTGAACTATACATATCTCTTTATACTACCATCCTGTCTTGAAGACAGTTTACCAGCTTTATAGCAACTTTAAAGCCTTAAAGTTAGGTAGGGTTAAGTCCTCTAACTTTGTTTTTCTTTATCAAGATTGCCTTGGATATGGAATGCCTGGGTGGCTCAGTCGTTAAGCATCTGCCTTTGGCCCAGGGTGTGATCCCAGAGTCCTGGGATCAAGCCCTGCATCGGGCTCCCTGCTCTACTGGGAGCCTGCTTCTTCCTCTCCCACTCCCCCTGCTTGTGTTCCCTCTCTTGCTGGCTGTCTCTCTCTGTCAAATAAATAAATAAAATCTTAAAAAAAAAAGATTGCCCTGGATATTCTAGATCCTTTGCATTTCCATATAAATTTTAGTCAATGCCTATCAAGTTTTATGAATAAAGCCTGCTGGAAAATGGGACTGGGATTGTGTTGCACCTGTAGATCAAACTGGAGAGAACTGATGTTTGAACAGTGTTGAGTCTGCCCAGAAGACGAACAGTAGAGTCTGCCCAGAAGAGAGAAACACTTATTTTATTTAAGGCTTCCTTAACTTATCTCAGTATTTTCACAGCAGTTTTCTGTGTATAGTTCTTGTACATCTTTTGTTAAATCTATTCCTAAGTATTAAAAAAAATTTTTTTGCCTTATTATAAATGAAATTTTTAAAAAACGTCTTTTTCCAGAGGTTTGCTGCTAGTATATGGGAAAATAATTGATTTGTGAGTATTTCTCTTTTATCTTGTGGGTTTTTTAAAAAGATTTTATTTGTTGATTTGAGAGAGGGAGCTAGAGAGAGAGCACAAGCAGGGGGAGGGGCAGAGGAAGAGGGAGAAGTAGACTCCCCACCGAGCAGGGAGCCCGACGTAGGGCTCGAGCCCAGGACCCCAGGAGAATGACTTGAGCCAAAGGCAGCTGCTTAACCTACTGAGCCATCCAGATGCCCTTTATCTTGTGACTTTGCTAAATTCACGTATTCTAGTTGCTATTTTGTAGGTTACTTGGGATTTTCTACATTAAAAAAAAAAATCACATCACCTGTGCATAAAATTTTAGTTCTTCCTTTCTGATCTCTGTGCTTTTTACTTCTTTATCTTGCTTTATTGCCCTGGCCAAAACTTCCAACGAAATATTGAATAAATGTAGTGAGAGTGGACATCTTTGCTTTGTTCCTAATCTTAGGGGGAATGTGGATTCAATTATACTAAATATGGTGTTAGCTGTAGGTTTTTCATAGATGTACTTTATCAGGTTGAAGAAATTCCTTCTCTTCCTAATTTGCCCAGATTTTTTTAAAAAATGAAACATCCAAATGGTGTTGGATGTTATAAAAACAGTCATAGTTTTTCTTCTTTATGCCGTTAATGTAGTGAATCACATTAATGAGCTTGAGAGTTCAAACAATCTTGCATTCCTAGGATAAACCTACTTGGTCATGATGCATATTTTTGTGTATTGCTGGTTTTATCTGCTAATAATCTGTGAAGGATCTATGCTCATGAGGGATATTGGTTTGTCTTTTTTTTTTTTCTTTTTGTAATGTTTTTTGTCAGGTTTTAGTATCAGGGTAAATCTAGCACCATGAAACAAGTTGGGAATGTTCATGTTCCTCTATTTTTGAGTTTATATAGGATTAATATTATTTCTTTCTTAAATGTTTGATCAAATTCATAGTGAAACCATCCAGTTATGGAGTTTTGCTTGTGGGAATGTTTTTGGTAACAAATTAACTTTATTTAATAGATAAAAGGCTGTTTAGATTTTTCTATTTTTTCTTGTGTCAGTTTTAGTAACTTGTATTTTTCAAGGAATGTGTCCAGTTTGTCTAAAGTTGTTCATAATGTTCTTATTACCCTTCTAATGCCTGTGGGAAATGTAGTAATAGTCCCTCTTTCAATACTCCCTCTTAAGTCCATGATATTAGTAACTATGCTCTTTTTTTTTCTTTCATCAACCTATGGCCCCTCCTTTACTCCCTACTTTTTTGTTTTAACTAATGCTCTTGCTTCTGACTTTTCTGGAAAAGTCAAGGGTGGCCCTCCTAGGCCAGTCAGTTCTCCACTCTCTACTTCAACATGGCTTTAGCTTCTCTTTCTTCCTTCCCTCCTACCTTAAAGGAAGAGTTTTCCTTGATTCTTCCTGTTCAAATGCTCCTCTGACAGGAAACCCATGTCCTGAACTCCCATTAGGGTTCCAACACCCCCAACACAACATTCTTCTTGATCCGTCCCTCTTTTCATATTACAGCCCACACTGCTATCCATGCCATGGTGTCTTTAGGCATCTCCAGCCTCAGCTCTGGATCTGATGGTCCCAAGTATCAGAGTGACTTATAAGTCTAGAATATGTCATGTTTCACTCACTGGTATTTTCCTCATGTTTTCCCTCCATATGGAGTATGTTTTCCCCCACAGTCTTCCTGGAGAACATTTACACAATTCTTAAGGAACTTCCTCCTTGAAGTCTGGTGAAATCAATCATCTCCTTGTTCTGCGGTCTACTCGGACTGCTACTGTGGGTAAAAGCATCTGTTATACTTTGTTGTATGCATTTGTTGATGTCTTTGCTTCCCCCACTGATACCATGAAGTCCCTGGGGCAGGAACCATGTCTGTTTATATTTATATCCTTAGTGCCTGACACACTGTAGACTCAACATATGTTTGTTGACTGAATATAGAACATACACATTTTGTGAAGATCAGGGTTTCCAATGTGGAACCACTCACCCTTTCCCCATCAGTCCTTTCTTCTCCTGTTCTCTTAGTCTGCCTCCCTTTCTCAAAAGTGTGATATCACTGGTGAGTCCTTGCTCCTCATTTTTTGCCAACTTCTGCTCCGCTGGGTCCTTTTCGTTTTCTTCCTATCAGTCTCTGTTTTCTCCACTGAATTTTGAAGTAGCATTACATCACTCATGAACCACTATGTCAAAATCTAGCTCTTGGGCTTTCCTCTTGCCCCCCTCCTATCCATCCTTCCTACCATGCGATGATTAATTCCCTTAAAACATATCAGGAAAAATGGGACTACATCAAAATAAAAAGCTTCTGTTCAGCAAAGGAAATAGTCAACAAAACAAAAACAACCTACTGAATGGGAGAAGATATTTGCAAATGACACATCTGACAAAGTGCTAGTATCCAAATATATTGATACAACTCAGCACCAAAAAACAAAATAATCCAATGAAAAATGGGCAGAAGACATGAACAGACATTTCTCCAAAAAAAGACAGACAGATGGCCAACAGACACATGAAAAGATGCTCAACCTCACTCATCATCAGGGAAACGCAAATCAAAGCTACAGTGAGATATCACCTCACATCTGTCAGAATGGCTAAAATTAACAACACAAGAACAGCAAGTGTTGGCGAGGATGTGGAGAAAAAGGAACCGTCCTGCACCGTTGATGGGAATGCAAACTGGTGCAGCCACTGTGCACAACAGTATGGAGGTTCCTCAAAAAATTAAAAATAGTATTACCAATGATCCAGTAATTCCACTACTGGGTATTTACCCAAGGAATATGGAAACACTAATTTGAAAAGATACATGCACCCCTATGTTTATTGAAGCATTATTTACAATAGCCAAATTATGGAAGCAGCCCAAATGTCCACTGATAGATGAATGGATAAGGAAGATGTGGTATACACACACACACACACACACACACACACACACAGGAATATTACTCGGCTGTAAAAAAGAATGAAATCTTGCCATTTCAGCAACATGAATGGATCCAGAGGATATGATGCTAAGTGAAATAAGTCAGAGAAAGACAAACACCATATGATTTCACTCTTACGTGGAATTTAAGAAACAAAACAAACAAAGGAAAAAGGAGACAAATCAAGAAGCAGACTCTCGACTACAGAGAGCAAACTGACGGTGACCAGAGGGGAGGTGAGTGGGGGGATGGGGGAAATGGGTGAAGGGGATGAAGAGCACACCTGTTGGATGAGCGCTGAGTAATGTATGGAGGTGTCGAATCACTATATTGTACACCTGGAATTAATGTAACACTGTATGTTAACTATACTGGAATTAAAGAAATATATATTAGGAAAAATCTTCCCTTACTCTTCATCACTCACAGGACAAACCATAGCTCCCCTTGATCCAGCACCATTGCCTTCCAGGTGCTGCATAGATGTTAGGTTAGTGTTGCTTTTTAGGGGCATGTATTAGTGTCCTGGTAAGGATAAGAAAACTGAGGCTTAGAACCGTAACTGACTCAAGGTCACTCAAGTACCAGGAGGAAATGGACCCAGACCTCTGCTTTCCCTGGTAAGCTTGCACCTTGTTTCCTAATTCTCTTCTCTTCCCACCTTCAAGTAAAGATGCCTGTAGTGGAGGCCATGACAATTTCTTTTCTTTTGTCTTTGTTGTAATGCAAGGGCTGGCTTATGCTTTGATGGCCAAGGCATCCACTTCAGAGACTGCGATCTCGCCATCTAGAATGAACACTTAGCTGGCCACAGCCTGGATAAAGAGCCGGGCCACCTCCTCCAACTGAGGCTTCTTTGTTTTACAGCTCGTGGCTGATTTTGATAAGTGACCACTGGGGCCACTTGTCTTTTCTCTTCTCTGTGCTTTAAATTCCTGCCTGTATATTTTAAATTCACCAGTAATGAGCCTGAGAAACCCTCAGCCTCCAACCTTGACCCCAGTGAGAACAAAACCCCCATCCAGACGGGCTATCTCTCCACCTGTGACCTCGCTGTGTGACCCCAGGTGTGCTGTGTAATTTCCAGGTCTTGTAAGTAATAATCCTCTTTTTTTTTTTTTTTTAAGTTTCCTGATGATTGTTGCTGAAGGGTGTCTTGCAATCGTAATGAGAACCACAAGGGCTGATCTAGTCATGACATTGGTTTGGAAAGCGTTGTGTGCCAGGTGAGTGCCCCCAGGCATTTCTAGCCCATAGCATTACTGCTGATAGGTTGAGACCTCTCAAAAGCATGCCCTGCAGAGAAACCATGGGGCCTATCCTTGTGTGTCCTTCACTGTCTTCCAGAAAGACCATGTGCTGCTATGCTGGGTCTTGGCTCTCACTGATCCCCTTTCCAGAATGCTCCCTCCCCAGCCCCCAGCCCCATTTCTGGACACTTGCCAAATTTCCACCCCTCCTTCATGCTCATGCAACTCTCGCTTCTTCCAGGAAGCCTGACTGGTTATACCATCGGGGATATCACGACCCTTTGATGGTTTCTTCCTGAAGGTGCTGGTTGCCTGAACTCAGCATAAGCCCAGCAAGAGCAGCTGCTCTGCACCCCATCAGCCAGCACAGGGCAGGTTCCCACAAATGCTTCTTGTCCTTGAGGGTTTCCTGTTCATCTCATAGCTGACTATTCGCTCACTTGATCTCTGGGACCCCCCCCGCCCCGCTTTACTGAGATTTAATCGACATATAATATTGTGCAAGTTTGAGGTGTATAACGTGATGGTCTGATACATGTATACATTGCAAAGTGATCACTGCAGGAGGGTTGGTAAACACCTCCCTCACCTCACATAATTAACATTTCCTTTCTATGGTGAGAACATTTAAGATCTACTCTTTTTGCAGCTTTGAAGTCTATAATGCAGTTGTCACCATGCTGTACATCAGGTCTCCAGAGCTTACTCTCCTTATAACTGGCACTTTGTGCCCGTTGACCGACATCCCCCATCTCCTTGCCTCCAGCCCCTGGGAACCAGCATGCTACAATCCATTTCTACAGGATTGGCTATTTATTTATTTATTTATTTATTTATTTATTTATTTATTTACTTACTTATTAAAGGTTTTATTTATTTATTTGACAGAGAGAGAGACAGCCAGCAAGAGAGGGAACACAAGCAGGGGGAGTGGGAGAGGAAGAAGCTGGCTCCCAGCAGAGGAGCCTGATGCGGGGCTCGATTCCAGAATGCCGGCATCACGCCCTGAGCCAAAGGCAGATGCTTAACGACGGAACCACCCAGGCGCCCCCAGGAGTGGCTTTTTAAAATTCCACATGTAGGGGCGCCTGGGTGGCACAATCGTTAAGCGTCTGCCTTCGGCTCAGGGTGTGATCCCGGCGTTATGGGATCGAGTCCCACATCAGGCTCCTCTGCTAGGAGCCTGCTTCTTCCTCTCCCACTCCCCCTGCTTGTGTTCCCTCTCTCGCTGGCTGTCTCTCTCTGTCGAATAAATAAATAAAATCTTTTAAAAAATAAAAATAAAATAAAATAAAATTCCACATGTAAGTGATAGCATACAGTATTTGTCTTTCTTGGTCTGCCTTATTTAACTTAGGATATTGTCCTCAAATTCCATCCACGTTGCCACCAATGACAAGATTTCGTTCTTTTTTAAGGCCGAGTAATATTCCATTGCACGTGTGTGTGTGTGTGTGTGTGTGTGTGTGTGTGTGTTCATACACTACATCTTCCTCATCCACTCACCCACAGGGCGACACTTAGGCTGCTTCCATGTCTTGGCTACTGTGAATAATGCTGCATGACCACAGGGGTATAAATATCTCTTCAAAATTCTAATTTCATTTCCTGAGGCTATGTACCCAGAAGTGGGATTGCTAGGTCACAGGGTAGTCCTGATTTTATGAGGACCCTCCACCCTGTTTTCCATAGCGGCTGCACCAATTTACATTCCCACCAAGAGTGTACAAAGGTTCCATTTTCTCTGTATCCTCGTCAGCGTTTATTAGGTCTTGCCTTTCCTCACCACCCCAGCTTTACTGATGTATAATTGACAAATAATTATAAGATATTTAAAGTGTATGCGTGATGATTTGATACGCATATATGTTGTGAAGGGGTTCCCCCCAACACGTTAAGTAACACACCCGTCACCTCACATAGGGCATTATGCTAAGTGAAATAAACCAGACAGAGAAAGGTAAATACTCTTTGCTATCACTCATATGTGCAATCTAAAACAAAAGTTGAGCCCACAGAAATAAAAGAGTAAAAAGGACTGAGGAGTGGGGGAAATAGGAAGAGGTTGGTGAAAGGGTCAAACTTTCAGGTCCAAGATCAATGAGGTCTGAGGATCTAGTGTATAACACGGGGACTACAGGTGATAACACTGTGGTGTATAACTGAAATTTGCTAACAGTAGAACTTAAATGTTCTCACCCTCCCAACAAAAAAACCCCAAATCCCAAACAAAAAAGCCCACGTTGATCTTTGAATAAGCCCTAACAAGAGCGAGTCATTGGGAAGGTGACCTAGAGCTGGGGCTGGTGACCGGGTGCTGGGGACGAAGACGCGAGCACACAGGTCCTGGACCCTTGTTCTGCGCTAGGTTCTATTCTAAACCCTTCACAGGGATTGTAAATTCAATCCTCACAATAATCCCTTGAGGGAAGAACTATTATTAGCCTCACTTACAGATGAGGAAACTGAGGCACAGAGATATTTTTTTTCTTTTAAGAAATTAGTCAGATGGTTGCTACACGTGTGGTGAGCAGAGAGCATAATGGAAAGATGTTGAATCACTATGTCATACACTTGAAACTAATGTAACATTGTGTGTCGACTATACTAAAAAAAAAAAAAAAGAACTCTGCCCACGATCACACAGTGAATGGCAGATGAGGAGCCAGGCGTCTTGGCTGAGTCCAATCTAAACAGCTGGGGAGCTCCCATTCCTGCGTAGGTTTACTCATTACAGACGAATAATGATAACCGCCACTTATTGGGTACTAAATATGTGCAATATATTATTCTAAGCACTTTAGATGCCTTGTTTCACTTTAATCCTTTCCCAAAAAGAAAAAAAAATTCAACGAAGCCAGTATTATGACTCACATTTCACAGGTGAGGAAATAGATGTTCAGAGAAAGTTAACTTGCTCAAGGTCACACAGTAAGTAAGATGCAGAGCGGGGACCTGAGCCCAGGTCTGTCCGACTCCAAAGTGCATACTCATCACCGTCCCATCCCGCTGCCTCTGCTGTCACAAGATCTCAGAATTAGAAGAGCCGCCCTTAGAATCTCCTACTTGATGCGGCAGTTGTTCTGATAATCTCTGACAGAGGATCTTCCCAGCCCAGTTTGAATGCTTCCAGGGGTGGGGAGCTCACTGCCTCCTGGGGCAGTCCACCTGTGGTTGCACAGGGCTGATTGCCAGAGAACTCTTTTTTTCCAACGACCGCAAGAAGTCAGTCTCCCTCAGTCCCCAGAAAGCCCCTTCCAGAACTGCCTCTATCCCCGTCCTTCAGGACAGACTGTGGGTTCCTCCAGCTATGCTCTGGGAAGATGGAGTCAAATCTCCTGAGCCAGAGAGGGGCTAACTGGCCTAAAGTTGTGCAGTGGGGGTGGGGAATCAGGATGTAGCAGGCATCCCTGGGAAGAGATGTTCTGGGTCTTTCATCTGAAGTGGTTTCTGATCTGTCTGGCTGAGCGATTGCCTGGAGCCATTCCCGTTTAATGTTCGCGTAGATTCCAGGCTGGGCTATCGCAGGAGTAAATCACCCGGGCCTGACTTAGCCCCCCACCCAATTCCAGCCCCCAGGACACGTAGCTCCCTGGTCTCCATGGCAACAGGGCCATCTGTTTCACAAAGCATCCTAGGCCAGGAGAAGTTCATTCTGTCCCAACTCTGCTAAGTTATGGGTAGTGCAGGAAGAAGCGGGAGAAAGGAGCCTCTGGGGAGGAGAGTGGGCTTTTGTAGTTCCCCATGATTCCATTTAGAACAAGGCAGCGACGTGTCAGAGCCGGAAGAGCCTGTAGAGGTCCACTGGCCCAACACCCTCATTTTATGTATAGAAACTGGCTAGAGTGGCGCCTGGGTGGTGCAGTCGTTAAGCGTCTGCCTTTGGCTCAGGGCGAGATCCCGGCGTTATGGGATCGAGCCCCATATCAGGCTCCTCCGCTATGAGCCTGCTTCTTCCTCTCCCACTCCCCCTGCTTGTGTTCCCTCTCCCGCTGGCTGTCTCTCTCTGTCAAATAAATAAATAAAATCTTTAAAAAAAAAAAAAAAGAAAAGAAACTGGCTAGAGAGAGGAAAGTGGGCGTCACGCAGCATGTTAGGGACAAAGCTGGGGCTAGCAGGTAACCAATAAACATTTGCTGAATGAATGAATCGTAGAATCGTAAAGAGTTGGAGGCCGCCAACAGATTATGCCAAAATTCTCATCCAGTGCATGCAAGTGTCCAGAAATTACACTCTACAACAGATGGTCATCCAAACTGTGCTTGAATGCTTGAATTGTGCTCCATCACTATCTTAACTGCTTCCATTACTGGACACTTTGAATTTAAAGCTTCTTCTCCATACTGAGTTGAAGCCTGACTGCCTGTCAATTTACCCATGGGTTGTTGATTCTGTCCTTTGGAGCCACGAAGAGTCCAACCCTTCACGGGTGTTGTCTTGTTTGACTAGCTCTGGGGGGACGTCTGAGAAGAGGTGTTTCTTCATCTTCTAGGGGCCTCAGGGGTGAAATAATTGACCAGAGGTAGAGTGAGAGCTAGTTAAGAGTGCCCTGGCCCTTAGGTGTCTTTTATCTCCTCTGGGTGCTTCCTATTTTCCTCCCGTCTGGTGGGCTGGCCCAGCCCATTTCTTGTCTGTACCATCTGTGGAGTGACTTTCTGAGCTGCCTCTCTTGCCTCCCCCCCCTCCCGCTGCCTGCCCCCACCTCCCAGGGACCTACCATCTCTGTAAGGCAAGAAAACAGCCCCCTGCCCGACCTCGGGCCCAGGCCTTGTGACTCAGTGGAGATGGTGTCCCGTCCTGAGTCCGCAACCCAGCCCCTCCCTCCTCAGCTCCTCCACAACCACTTCAGCAGCACCGTGATCCCCATCCCCAACCCGCGGTGTGGAGGCTGGAGAAAGGCAGAAGGGCCAGGGCATCACTCATCTTCCTGCTCTGGAGACTCTGTTCTGTAATTTGGGGGGAGCTATTAAGCTCCTCCAAACATTTCTGTTTCCCTTCTCAATGCCCCTAGTGCCTTGTATTTCCTGCAAGAAGCTCCACGTGGGGCAGGGTTTGAGGGGGTAGGCTGCGGGCCACAGTTCCAGAAGGGGGGGGTCACCTTGGCAGATGGGGACAAAGGAATGAGTGCCGCAGGAGGCAGAGTTAGGGCTGAGAAAGGGGTAGTAGAAGGTGATTTTGGGAGACCCTCCCCTTTCCTTCCTTCCCACGCATCTGAAATTCTGCCCCTTCCTTCTATTCTTCCAGTTAGGCTGCAAAGCTCAGAACGTTAACAGACCATCCCTTCCCGGACCTCAAAATGAGGCCGAATGCCTTCAGGTGGATTGATATCTGGATTCCCTCCCCCTTACCGGGGAGCTTGCTTTCCACCGCAGGGGGCAGTGGTTTAGCCAATCAGTGCAGGCATGCAAATGAGAGAATCCTGAGTAGCCTTTTCCCTGGCCATTCATCAGCAGAGTTTCATCCTCAGCTCTAGAATTGGTCCATCACCAGACTGAGCTTGGGAGTTCAGGCTGTTATTTTCTTTAATAACTGGGGCAGTGGGCAGGGGAGGGAACACAAGAGTAGATAATTAGAACACACACACACTTTCAGTTTACTTTGGAATGCATTATGTCACAATTTTACATCCTGTTTGACTTCAAATAATGCGACAATTAGTTGATTTTTGTTCGATGGTGGGGGGGACTGGGAGAGGGTTGAGAAGGGCCGATGCGGAGAAACATGGGAGGCATATGGTAGCTACCACCGCCACCCGTACCCAGTCACACTTCCCTACATTATGTCCTGTCTCCTTTCTGATTGGTGTCAGACCCCTCTCCGTTGCCCCCTCCCTCAGATATGTTCACTGAGACCGCTCCAACATTTAGCACCAAGGCCTCCGGTGGGCCCTGAGTGGGGCTCTGTGTGCACAGACCAGACATGAAGATGGATTGTTCCCCGCAATAAATATCGACTGATTCATAAATCTGGTTGCCAGATTCAATCAAAGTCGCTGCCTGCATAATCCAGGAGCGTAAGACGCCAGCTAATTCTGTGCTGGGCCGGCTGATTCCCAGCGGAAGATGTATAAACGTCAATGTCTCTTAGCTCCCTGCAACCTGGAGGCTATGTGCTGGGGCTGGGGAGAGCAAATTTTCCCAGCCGAAGGGGCAGGTGGTGAAGACACAGTGAGCCAAGGGGCAGAAAGTTCTGCAGGGCAGGACTGCCACTGTTTCTCCCTCACCATTCCCCGGCCTCCTCAACTCGAACCTGTCTCTACAGCAACCACTGTCAGGCTGAACCTAGGGAATGCTGAACATCTGGACGAGAAGCACAACCCGCCAGCCCATCACTCAGATGTCTCTAAATACCTAGAGCTTTGTACTGAAAAAAAAAACACCCAAAACCAAACCACCTTGACAATGATTTTTCACTTTTCATCCAGATGTTGGATGTCAGGTAAATACAGCCTTGGGGGCCCTTAATTGCTCTTTCCTAGAACCCCCTCGTATTGACATGGGGTCCCACAGCCCCTGTGAGGAATTTAATAGAAGGGAGAAGGCAGTTGTTCTTGCTGGCACAGTCTTTTCAGGTGCTTTGGGGAGGTTTCTTCTTGTACTTGTGGCTGGCTTTGTGGCTAGTGCGGCTGGGGTTGTTTGAGGGGGAGATGGAGGGGACCCACCCCATCTCCCCTCCCACACCCCTCCAGCACTTGGACCCAGCCCCCACTCACCTTCGCTCTCACACATTCCCACGTGGGGCACCCTTTCATTTTCCTGCTTCATGCAGCCCTTCTGCTCTCATTCTCTTCTGGACTCAGAGTCAATAATCCAAACTGCTCTCTCCTCCCCTGCCTATTACAGGAGTGACTCCAAGAAACCAGGCCTGCCCTGCCCGGCCATGGGCAAAGCTGGGTTCCCTTTGCTCCTGATGGAGGAGAGGCAGGGCCGGGAGGGTACGGGAGCCGGGCGTGGTCAGGCCAGGGGCTTGGGGACCGCCTGTAGTAGGTCCAGCTGCTAAGAACGTGGGCTAGGCTGCCAGACGCTCTGGGCTCTCATCCCCGCTTTGCCACCAGCTCTGTGGCCTGAGGCAGTCCCCTGAGCCTCAGTGTTCTCATCTGTAAGATTGGGTTGGTAACAGTGCCTGCCTCACAGGATCGTTGTGGGGTGAAGGCAGTCAATGCGCCAATGAGCTGGAGCAGTCACCAGAACAGGACGCGCGTTCCGGCGTGGGTGGGGGCTTCTGCCCTGGGCGGGGTCCTTGGCATCCCATTCTACCAAGCGTGTGGGGCAGCAGGAGTGCGCAGGTCCCTGGCTGGTGCACGGAGGCTGCAAAAATCAGTCAGATAGAGTCCCCGTCATGCTTCTCCATGATGTCCATAACGACTGCAGCCAAGGGACAGAGGGTGGGGCTGGGGCAAGTGTTCCAACCGTTTGGAGAGTCAGGGAAGGTCTCATGGAGGGAGGGGAGATGGCTTTTGGCTGGGTCCCCAGAGGATGAGTGAGTCACTGTGACTGGCATAGGAGGGCACTTGAGGAGGGGGCACTAGCGTGAGCAACAGCACAGAGGTGGGAAAGCACAGGGTCTGGAGAACAGACGATGAGAAAGGGAGCTGAACTGGGAAAGGGAAGGTGATGCTAAATCGTGGAGGCCCTTGGCTGCTCCTTGAGGGACCGTGCCTGAACCCATAGGCAGCGGGAGCCATTGAAGGATCTGGGGGAGGGGAAATCAGAGCCGTGTGGTGTGAGGTATGATGGCGGGAGAGAAGGGCGCGAGACTGCAGAGGTGGTGGGGTGTCAGGCCTGGGCGAGGCCACGTGGAATGGATAGCGACCCCACGTAAGGTGAAGGGTGGCTTCCAGAGAGCTGGCATGCACCACCAGGAAAGAGGGTGTGGGCAGCGGGGCGGGACACACCGTGTCTCTTTGGTGGTTACTCAGTTTCCCTCCGGGGAACGGGAGCAGCCACCTCCTCAGCAGGTGGTCGTGGAATTTGGAACAAAACCCTCCTAAATCCACAGAACGTTAGAGCTGGAGACACCCAGGGAGGCCACATGGTGCAGCCCTTTCTTTTCTGGGTGCCCAAATGAGGTCTCCAGAAGGTGGGGAGCCGTTCCAGTGCCACCTTGCTGGTGAGGGGCAGAGCAGGGGTCCACTGCGGCTCCCGCCCCTGGCCCAGCCGCTTACATGCCGTTAAAACCGCGTCAGTCCCTCAGAGGCGGGCCGGGCTGGACTGCCCACCAGGCACCAGCAAGGCACGCGGGGGGGCAAACTGAGCGCAGCGCTGGCCCCCCTTCCACGAGCCCGCACTGCGGCAGGAGAGAGACCGGTGCATTCACATCCACACGTGGGATCCGTGCGGCAAGAATTTCAACAGCAGGAGGTGCTGCCGCGTTCCAGCAACTGCGAGATATTCTAGGCAACGCGAGCTCTGCGCTCACCCCCTCTGCTTTCCTGTCAGTCTCTGGCTGCCTGTTGACTCTGAATATCTTTTTCTAAATTTTCCCCTCTCATTTCCCTCCCTCCCTCCCTCCCTCCCACTCACCTTCCGTGGCTGGTCTGGACCCTCCCGATGGATCGAATAGAAGCGTATGCTGCGGTCGGGGGAAATGTGTGGCTGTAATGACCAGGATAATTGGGACCACCCAGCGGAAATGTCCCGCCTGGCCTGGCCTGGCTCCCGCTGCCCTCACTCACACACTTGTTCGCAGTTGGCTGGTTTTACAGGTGCCTGGGTGTGACATCTTCTCGTCGTTTCCGAACACCAACCCAGACTGTGGCCCAGGTGGTGCTGGCTCCCACCTTCAGAAGGTGAGGGATCCGGGATGGTGTACACGTGCACCAGGCACGTGAGATGCTCCGGGGATAAAGCAAGCCGGACAAAATCCCTGCCCTCCCAGAGCGCGTGGGGGACAGACTAACACATACATACATTAGGACAAAATATATCGTACTAAACGGCCGGAGGTATTAAGGAGAAAAGACAAGGAAGGGGGGTTAGGCCATGGTGGGGCTGACTTGCAATTCTAGCTGGTGTTGCTGGGGGTGGGTGCTCTCTGAGAAGATGATGTTTGAGTCAAGACCAGAAGAAAGTGAGCCAACCATGTGACGTCTGAAGGACATGCGGGCAGAGGGAACTGCAATTGCGAAGGCCCAGAGGCAGGACTGAGCCTGGGGTGTCTGACGAATGGGGAGGTGGCCCATATGGCGGAGGAGGGGTGAGCATCAAGGACAGAAGTAGGATGGGAGGTCAGCGAGGTCACAGGGCCTGGGTTATGCAGGTCCCTGGCAGCCAGCACAGGACTGTGGGCTTTTCCTCTGGCTGAGCTCCTGGGGGAATCCTCCTAAGACCCAAGCCCTGAAGAAGAGCAGCTGCCCTGTTCTATCGCCAAGAGCCTCCGCCTCCTCCCCTTCCTCCTCCCCCTATCCAGGACTTTCTGGGATGGGGGCTGGTCCTTCTGTGCTCTTGGCACAGTGCGCGCATTTCCATCTAGTCTACACGCCTGTTCTGGGGGTGTCCAGATGCCTTGGCCTTGGGGAAGCTGGGCTGTCCATACAGGCAGGGCGAGCCTCAGCGGGGAGAGAAGAAAGGCCAGATCCCAGGCGAACGTCTGATCTGCGGGTGCTGCGGGCTGGGGTCCTCCTTGGCTGCAAGCAAGGTCAGCTGTCTGCCGGCCTGCTCGGACCTAGCGCTTGGGACACAGAGTGTTGTTTTTTAGTGGATGAGATGATCCCCCAGCCCTACTCTGACCCTCTCCACCTGGCTCCTTCCCGGCTTGTGGGGTTTTCAAAAATCGGATCCAAGGGTAGTATTAGGAAGAGTGTGGGCTCTGAGGCCAGACAGCTTGCAGTTCTCGATCTACCATATACCTGCTGTGTGATCTTGAACAAGTGGCTCAGCTCCTCTGAGCCTCAGTTTCCTCCTCTGTAGAGCGGGCAGGTGGAATGGTGCCGACCTCCTGGGGCTGCGGGAGGGCGGGATATGACGATCGTGCTGGCATGTAGCAAGCTTTTGTTATGGCAGCAGCCAGAACACGGGTAGATCCTGGAGTCCTGGCCTCACTTGGGGGGTCAGGGTGGCAGAGGCACCGGAGCCACTATTTCTCAGTGCCCAAGGCCCTGCTTGGGGCCCAGGGAGCGCTGGAGGTGGCTGTGAGTCTCTCGCTGTGGATCACCCAGGGACTGTCCTCATAATTGTGCCGCTCTCCGTGTGGCTTCTGCCTTCTCTCAGGTGCCATTTGCTCGTCCAGTTACCTCCTGCTTTTCTCTTTAAGTGCATGGTTTCTGCAGGTTATAAAAAATGACCATTTGCAGCAGAGGGAGGAGAGAGAAATCCACACGAGGGGCCTCAGGAAACGTGGGTTCTCACCCTACCTGTGCGGTGTGGCCTTGGACGGGTCACCTCTCCTCCCTGAGTCTGAGCAATCAGCAATCATTTCTAGAAAAGTTCCAGCTTGGCCCAGAGGATCAGGGGTCCCTCTGGCTGGGAAAAAAATCTATTCTGAGGATCGAAAAATAAATCAAACCCAAGTTCTAGTGCCAAAGTTGAAAGCCTCTCATCTGTGAAAAGAGGGTTTAAATTACCCTGTGTTTAAAAAAGAAGAGAGAGGGAAAAAATTAATGGGGCTTAGAATGGAAAGTCCAAGTGCAACCTGCTCCGTGGGCAAAGGGGGTGAGAGCGGGCAGGGTTATTATCTTCAGCATCTGAGCTTTTGGAATCTGTAATCTCTGATTTAAAAAGTTGTGCAGGTGTAGGGAGGGGGTGGGGGAGTTCCAGATTAGGTGTTAGAAGGGGAGGAGGTAGGCCCCAGAGTGGGAAACTGGGGAAGATGGGGGGCGGGGGACAGCTGGAAGGATCGGGCCAAGTATGGCTGGTCTGAGGGTGAGGGTGGCTTGGAGGCTGGGCTGGTGAGAAATTTTCTCAACCTAGAGAAGCAGTAAGGTTTGTTGAGGAAAAGCCTGGCAAATGGCTTTTGTCAGTGAGGTAGCCTCACAGGCCTGAGTCATCATAATTTGCATTTGCTTCCCCCTATAGAATTTACTCCAAAGTCAGTGCTCACCACTGGGGTCAAGGTGCGGGCTGGCACGAAGGGTGCAATTTGGGGCCAGGCAGGACCAAATCGGGCTGTGTGGGGAGAGCCTGGGCAGGCCAGGAGTGAGTCTTTGGCTGTGGCCATGGTGTAGGAGGTGGGGAATGGGGCCATCTCAAGTGTTTAGGGGACAAGGGGGCTTAGCCAACTGGAGGACTGGAGGCATCACATAACCTGGTGTGGACCACCAAGGGCAAAGATCTGTGGGCAGGGTGTTCTAGGTGGAGGGATGACATGAGTCAAGGCTGAGAGGCGGGCAAGTACAGGTCTGTTGGAGGAACAGGAAGGGGCCCAAAGTCAGCCATTGCTTCTAGGCCCATTGCTCATTCTAGAGACCCAGGACCTTCTGACAGGACAGTCTTATGTCTAGGGAACTCCAGCTCTTGTTGGCACAGCTGACGGGATTGCGGTATGCTGAGCCAATCAGAGAGCCCTGCTCCTGGGAATTGGGAATTTGGACTCAGAACTAGTCAGCTGCGTGGTGGGGAGGTGAGCTGACAGGAAGCTCGTCATGGGAGCAGGGATTGGGGGCAGACCAGGTAAAGCCGCCTGCTGGTCCAGGTGATGGGGCCGTGAGTAAGCAGAGAAAGCTGGCGTGCAACAAAGAGCAGCGGAGCGTAGCCGAGAGCGGAGAGAAGCCTATACAGACCCTGGAGACCCCACACCAGGTGTCCTGTTCTGCTTCCATTTAACTCCTGTGCGTTAGTACCAGTGGGTTTATGTTCCTGGCCACCAGCGACCCCTGGGCGGGGACCCCTGGCCTGCTGCAGGATGGAGCATGTGTGCTGGGAAGGTGGCAGGTGTTAGAGAGGAGTCTGAGGTGCTGGGGGCCAGGTCGGGCAGGGTTTTGGACGGCGGGCTTCCAGATCCCATGTAACTTTGTAGTCGCATGTAGACAGGGGGTCACTGAAGTTTTCAAGTGCCTTGGAAGCCCAAATGTAGTGGAAGGGAAGGGGACATGTGGACCCTGCAGTGAAGGCCGAGTGTCCCCGGACAGAGAGCCTCCAGGGCAGGAGGCAGCTCAGAAATTCTTGCCGTGTGCCCCTTGCAAGGCGCGGGCCCAGATCCCCAGTGGATGAAGGAGGCACCTTCTGTCAGTTTCCCTAGCATGCTCCCTCCCCCCATCACTGGCAGTCTCGAGGAGCCTGCCCCCACACCCACACTCCCAGTGACCACAAGCTGTCCACGGGTTCATGCCTGCCTGGCCCAGCCCACAAAAACAAGAGTCCTCCAGCTCCCAGCACAGTGGTGTCACAAAAGCCCAGCATCTGGATTCTGACAATCTGGGCTCCGATTCTGGCTCATACTTGACAGCTGTGTGACTTTGAGCAAACCCCTTAGCCTCTCTGAGCTGCAGGGACCTCATCTATAAATCACCATTGATAATCCTCCCACCTGGAGTTGTCCTGAGAATTAAATGAGGCACGAATGTAAGAGGTCCAGTGAGTGCCTGGCACGCTGTGCGTACCCAGAACTCCCTTTCCTCCCTTCGCCTTCCTCCTGCAGAGGGTAGGGCTGGTCACATCTACACTGCTGTAATCCCTGTGCTGTAGAGTCCAAGAAGGTCTCCCCTCTCCAATGACGAGGGCACGCCTGGCACTTCCGAAGTGTTTAATATGTGCTCATTGAATTAATGAATGTGTGTAGAAATGATTCCCAGAGATCTTGTTCCTGGAATCTGGAGGCTACTGCCTCTTCACCTCACTCTTCCTTCTCTCTGCCAGGACCATCCAGTCTGCAGAGCTGGACATCGACTTGGTCTGGGGAGACCCGTTCCTTGTCTCCTCTAAGCTGGCAGTCCCTGGGGCCTGATGCAGCTTCCAGCTACATCTCATCTCCCTGTCCGGTGGCCTCTCCCACTGGTGTCTGGGTACCGTGTCCCCCCTGCCCCCCTCCTGTCCCCACCCCAGACTTTCGGCTGAAGCCTCCTGCCTCCCTGATGCTGGGTCCCTCTGAGGCTGTGAGTGGCCCCAAATTTGTCTCCCACCCTATAACTTGACATTAGTCTTGCTGTCTCTGACACCCTATCCTTTCCTCTTTCACCCCCTCAACCCTCTCTCCTCAGTGATAACCACTGTTCAGAGCATGACAGGTGTTCCTCCAGACCTTTTCCTATACATAGCTTAAAATCCTTCCCTTAACATAAAATCCAAACTCCATACCATAGCTGACAAAACCTTTTCTGAGCTGGCCTCTGCTTTCCTCTCAGATCTCACCCTCCCCTCCTCCCCTCCTCCCACCAGGCACACACCAGGCTTCTGTCTGGCTTCCAAACACAATAAACTCCCTCCCACCTCAGGGCCTTTGGGCAGGCTGTTCTTTCTGCCAGGAACAATCTTGGCCTTATGGTCACATGACCAGCTCTTCACACTTAAGTTTCCCCAAAATGCTACCTTCTTGGAGAAGTCTTCTCTAGCAATGCTCCCTATTTTTTCACAGCGTGTATACTGTTGAAAACTTCGAACTGCTGGGGCGCCTGGGTGGCTCAGTCATTAAGCGTCTGCCTTCGGCTCAGGTCATGATCCCAGGGTCCTGGGATCGAGCCCTGCTGGGAGCCTGCTTCTTCCTCTCCCACTCCCTCTGCTTGTGTTCCCTCTCTCCCTGGCTGTCTCTCTCTCTCTCTCTGTCAAACAAATAAATAAAATCTTTCAAAAAAAAAAAAAGAAAAAAGAAAACTATGAACTGCTGATTTACTCATTTGCGGTCCGTCTCCCTGGAGTGTAAGTTCCATGAGGGGGGGCCTTACTATTACTATTATTATTTTTATCACCCTGTGTTCCCTAGGAGCTAGATAACAGCACACAAAGCTCCGGGAATATCTGTTGAAGGAATGGATCTTTCCGTGCGTGTGTGTGTGCGCCTGTGTAGTGTTCATTAACTGTAGTGGGAACACACTGTCGGTTTTTTCTGAACTGGCTTCTTTCACTCAGCCGTGGGGCAGGGCCATCTACCTTCAGGATTCGCTGTTGGTTTACCTGCCTGTCACGGCTGGTCTGAGAGCTCCCGAGGCAGGGCTCACCCAGGGAGGAGGCGGAGAGGGAGGCAGGGGGGTCTGTCTAGAACATCTCATGGATCTGGCTTTGGTCCTGCCTCAGGCTGGCTCCATGGCCTCAGGCAAGTTCCCTGGAAGCTTCTGTTGCCTCAGCTGGGATACTGATGGCTCCCTCTTGGCTTTCTCGCTGCTGAGGGTGAGTGACAGCATGTGCCCCAGGCCCAGCCCAGCTGGCTCAGGATCCAGGGCCCGCCAACCAAACGGGGGTTCTAGCTGGGTCTGCGGCACCAGCTTCCGGGCTCCACACACAGAGGGTGGCCCTGCCCCGCGGCCCGCACAGCCCTGGCCTCTGGCTTCCCACCTCTGTCTCCTGGGCAGGGAACCCGAGGCCCCAGGTGGGAGAGGAAAGGCTGTCCCCGAGGAGACCGGACAGCCCTGAGCAGTCAGCCCGGCCCGCTCTGCAGCATCTGCCCCTGGCTGGGAAGGCAAAGAACAAAAACAAACCTTGCTGTCATCATGCAATTAAGTGGAAATCAAATAATCCCAAGAACAGAAAAGCCAATTAATAAAGGAGCAATGAAAACTAACAGAACCACAGGGGCTGCGAGGAAATGTTGCACAAACACAAACAGAGCTGGACGCTGGAGGCTGGTGGTGGTCGGGAGGCGGCTGGGCTCTGGGCTGTGGCCCGGGGGCCGGGGGGTGGGGGAGGGCCCAGTCTGAAGGTGCCCGGCCACAGGGGATCCCCTTGGGCACAACCCAGCACAGCCCAGCACAGCCCAAGGGGGCTGCTAGACTCGCTGAGGAGACATGGTTTCTGCCCTGGAGATTAGGGATTTGAGTTTATTAAACTGCTGTTACATGTCAGACCTGGTGCAAGTTATTTTCACACAACATTAATTCCCCAAAAGTTATTACCCTCAACTTGACCATCTCGTTTGGCATAAAACTCACAGTGCTCCCTCCCGTGGCTCGCTGGGCCCTACTCACTGCGGCCCCCATTGCCTCTCCAAAGTCCTCACCTATGACTTGCTTCCTTCTAGCATCCTGTCCCCCCCCCCCCCCCCCGTTGCACTTACTGTTTCTGCCTCCCTGGAACGTGCTTTCCCTAGACATTCACAGGCCTTGACCCGCTCACTTCATTTTGCTCAAATGTCATCTCATCCTAGAGGCTTTTCTTGACCACTGTTCTGAAAATAGCACCCTGCCCCACCCTTCTGTCCTCATTCCCTTTCCGGGCTAACTTTCCTCCATAGCAATCATTCCCACCTCCTGACCTTTTGTATATTGATTTGGTTCTTTCCCACCTCCTTCCTGCTAGAACATAATGTCCATGAGAGGAAGAGTCCTTGCTTTATCCCCAGCGCTTAGACCAGCATATAGTAGGTATTCCACACATAGGTGTTGCATGAATGACTCAAGTGAAGCACAGAGAGGTGAAGTCACTTGCCTAGGGTCACCCCAGCATTAGGTGGCAGAGCTTCTCACCCACTAGCCCAGACTCTTGCCCTCACTACACGGTGTTCCAGGCTTCTGTGGCTCCTGGCAGGATGTAGGCCGCCAGGGGCCTCCCAAAGATGCTGGCATCCTAACCCCCCAGAACGGTGAATGTGTTAGGTTAACAGCAAAGGGGAAATAAGGTTGCAGATGGAATCGATCGTTAACCCGCTAAGCTCACAAAGAGGCAGAACGTGCCCTGTCATGCAGGTGGGCCCAGAGTAATCACAAGGGTCTTTCGATACGGAAGGAGGGCAGAAGAGTTCAGGGGGATGTGATGGCAAAGGCAGGAGTGAAATGATACAACGGGAGGGCTTGCGGGCCCTCGCCGCCCCAAGCCGGGGCTCTCCGGAGGCGTCTAGAAGCTGGGAAAAGCAAGGAAACGGATCCTTTCTCGGTGCCTCCAGAAGGAACCCAGACCTGCTGACACCTCGGTTTCAACCCACTGAGACCCGTTTCAGTCTTCCGACCTCCAGAGCTGTAGAACACTAAATCCGTGTTGGTTAAGTCACCAACTGTGCGGTGATTCCTCACGTCGGTCACAGGACACTAATACCCACGTGTCCAGAAGCTGCCTGGTCTCAGGGGGGCGGGAGCCTGAGCAGAGGGGGTGGCCGGGCCTGGGGATGGCCCAGAGCCCAGTCCCTCAGTGCACCTGAGCCCCTCAGGGCAGGGGGTGGCACCCGGGGGAAGGGGCTGGCCTGGGGGCTGGGCTAGAGGGGAGGGCTGGGGGAGGCAGGCAGGACGGGGTCTCAGGCCTGTGCCCGTGGCCTGGTGGCTGCGGTGGGGGCTGGGGCGGAGGGGTTTTTCCAGAGCACTGTGAAGCCGAGCCCCGGACCCACAGTCCCTCTGTCATTTCAGGGCCCTCTGTCCTGATCCCTTCCCCTCCATGCTTGCCTTTGGCTCACAATTAAGCACACGCATACCCCAGTGGGTACCAAGCTCGGTGGCCTCTGCCTCTGGCCTGCGTGAGGCTGCGGGACGGGCTGGAAAGAGAGGCCAGCCAGGAAGGGAGGTGGGGAGCAGCAAGGACAAAAGCCACTCCCTGGTCTGGGGCGACATGAAAGCCTCCCCGGCTGCTCCTCAGAGGCATAAGGCTAAATCACATCCTGACACCTCCCCATGTGCAGGGGCCCGGGAAGGGCTCAGGCCCCAGGTGTGGACAGGCCTGAACCCCACGGGTGGCCCTGCTCACAGTTACCGGGTGTCCCCAGGCACGTTTGTTGCTGGAGCCCTCTTGGCTTCTGGCTTCCGTTGCCACATCCATAAAATGCGGACTGTGACTCAGGTCCGCGTTCCTTACCTGGAATTCAGGAGGCCAACAATCCCTGAAAACTGAGCCCTTTTTCGAAACTCATTTGGTGACAGACTTGATTTGAATTGACATGAGGCTGTAAACACGGAGTTTACCTACTTTACTGGGTGTGAAGAGTCACGTGTCTCGCTGCAGCTACACGTTAATGTAGTTGACGATGGGTTGCACCCCTGGGGGCTTTATCAAATAGACATTTTACGCACTGAATTACTTTTAAAACATCTGGTTCCCAGGGTTTTGGAAAACGATTTGGACCTACAGCATCCATGCTATGGGGCTGGAAGGAAGCAGTCTTCTTGGGGCTCTTGGGACGCTGTGGGTGCTCAATAGATGCTCAGATGACCCCTGGAAGGAGGCGGTAGTGTTCTCATTCTACACATCAGAAAGCAGAGGCTCAGAGAGGTTAAGTGACTTTCCCGGGGGCGTCTGGCGGCAAAGAAGCCGAGCTGCACTCAAACACCAAATTCCTGGTCGTAGTCACTCTACAAGCCACTGAGTTAGAATGTCCACCGGCAAGTGACTCGTTCTTCCGAGAGTCGATCCAGGATGGAGTCTATCCCATGGCTTCTGCCCTGTGCACCCCCACCTTGGTCCTGCCGGACCCAGGACTCAGAGAAAGGCAGGCTGGAGTTCTCGGCTCCTCCTTTCTGACCAGGTCGAGTTTGGGAAGCCATAACTTCCACATTCCCGGGTGACCTGTGTGCAGAGAGCTCTTGAATGCCAGCACTGGGAAACCGCTCTGTCCTCCATTACCCTCCCTTCCCCGGCCACGTTTACCAAGGTCTCTGGGCATTGGAGGCGCAGGCTCTTGCTTAATCATAGCTGTAGCTGGGAGTGGGGTGGGGGTGGCGTTCAGGCCCCTCTTTGCTATCTGAAGCCTGCGCGACTTCTAAGTTCGTAGGGTCAGGGAACCGTGAGGTGCTCGGGGGTCAGAGAGGGCAGGCTGGAGGTGCCTTGGCACCACTGGACCACCTGGGGCCATGCAGGGGCATGTCCTGTGAAACCAGGGTCCCCAGTGAGGCTCTCAGCGTGTCAAGGCAACAAGACGCAGAATGAACGGAAGGCCTGGTGGCAATGGGCAGTTCAGGGAGCCCACACAGCCCACGCATGGATCACCCCTGAAGAGTAAGGGGAGATGGGGGTGTTTTGTGCCCAACAACACTCAGCGTGTCCCCAGCGGAGCTCAGGAGCCCAGCCGCCAGAGGTAAATGGAGACCGGAAAGGACTAGGGAATAAACTGGATGATAGAATCAGAGTCCAGGAGGGTCTCGGTTGATTAGAGCAAACACCAGAACTGGACAAGGTGAAGCTTAACAGGGACAAAGGGGACATCCTGCTGTGGGTGTTCCAAGAGCCCAACAGCAGGAGGGACGATGACCTGGGGGCTTTAGCAAATAGCGGACACCAGGCGACAACGATTCTTTTGGGGAGCGGTATGGATACCCAGTGGAGATGTTCCGGGCTCTGTTCACACAAGAGCAGCAGCCAAAACAAGGGGCAAGATGGTTCTTCTGGGGTCAAGTCCAGTTCCTAGTGTAAGATTCAGGAAGGATATTGACAAAGCGGGGTGTCCACGTCCAGGGGTGCCCCCAGGGGAACTGGAGCCTGACACTACACGTCGGGGTTTAGAGATAGGGATAAGAAACTTCCTATCTGAGAGCCCTGTCCCCCGTCTGGTTTTAGACAGCTGTGACCAAGAAAGCCTCAGGTGTAAAGGGCATGGAAAAGCAGGAAGGATGGGGCCAGAGACAAAGCACTTTGTGAACCATTAGGAATGCCAGGCTCAGGCGTCTGTTGGGACTAAGATGCCCTCTGTGGGTGGGTGCGCTGACTCAGGGCAGGGCAATGGCCCAGGTGCCCCCGGGGTGTCCCTCCCAGCACCCCCCCCCCCAGCTATGAGCCGCCCCGAGCTAGGAAGAGAGGAGCATGGTGGGGAGTGGGGTGAGGAGCCCGGGACCGCTCTGTCTGAGACAGACTGGCAGCCTCAGCTGGCTCCGAGGCCCTGGGAGGAATGGAGGCGGGCAGGGGCCAGCAGAGTGCACTCTCCCTTTTAATTACCCCCTCGGCCTAATTGGTCTCCCAGCCTCCCCTCCTGCTGTGAGGAAGAGGCCTTTGTTTGCCGGCTGCATGTTTACCAAGCAAATGGTTTTTAAAAGCTTTCATAGACACAGAGAACCCACTTAGGAGGCTCGGCAGATAAAATTATTTATAGAGATGAATGGTTATCGTTCCGTGCCTTTAGGAAATCGGGAACCATATGCCCAGGTGGGCGGGGTGGTGGCTCCTCTGCTCAGCTCCCCGCTGGCTGTTCCCCGCCCCCTTCCCCTGCGCTCCTGGAAGGTCCCCTGGCCCCGGTCCTTTCCGTGTCCTCCTGTCCTCCGCATCTTGTCTGTTTCCCTTTCGCAGTTCCCTGTCTATTTCTGCGCCTCTGCTCTCCCCGGCCCACCTTCCCCCTCTTCCGCAGTCCCTTCCGCTAGCCCCTGCTTCCCCGGCCTCCTCAGCTCTCCCTTCGCTTTTGTCTGGGTGACTCTGCCCCTCTCTGTGTTTTCCAACTCGCTGAATCTCTGGCTCTCCTTTCTCTGCTTCTGTCTTTGTAAGCCTGCAACTCTATCTCTCTGTCTCTCTCTGTCTCTATCTCTGTCCTCTGTCTTTGTCTCTCTCTCTTCCATCTCTGTCTCCTCTGTCTCTGTCTCTGTCTCTCCTCTATCTATCTGTCCCCCTCCATCTCCCTGTCCATTTGGCTCTGTCTCTCTCTTATTTCTCTCTCCCCATGTCTCGGTCTCAGCCCCTCTTTCCTTTGCCCTCTCTTCTCTCTCTCCAGCTGTACCCTGTGTGCTTTGTCTGGCCAGCCACACTGGGCTACAGGCGGTGGGGGTGAGCCCCTCTCTGTGAGGGTCTCTTGGCCTTTGTGAAGCCCTGTGAGTGGCTGGTGGGGTGGGTTCCTGAACGACCTGGGCCCAGCTGCCTCTGCTGGGGTGAGTAGGTCATGGCTCCATGTATGTGGGCCTTGAGGGTGGGGCCCTCTGCTTCCCCTGCAGAAACAAGGACCACGGTGCAAGAGCCTGCCCCCCAGGGGCAGACAAGGAGAGGAGCAGAGAGAGGTGAGGCTGGGAGCCAGAGCACCCCTCAAGCCCTTGCTTGTCCTCGGGCTCAGGCTCACTGGGACAGGGGGTAAGTCCTAGGGGGCATGGGAGGCTCCCAAGGGTCAAGGATTCCAGGGGAGCTCTTGGGAACCGGGCAGAACTTTGCGAAATTTCTCTGAGATCAGGTCCACCGAGGCCTACCCCCAATTAGGCTCCTGTCGACCTGCTAAGCCTACCAAGTGCACCCCAGTCCTTCCCTCCAGTCTGATGGGGCCCCTCAGGGATGGAAACCCTACTGTTAGCCCGCTAGTCTGCTTTCCAGCAGCTGAGCCTGAGGACGCATCGTCTCTACACGGAGACACTCTGGAAATAGAGAGGGGTCAAGCCCCTGACTTTGGGAGGGCCTGGTCTGAGGGGGAAGACATAGCCTCCATCCATGTGGCAGTATTGTGGTCTTTGGAGAGTGGGGACAGGCTGGCCCCAGTGCTGATCGATGCGTCACTAGCAGTGTGCCCTGGGCTAGTCACTTGGCCCTTGAAAGCCTGATTTCTTCCTCTAGAAAATGGTTTGGTGATAATACATCTCAGGGTTGATGGCAATATGACATGATGATTAAAGCCCAAACTTGGGGTGGGAGATCACTAAAAAACCCAGGTCCTAAGTCACATTCCCCTTTTCCTCAGCTGTGTGGTGTTAGGCAAGTTACTTAACCTCTCTGAGCCACGGTTTCTTTCTCTATAAAATGGTGATAATAATAGTCCCTTTCACCGTAGAGTTATTGTGAGCTCAGTTTAATAAGATCTTGCATGCACAGTCTTAGCTTGGACAAGTTACTTAAGCTCTTTGTGCCTCAGTTTCCTAGTGTGCGAAATGGAGATAATAATAGCACTCACCTCTCATGGGGGTGAGGGGGCTAAATGAAATAGCAGGTGGAAAGCCTCTGCACCGCGGCCTGGTAAGGAGTGGTGCCACCGGACGCTCACCCGTCCGTTGTTGCTACAGCACAATGCCCGGCCTGCTGTAGGGTGTGGTCCCATCCACGCCCCGCCCCCACGGACACTGACCTGCTTCCTACAGCACACTCCCCTCCTCTGGGAGTTCCCCTTTATTCCCGTTGTGTCTGCTATGACTGGAAAGAGGGGAAGCAGGGGGCTGTGGTCTCCTGGGAAGATCTCTGTCCACATTCCTGTTCATCCATCCATCCATCTGCGGACTTGCAGCTGGAACGACTGGAAAGCTCTTTAATGAGCCCCCCTGGGGGCTTTCAGATCACCTGCTTCCCAGGGGGCCCACTGGTGCAGCCCACAGGAGGGGGGGTGGGAATGGGGTAGCGCATCCTGAGCGGAAGCCCCTAGGTGGAGGAACCCCTTGCCCCCCACGCTCCCCAGCAGGGGTACCTGGTGTTCCAAAGCCAGCGTCGGGGGCGGTGCGCTACCCACGTGTCTCCTTCGCTACACTGAGCTGGACACAGCAAACGGGCACAGAACTCCTGGGATTTTGGTGGCCGGGCCTGTGTGGTCATCCTCATTGCTCTGCCTGATCTGCTCGTGGGCGGGTCCTGCCCTTCTTCCTCCCTGGGGAATTGATGAGGGGACTTCAAATCGGGGCTGTGGGGGGCCCGCGATTCTGGTTTTCTGACTTTGTACTTGAACTTACATTTAGAGACATTTTGAATCTCCTTATCATCTGGACCTCAATTTGCCAGTTTATGGGATGGAATTAACAACCCTGACCCCACTTAGCCTTTTATGGGGGGTGGATTAATAATTAATAACCACACTAATGCCAGCTAGCCTTTATTAAGAGTTGAGTGTGTGGGGCGCCTGGGTGGCTCAGTCGTTAAGCGTCTGCCTTCAGCTCAGGGCGTGATCCCAGTGTTCTGGGATTGAGCCCCACATCAGGCTCCTCTGCTGGGAGCCTGCTTCTTCCTCTCCCACTCCCCCTGCTTGTGTTCCCTCTCTCGCTGGCTGTCTCTCTGTTGAATGAATAAATAAAATCTTAAAAAAAAAAAGAGTTGAGTGTGTGCTAGGCACTGTGCTAGGGCTTTTTTGCATGGTCCCATTTACTGCTCGCAACCTTATGGGGTAGGGGCTATTATGGTCCCTGTCCTCCATGCGGGAAAGCAGACAGGTGATGCCCTTGGCCCAAGGTCACACAGAGAGTAATTTGTAGAAGAGCTGGGGCTCCAACCTTGCTCTATCCGGTGGGCTGTCCGGGTACACTTTCCACTGAACCACACTGGAGGCTCTAAAGACCCAGGAACTTTGGTGAGGGGGGAAGGTGCTGATTTTCAATCTGGGGAAGGAGGCCCCACTGTAAGGAAGTCTTCCCAGGGGATGCTGTGGCCACCGAGACAGGCCAGCTGCCCTGAAGTCTGGAGAGCCCTGCCTCCCATAGGAGGATTTTTGGCCAGGCTTGCTTGGAGGCGTGGGGGTGGGAACATAGGGTCTCTCTGGTTCTCTCTGCATGATGCTGGGGCCATTTGGAACATGAGTGACAGCAGGGCCGAGGTCTAGGGAAGTTGAGAGAGACCCAAAGGGAAGCCCTCCTGGTTGGCTCTGCTCTCCGAGCACTTGGCACATAGTAGGTTCTCAGTTAATGCTGTTCGAATGACTGACTGAGGATCCCAGCAAAAAGATCCCGAGCGAGCTCCCTGTTTTCCCGAGCCCCCTTCTGTGAAGCCCACGTTCTGGGCATGGCTGAGAAGAGGGAGGCCCCTTTCTGCTCAGAATGTGGGGCTGGGGCCTCTCTTCAGGAGGGAAGCGTGATGTCTTTCCCTGTTTCTGTTCGCAACAATGTAGCACAACAGCTGTCGGGAGAGATCACGAGGAGTCCTCACCGCCTTGCTCACGCCCCAGGAGCGGCACTGGGACTGGTCAGACAAGTGGGGTGCACCCCGCCCCGAACCCCCACCATCCCACTTTCCAGATGAGAAATTGCCAGCCATCTTGGGAGTATTAAAGGATAATTTATTTTGAAAAAGTACCATCATGACTCTCATACAGAAATAAAGTGAACATGTGTCAAGATTGTATTTAACTCATTAATTAGTGAGGGACCCCATGAGATGTTACAACCTGTTCAAAGGAGAATTCAAAGTACCTCTCCATATAGTCACATACGGTATGCTGGAATGAATTTACAAATAGAAGCAAAAACTGGCAACTCTAGTCAGTATCCACAGAACAACAATCACTTGCATGCCTCGGAAAGCAATTTGCATTTCTATGGGAGAGAATTATTTGCATTATTATCACTTGGGATGTGAATGACGGCAGGGCAGGGGTCCAGGGAAGGAGATCAGAAGGGCCCCGCGTTTTAGGCTTTGCCATGGGCAGCCTCCCTGCACTTGGCCGACCCTCTCCCAGTGGGCGGGCCTTAGCTGCAGGTGCGGTGCCCGCGCACCTGTGCACAATCTGGAAGCAGGCTGAGCTGAGCGGGCCCTCCGAGACCTGCGTTTTACCTGCTGGTGAGCAGTTTGTGGCCTGAGCACTCCAGCCGGAATAGTCAGACGGTGCCCACGACCCCACCCCTAGAGGTGCCCTCAGCCTGATGGACAAGAGGCGATGGGGGGCAGCAAAGGGAGGGCCAGATCTGGGAGGAGGCAGAGAGAGGAGGAGGAGCCCTGGCAGGGACAGAAGGTGAGGGAGGGAAAGTTTGCGGGGAGAGAGGGAGAAAAGCTGAGAGGTGGTTTGATGAGGAAGCAAAAATGCCAGACTGGAAATCCGGGGCTGAGGTCCCACACTCAGCCCTGGCTGCCTGGCCTTGGTGCGTGGAGCCTCAGTTGAAGGGGTGACATAAGATGGGCCTTAATTCTGACTTCTCTGTGGGTGTAGTGGTACTTATGAGTGTGCTGGTCCCCAGACCTGCCACGCCCTTCCGTGCCTCTGTGCCTTTGTCCATGCTGTTCCCTTTGCTTGGAATGCTTCTCTTCTTGTCCGCGTGATAGAGTGAGTCCTATGCCCTGGCAAGGCCCGGCCTTGTCAGAAGTCATCTTTCTTTCACGTTCCAGACTCTCCCAGGCGTCATCAGCTCCTGGTGGCTCAGCTGTGCCGGGGTATGAAGTGGTAGGTAAAGAACAAGGGACTGGAGATCAGACAGACTGGGTCTCAACCCTGGCTCTGCCACTTAGACGTGCTACCTCGAGCGAGGCTAGCCTCTCTGAGCCTCAGTGTTCCTGTGTCTGAAAATGGGCCCAATTTCATTCCGGTAACGGTACCCACCTCACAGTGTGTTGATGCTTCGGGGGATCATGCTTGGAAAACCCCCAGCCCTGTCCCTGGAGCCCGTGAGCTGTTAATATACACCTGTAAGATGGCCATGGCCCTCTGGTCACTGCGGTCCGTTGTGACCATATGCCCCGCTGAGCCGGGCTGTGTCTCATTTACTCGTGTGCCCCCATGCTGGGTCCAGTGCCTGGACCTTCGCAGGCTCGCAGTGAATTCCAGGTGGATACAGTGCTTTTGGAAATAAATGGCAGAAGTGGAGCGATGGGGAAGGACCGATAGGAGGAGAGGGCCAGCTGGGCAAGGTGTGGAGGTCTGAGCTGCCAAGGGGAGCTGCCAGGGACAGTGATAACTGGCTTGGGAGGGAGCGGACGGGCCCAGCTAAGGCTGGCTGCTGGTAGGAGAGCTGGCATCTGGCTGGGGACTTATCTCTCAGGGCAGGAGCCCTCTGGATTTTCTCCAGGACACGGGAACTCCCCCCTGGACATGCCCAAGGATGGATGGAGATGGGAGTGTATGAGAATCAATCCTTGGCTTTCTTAAAGGGAAAGAAGAGATGGTCATCCCAGGCAGCTCCAGCCAGGGGATGCTCTCACTCTTCTCCCGAGATGGGGACAGGGTGGGGTGGGGGCACAGGGAGGAGCGGTGCACTTCCTAATGCTGCTCATGGGGACTGGAGCACAGAGAAAGGCAGCTACTCGGTTAAGGTCACACAGCAAATCGATCCATTCGACTTGCATGATCTCATTTTACAATCACAGAGTTGCGGGAGGTAGGGAGGACAGAGCGGGTTCTTTCCATTTGACAGATGAGAACATGGGCACTTGGAGGAGGCAGGCGCAAGCCCAGGAGCAAGAATGAGTCAGCCGCAGAGCAGTGAGCTCAGGACCCCAAGTCTTTCATCTGGATCAGGGGGCTGGCCCTGGCCCTGGGCGGGGCTTTGTTCCAGAACAGCTTATAGTCAAGTTTTGGACCCCAGAGCTTGGTGATGGGATGGAGAGGGGCCGTCCTGCCAGGGACTGGCAGCTAGCTTAGCCGAGTCCCAGGCTCGCAGATTGCCCTGGAAACAGAGGGGCCGGGGGGGCTGCCAGGTTTGTTGGCGGCATGGCAGCCCCACCCTGGGAATGCGGAGAAGGTGGGATTTGGGAAGCGGCGCTGGGCGGGGCTCCAGCATCCTGAGCCTGCCCCTGGCAGTGCCCACTTGGATCCCAGCGGCTCTGGGCCTGGCCTGCCACCACACAGGGTCCATCCTGGCAGCTGATTGCAAGCCTGCGTGCTGCCTAGAGAAGCCACCTCTTCCCGACCCTTCGCTACATTACAGATGGGAACCAATTTACCCCAACGCTCAGGGGCGGGGCAGGGAACCCAGGGACCCAAGCCTCCAGCCTGCCTCTGCCCCCCTCATGCCCTGTCCTAGCTGCCTGTCCGCTCTGCCGCACTGTGCAGAGGCTCTAAGGCCAGGTGACGGTGATCAACTCCCCTTCCACGGGGGTCCCGGGCCTCCCAAACAAACGTGGGAGATGCGGGGCAGGTGAATGCTAACATGTACTAACAGTCTGTATGTGCCTGTAGACATCATTAATCCTCCCAAAGACCCTATGAAGTAACTGTCCTTGTTCCCATTATACAGATCAGGAAACAGAGGCAGAGACACTCATTCACCTGGACAAAGTCACAGCTCGTAGGTAATGGAACCAGGACTCCAGTGCAGCCCTCAAGCTCATCCTTCCCCCATCTCCTGCCCCGTGGCAGAGAACTCTCAGTGGGGGGAGGTACAGATGCAGGGACCAATGACCCCCCATCTAACATGATGCGGGAGGTAACAGAAGGGAAAGGAAGGTGCCCCGGGAGCTCAGGGGAAGGGGCCCAAACTTCAGACGGGGGGACAGCAGGGAAGCCTTCTCACAGGGGAGGCCTTTGGAGCAGGGCCTGGCTGAACAGGTAGAGACGTCTTCAGGAGGAAGAAAGAGCCAGAAGGCTCTGCTCTGGCAGAGGGAGTAGCAGCAATAAGGGCGGAGTGCCCGTCTAGAAAGTTTGGGCTGGATCCTGCAGGCTTTATCCCTGTGTGTGTGACCGTAAGCTCTGGGAGGGTAGAGGGCACGTCTTTTATTTATAGCTCCTTCCCAAACTTGGCACACAGTGGGCACACAATAGATGCTCAGTACGTCTTTGTCAGTTGAATGAGAAGTGCCTGTTTGAGCCCAGCACCCAGGACCCCTCGCTCTGCCGCTCCCTTCATCGCTCTCCCACCCACCCTGAACTTTCCACCCCTGCGTCCTTTGTAAGGGATTCCTCTGCTGGCTCTCAGACAGCTAGAGTGGAGGATCCTTCCCAGGGGGCTGAGTCACACCACCCAGCCGGGCTCCTGAGCCACAGGGTGGAGTTTCTCCTGCTGCTCTGGCCTCTCTTCTCTCCCTCCTCGGCCTACCCACACCCACCATCAGCGGGGCCCTGGGCAACGGTGCAAAGGGAGGCCCCCACACCACACATCTAAATACCTAAATGTCATGGAGACGGCCACCCGACTGGCAAACATACCTTCGTAATGACAAAATTGCCGAGAATGTATGAGGCTACGGTGGTAAAATACCAGACAATTTCACGATGACTGTGCGCGTCCCGGAGTCCTGTTGGTGGGCTGCTGTGTGGATGAGTAATACAATAAAAACGTGTAGAAGAAACAGCCGGACGCCAGACAGTAGATGATGCAGGAGTCTGTTCACCTGAGGTTCAAGAACAGGCAGAATGCGTCTGCGGTGCCAGAAATCAGAGTATCAGTTGCTTCTGGGAGGTGGGTTTCCGGGAGAAGGAATACGAGGGGCCTGTCTGGGGTCTCGGGTTGTCTTCTATCTAGAAGGGGGGTGTTGGGAGAATGGGAGTATACACTGATCCAAACTCATTCAACTGGATACTTAAAATGAGGGCATTGCACCACATGTCAATTACACCTCAAACACGGTAACAGAAAACCAGTAACATCAGAATCTTGAGAAATTTAGAACAACTCAGGATAAAAAAAAAAATCACACAAAAATAGCTGTGCACAATGCCCGAACTGTCACATATTTACTCCACAAAATTTATTTTTCTTGCCGTCATGTCAGCAAAATCACCAATTTTGTTGTTACAATCAGGGTTTTTATAGAATTCGTGTTCTATTCGCAGGAATGATCTAAGGCAACATTGTCCTGTAGAAATAACATGAGCCAAAGATGCGAGTCACGTTTATAATTTTCTAGCAGCCACATTTTAAAAAGTGAAAATAAACTGGTGGAATTTATTTTAATAATATATGTTATTCAAGCCAAGGCATCCAAAATGTTTATTTTAACAAGTAATCAATATAAAAAATTATTGGCATATTTTGTGTTCCTTTTTTCTTACTAGGTCTCTCTCCGGAATTTGGAGTGTATTTTACACTTACAGTAGATCGCAATTCCAACGGGTCACATTTTAGGGGCGCCTGGGAGGCTCGGTGGGTTAAGGGTCTGCTTTCGCTCAGGTTGTGATCTCCCAGTCCTGAGATGAGCCCTGCATTCGGCTTCAGGCTCAGCAGGGAGTCTGCTTCTCTCTCTCTCTCTGCTTCTCCCTACCACTCATTCTTTCTCTCTCAAATAAATAAATAAAATCTTAAAAAAAAACTGGTCACATTTCAAGTGTTCAATTATTATATAGAGAGTGGCTACTGTCTAGGTTACTGTCTAGCTCAGCTAAGGGATAAAAAAATCATATGCAATCTTATTCCGAGTGTACAAAATTTGAATATATTTTCATTAAACACTTAAGTTCAACTGATAGAAAAAAAAATTCAAAAATTAAATTTTGTTCATGTTTTTTAAAAAGCCTACAAAACAATTGATTAAAATCAAAAGATGTAATTACCTGTTGTAATTATATAATTAACGAATATCAACAATTTAAATCAAAATTATTTACATAATGCGGAAATTTTATTTTAATTTTTTGGAAAAGATATTTATCATTAAATACTTTTATAAAAAATTTTATAAGAAAATAGCATTAAGTGTTCAATTTTTTTGTTAATGTGACGAATCAGTATCATGCTTTTTATATCTTGATCTGCATATAGACCCTATGATTGATACGAATTGCTCAATGCAACAAAATATTCCTTAGTTGCTGTGTCACCTGTAGCAAATACTGCACGTAATAACTTGGTAATTGTGAGTACTTCCAGAACCATTAATTGGAGCAATCAGATAGCTGAAAAGGACACTTGGCATTACTTGGAAGCGCCTTTTTTTTTTTTTCAAGAATCTATTGCATTCGTGCTATCTCAGAGTGAGGATATTCGAAAAGCTAATTAATTCGTCTTCTTGGTTACCTAAGGGCTTCCGCGGCTCTATGCTTTTTCCACGTTCCCCATTCCATCAAGGGGAGCATGACGGCAGTGGCAGCAGGTCCTGGGAAGCTTCGCGGATATCTGACGGTTGTTTTTGATTTTGCAAACCTGGAGCGAACGACGTGGATGGGGAGGCGCACGTCGCTGGGGCCCTCACCGGGCAATCGTGAGGGTGGGTGTTCAGGGTTATGGGCCATCTGACAACGGCCCGGAGCGTGATATTCCTGAGCGACAAGAGGTGCCCTTGTGTTCTTTAAGGGGGGGTGTGCATGTAGTGAGTTCCAGCAGCTAGCTGCTTGGTTTTATAAATAAAGTTGTACGACGGTCACCCCCGTTTGCTCAGGGATTGTCTGGGGCCGCTTTCGAGCTGCAAGGGAGAGAGCACACGGCATGGCCCGCAGGCCTGAAATTGTCGCTGTCTCATGCTTGAAGATAATTTGCTGACCCAGGGCAGGGTCTTGCCTGGGTCTGAGTGGTTCTTCTCCTTGGGGCTCCTTGAGCTGAGATCTCACATGCATGCAGTCCAGACTCAGGCCAGACTTCTGTGGTTTCGAGCCCCTTAAGGAGCGGTCTAGGGGACCAGGGAGGTCCCCCAAAGCAGGTCCTCCAAATGCAATTCTGAAGGCTTCAGAATTTCTGCAGTGAATTTGCTCTACGCATGGCATTTGGGATCATATTCTCTCCTTAGCGAAGCCAGAGTAAGCAAGGGGTTGGGGCTGACCAAGAGAATGTTTCTTTTCCTTCCCCGCTTCTGTCAGCCACTCCCCATCTCTTACCAGAAGAGCTGTAATGAAATTTCCCACAATTCTCCACTCTCCTCTCAAGGAGCAGAGCTGATACTAAGCTCTGTCTTCTGGCCCCAGTGCCCTGGACAAGGGATGTTGGTGAGCAGGGCGCCCTGCCTGCCTGGGGAAGCCTGATTCAGCTCCAGAGGGTGTGCCAATGTGGTCAGAGATGTGGGGTGAGTAGATAAAGGGCAAAAGGTTGGGGTGAGGGCCGTTCACCCCTCTTGCAGTACTGGTCACGGTAGCATTTTGTTTGATTCCATACCAGTCTCCTCCAGTAGCTGCGTCGCTCTTGGTCAGCCCCGTTGGGCCTACACAGTAGTAGGCACATGGCGGCTTCCCCGTCAGTGCATGCGGTCAGCCATCTTGGCATGAGTTCCATGCCAGGCATAGGTATGGGTTACAAAGATGAATCCAAAGGGTCTGTGCTCTCAAGTAGCTCACTGTCCAGTGGGGGAGACAGCGAGGCTAGCAGCTTGGGTCCTCACTTTGAGGGCAGAAGCCTCAAGGAAGCACTCCCTCTGAGAGCTCCAAGTAGGACACCATAATTCAGCTTGCAGGATGGGAAGGCTTGGGCAAAGGGTGACAAATTAGACTACTTGTTGAATGAACGCGTGAACAAATGAGAGATGAGGGCCCAAAGCTGGGTCTGTGAACTTTAAAAATGTGGAAAGGGATCACTTCTGAAGATTTTAAATTGAATCCATTTAAAATGTTCCTATGCTGAAAAGCGGGCCGGGAGGAGAGGCCTGGGGGGAAGGGCTGAACTGGGAGGGGCTGCCAGGAGCAGGAGGACCAAGGCCAAGGGGATGGGCTCCTGGGCCTCCTGCCCAGGCTCACCGGGCAATCCCCCCAGAGCTGCCAGCCCCAGGAAAGTTGTCGCTGCTGGCGCAAGAGAGATGAGCTGTCGCAGCGGCTCGAGGACAAATCTCTTTTAATTTTGTTCTTTGGAGGAGGGGGTGGGGTCGGGCCAGTGTTGGAGTGAGAGATTGGCTCTGTGAGTAATGGCCACGCCAGCTCCACTAACACCCTTGGTGAGGGATGAGGGAAGAGAGGCCCCCTCCCCTCCCCTTTCCTGGGGCTTGCCACCAGGGGACAGGGAGGGACTGCTGTCCGCCTGGCCTCCACCTGGGCATGCAGAAGCCCACCATCTCGGAGAGCTGAAGCAGGAAAGGTCCTTAGGAACCATCTTCCAAGGGCTTCTGACGTGGCCTCTGTGGAGTTTGAAGGAGTCCATGGGAGGGTCCTCAGGGGTCTACCGCCCCCACTGAGTAGCCGCTGAAATTTCATGAGTACGAATTTGTTTTACCAAAGTGGTGGGGCTATGTCCATGGTTTTCCTTGGCTTCTCTAAAGGATTCATACTTCTCACCCCAAGTTAAGATTCTGCCCTCTTGCTTAACAGATGGGGAGAGAGAGGGGCCTTGTCCAGTGTCCCCTGGCAGCTGTGCGGATCCTGGGGACTGGGCTGGTTGTGTTCGTCTTCATTCCTCATGATCTCTGCTAAAGGGGGGGACCGAATGAGAGAATTCCAGTCTCCCGATCCTCCCTGCATGGCCTTTCTCCTTGTGAACCACGTGGCGGAAGGGCTGGGGGGTTGAGAGGCAGGGGTGAGACCAGGGGGTTCCAGCAAAGCCTGTTATGTGTGGTGTGTGCATGCGCTGCCCTGCCTGCTTCCGCAGAGGTTCCGAGGTGTGGCAAGGGGGCTCTGGTGCTCCAGGAGGCAGACTGAAAGCACCTGCAAAGACCCCTCCCCTGGGGCAGCCTATCTCTATACTCCCCCCAAAGACACCTGTGTGGGCGGGGGGGGGGCATAGGGCAGCGTCACTGAGGGGTGAGGAGGCCACAGGCTGCAATGGAGGCCAGGTAAGAGGGTGTCGTAGGGGTCCTAGTAAGAACTAGGAGGTGGGACGACAGAGAGAAAGAGCAATGGAGGGGTCCCCGACCCTGGTAGTGACAAAGGGGGGAGGGGCAGGCTTCTGGCTGGTGCTGGGATGTTTGAAAATGTGGAAAGGGATTGCTTCTGAGGGTTCAGACCATATCTAGCCCTAGTCCCTGCTTTGGCTCTGCGTCACTCTAGGCAAGACTGGTCTATGGGTTGGCCTCAGTTTTCTTGTCTGTTAAATGGGAAAGAATCATAGTAGGAACCCTTCTTAGCAAACAAGGGCAGAAGGCAGGAGGGTGAGCATGAAAGCACTTTGATGCTTACAGAGAGCAGATGCGGGGTGGTTGACAAGCCTTCCGGAAAGGTTGCGTGAGGAGAAGCAGTGGGGGTGGGAAAGGGAGGAAGGGGCAGGGAGGGCCAGACAAGGAAGCATCACGCTCCACTCAGGGCGTCTACTTGCCCTCCCCGCAGCACTGGCTACTTGACAAGAGCACCTGACAGCCTGACAGGAGGCGGCCTTCGACCTGGGAGGGAAATGGTGAACTATGATTTTCCGCATGTTCTAGCCCAGTCCTCGACTGCCCTGGAATACAGATAACTCACAATGGGGGAAGACGGGAGGAACGAAGTCCAGAAGTAATAAGGTTGCGGGAGGCAGAAGCAGGATAAAAATTATTCAAATGTTGAAAGCCAAATTGCTTGTAAGATCCATACTCAGAGGGGCGGGAAATAAAGAAATAAAGCTGGGAGGATCTGGGAAGGCATCCTGGAGGAGGTGGCTTGTGTGAGGGCTCTAGGTAGGATCTCGAGAGGGACGTGGACAGGAGACAGCCCAACGCAGGGGACCGCACAGGCAAAGGCAAGGCTTCAGGAACAAGGGGAGCCCCGCTGTTTTTCTCCCGGCTCCATCTCGGAGGCTAAAAAGGTCACAAGGTGGGCTCATGGTCCATTTGACGTCCTAACTTTGCTTCTTGAGGGTGTGTGTGACTCCGCCGAGGGTCCCACCCCGTGGGCGCCCACAACTGGGAAACGCGTCCCAGTGCTTTCTGCCAGCCTCGCAGCCCCTGCGGGAGGCCTGCTGCACTGGGCTCGGCTCCAGGCTGTTCTCCGAGAAACTCGCCTGTTTTCCACTTCGCTGCGGGGCAGATGGATGACGCGGAGGCCACATTTTTCTCCCCGAGCAGCGGGGAAAATGAATCTCAGCAAGTGCTGCCGACACCATCCTACCAGGTTCCACATCCGTCTCGGCCCCGGGCTGCTGACAGAGCACCGGCCTATCCCTCAGCCCACTCTGGGGCCCTGGAGAGAGAGTGAGACAAGAGGAACATTCCTCCCCACGGCTGCTTCTCTCCCGACGCTGGGCCTCTGACCTGGACGGCACTTGGAAGCAGACGTGGTGCCAAGACAGAGAGATAATGAGGCTGTGGTTGGGCGAGAGGAGATGGAAGGTTTTGCATTCAGGCCTGAGAGCCTTACGCAGTCTTCAAAGCGTGAGGCAGGGCCGTCATTTCACTGGAACCCCAAAGGGCAAGTCTTCCCGGGGATGAGGCAGCTGGGAAGATGGGACAGTGGTCTGCAGACCCAGATCTGAATCCTGGCTCCTTCTGTGACATTCTAGGACTTGGGGCAAATCATTCTACCGCTCTGGGTCTTGTTTTCTTCTGAAATTGGACTGGATTCCTCCCAGTGTTTGTGAGTGATGACGCGCTGGGGATTGAAAGATGTGATACGAACTGTCCCACCATTTATTGAGCACTTACTGTGTGCCTTAGACTGCATGGAAAAGAGGGCTGATCTTCACAAGAACCTTGGGATGAGGCCAACTTCAGCCCCATTTTACACTTTGGGTAACTGAGATGCTGATTCGAAGTGACTTTCGTGACGGAAATGCAGACCCAAGACTCAAACCCAGCCCTGTTATCTCCACGGTCTTTTCTTCTTACTAGACGACGTGCTCCCTCCCAGGGCGCAGGGACCCTTGCGGGCCCGGAACTTGGGGAATCTCACGGAGAAATAAATAATTGAAAGGAGGGATTTGGGAGTCTTGAGAGAGCCCTTGGGGGAAAGCAGTCCCATTCTGGGACTCAGGTAACATCTCGCACAGCTCTCTCTCTCAGTGGGCCCCAGGCCCCCGCCACCGTCTTTCCGAGAGCTGATCTTCTGGGGCCATTCTGTCAGTCCCCACTGGAGCACACTGGCCCCGGGGGACAGCCCACGCTCCTAGTTCGGCCCCACCTGCCTCCCCAGTTTGCTTGCTGAGCTCTGGGAGAGAAGCCTTGTGTGTCGACCCGGGCCCTTCTCTTACTTCTCTGTGTCTCTGGAGTCTGGGTTTCCTTCCATCCTAAGTGTTCCTTACGCGGTTTCTAGAAGAAAGTTTTGACTTTCCTGAGGCCTTTTCTATTTGGCCATCGAACTTTGTTCCACCTCCTTCCCACCCCTCTGGAAATCCTCCAGGCAAAAAGGTAGAGCCTGTTTTTACGGGAGACTGAGGCACAGGCAGGGGTGAGCCTGAGCGCTTGAGGGCAGGGGTTCCTCCAGTCTGGTCTTTGAGAACAGCTGCGGCCGTGCCTGCCTAGGGGCTGTGGGTCGTGGGTGGGCCGGGGAAGGCAGGCGCTGCCCACTGTGCCACTGGGGACCAGCTGGGGCTGCCTTCCCGCCTGTGGGCCCCGGTGGGTGAGAAAGAAGGTCGCCGCACATTCATTCCCTTTCAGCAGAGGGGCCTGGAGTCCAGAGCAGCCCAAATAGAGTCACACACCCTATCCCGGTTCACGGTCTCACGGGGGGGACTGAGCTTCAGGCCTCAGAAGGGGAGAGGAATGGAGAAGGGAGAGGAGAGCCCTGGCGGCAGGCCAGCCAGCCTGTGAGCACAGCCCAGAGAAAGGCCAGCGTGAGATAAGCTCCCTGCTGTTAGGCTGGGCCTTATCTAAAACCTGCAGATGTCTATCTCTGCCCGGCTGAATGCTTATGGCCCACAGGGGTCCTCTGAGCCCTATACCAGGCTGAGGAGAGGGAGCAGGGTCTGTGTAGTCTGGCAGGCTGCTCCCTGGCCCGCCTTAGGTGAGGGCCTGCTTCTCTGAGCTCAGTCTCCCTGGCCTCGGCTCCAGGGGCCACTCTCTCGAAGCACTCCTATCCCGTACGATGTCACCTGGACCAAGATCAAGTCACTCCACCTCTCTCTTCCCAGCACACACAAAAGATTCAGTTCAGACCTCCCAGTTTCAGAATAGCTGCAAGGAATATCAGTAAAGAGTCTGTCCTGAAGACTATTTTAAATGTAGGTATTATGACACCAGCCTGGATTCAGATCTCTTTTGGGTTGTCAGACCAATTGATTGAACCCCTCCTGCCCCCAGATTAGCAAAACATCAATATCTTTCTTTTAGGGACCCCAAGCTTCTCCTCCACATTGTTGAAGTACCCCAGACAGGTGGCTCAGTCTAAGAGGAAAGTCCCATGTCTAAACGCCAAGCTGAAAAAAAAAAATGGGAGTCTCATATGGAGAATCAGATCACATGTCACATCACTTTAGAAAATTCATCTTTCCCTGGAAAATGATAAAATAATAGCTAGCATTTACTAAGGTGAGCTGCGGGCTGGACATTTTCTGTTCTTCACATGCAATAACTCATTTCATCCTCCCAAGAACCTTATGAGGTGAGTGCTATCTTACCCCCATTTCATAGACAGGGAACTGAGCTCAGGGAGAAATCAATTTTGCTGCTTTCCATGGCAAGGCCAGATTGGCCGGGGTGACCCCCAAGTCACTTGGGGTACCCTTCCCGTCCAGCCAGCCTCAGTGGGGCTCCCTCCATCCACAGGAGAGGTGTTAATCTCTCCAGATCTCTGTCCCCTTTCCCACAGGAGTCTTCATGACTTCTATGCAAAGAATGTCAGCCCAGAGAACCAGCCCCCCACCCCCAGGGCCTCTGGTCCTAGGCTCTACCTCACTAGGCACCAGTCCAAAATAAACCATTTCATTAGAGTTAATAACATAGTCCCTTTAACTGCAAAGTGTTTCCAAATAGAGGGCCCTCCAGTCTGCTTTAATGAACAGATAAGAATCTTTGTAATGAACTCAGTGATGGCTTGCATGTAAATGGGAATGCTTCTGAGTGCCGGAGACTATTTATTTATTGTTTTAAATATGGGGTAAATACGCTCCTGACCAGCCCTCCCTCCAACAAGGTCCTATGCAGTCACTTCCCGCCCCCCTCCCGCCCCCACTGAGGTTACTTCTGCAGATGGGCAGCGGCGTCTCTTTGCAGAACCCCCCCTGGGTACACGAGAGCCCAGAGTGCTGCCTGTCTTCACTCCAGCCCCTCTTCATTAGGTCCACTGTCCTTCCCTCTGCAACGCTGGGCCTTCCTGCCCCGTGGCGTGGTGGGGTTGGGAGGGCCCTGCCCCACCGCGCGCTCAAACATTAGCCGCCTCTGCTTATTACCGCGCTGGGGCTGTAGTGCGCATGCGCTGGGTGTGCGCGCGTGCGTGTGCAGGCCCGTGTGTTCTTGTGTGCACGCGCGTGTGTGTGTTGCGTATGCATGCATGCGTGTGGGGGCATGTGAGTGAGTGGCGTGCTCGGAGAGCGTGCGTTTCTGCGTGCTCTGTGCGCGTGTAGGGAGCGTCTGCCCGTGCACTCTGCGTGCCCAGCCGCCCACCAGAGCCTGGTTCCTCAGCTTTCGCCAAAGCAGCAATCGAATCACCCGATGCTTCTGGCGCTTTGTGGTGCCTGTTCACGGAGCAGGGTTTGCTGGGGCGGAGGGTCACCTCGTGGCTCTGGCATCTCTGGAGATTTCCTGGAGGAGCCCCGCTGCTGACGATGCTCTCGGCTCCCCCTCCTCCCCACTCCCCTCCCAGGGGAGAAGAGAAGCAGTCCTTGCCCAGAGGGGGCAGGCTCCCGTCCCCTGGGCCCAACCTTTCCCTGGATACCTGGATAGAAAGCTGTCTCACCAGGGGACTGGAATCTGGACCAGAGCAAGGAGGAGGAGGGGGCAGAGGCAGGAGGACCCTGTAGGGGGCAGAGCTCAGAGGACAGCCGAGGACCACGGCAAGCGTGTGTAAGGGAGGAGGCCCGGGAACAGTGTCCTAGCTCTAGGGGAGGGCAGAGTATGTGTGGAGGTGGGAAGGGCAATAAATAATAAGGAGGGGCAGAGACGGGGAGGCTAGGGGGACCCTTCAGTCTGCATAGCTTTCTCCCGCCCTCCTCCCTGAGAGGTCCAGGGTGCAGGGCTGTGGGTGGAGTCCACTTTCAGGGCCAGTGCTGGGCTGCAGGGCTAGGTCCTAAACGTGGGGCCCAGCGATCCACGCCAGGGCCCTGCTCACGGTCCCATGTTCCCTCGTTCCCTCGACTTGGCTTGCTGTCAGTTCTCCTAGCCTCCAGGACCCCTCCTGGAGGGAGGAGCTACAGGGAGCAGCCCCAGTGCCCCTGCCTGCCGTCCTCGCTGCCTGCCTTCCCAGCGCTGAGCGCTCAGGGCGGGCCTGCCAGGCACCAGGATGCCTGTGCTTGAATTTATGTATACAGGTCTGCATTTGGGTCACCTTTGGGCTTCTGATGGGAGGGCACAAAGGCACAGTACTGGAAGGACCCTCTGACGACATCCAGTCCACACCCCTTGTCTCACAGAGGAGGGCCAGAGACACAGGCACAGTCACACTGTGAGGCGGGTTGTCCAGGGGACTGGAAGCCAAGCGCCTTGGCCCCGATCCAGAATCCAGGCCTCCCCACTGTGGGCCAGAAAGGGGCTGGGCCTCTCCCCGGCCTCTCCCACTCCTGGACAGCGGTGCTCTCCCCAGCAGCCCAGGGCTTCTCCAGGGTCACCCGAGGGACAGTCACTGCCTCCTCTCCTCACACCCGCTCCTCTTGGCTGGGTGCCTGCAGAACTGCTCTGTTCAGCCTGGAGAAATCCATCCCACCTCCTAACCCTGTGCGCGCTGGGTCCTGACTTCCCAGCCATCTGGTAGACCTTTCTTCATGCCTCCCCTCAGCGCCACCGACAACCCTGCTCCAGGCTGCCTTTCTGGATTCGTGCCTGCCTTCCACATTTAGTTCATTCCCTCTGCCCTGTGGGCTAAGTGCATGCATCAAGTACTTTGGGCTTGCTTGCACCTGTTTGCACGTCTCTCTAAATACACGATGTCCTTTCTTCAGGGTGTGACCAGTCTCCCTCATCAGATGGGGTGTTTGTCAAGGGGAGGTGGCTTGTTTTCCCCCTCGGACTGGGAGCTGCTGTAGGACAGGACCTGTTCCTCTTCTCTAAGATTGGGAGCTCCCGTAGACCAGAATCTGGTCTCTCCCCTCAGACTGGGAGCTCCCTGTGGGCGGGGGACCTTTCAAGCTCCGTCTGAGCCCCGAGACTCACTGACCCTCCGGCACGCACAGGGATGGTCACCATTCCCACCCCCCTTTGCTCGTCCACTCTGCTCTTCCCACCCCAACACGGCACAGCCAAACCCACGGTGGCATCACGTGGAGGACGGCAGAGGCGGCAAAGCTTGGAGGACAGCCGAGGACCACAGAAGCCTGTGACTCTCCCTCCTTCCCTGCAGCAGCTGTATCTCAATAAGGGGGGTGTGTGTGTGATGTGGCAGGGCTGGGTGGTGCCAGGGCTTCACACCTAAAGACACACAAACCATCAAGATCGAAGGCTCGAGGGACCATCTGAACCCTGGATTCTACATGAGGGTCCTGGCTTGTTCCACACGTGGGCTCAGTCTGTGGCTGAGTGAGAACGCGCACCAAGCCCCTGGACTCCCAGCCGGGTGTTCTTACGTCTGCATCAGAATGGTCCCTGAACTCCAGGTCCCCGAGAGGTGGGCAGTGTGGGGCGGTGGAAAGATGTGGAACTTGGAGCCATGTAATCTAGGTTTGAATCCTGACACTGTCTGCTAGTTATTTGTTCTGGGCCATGAGACAAGTCGTATAATTCTCTCAGTAGGGGAGGAAGTACTGTCCCCCTAACAGTGGCAGAGAGCCCACAGTGCTCATAATGTTCCATCTGTCCCCGCACACTACCCGTGATCTACGCCTTCAATGGTGGCCCCACAGGCTGCTTCCATCACTGAGCACATCAAATCTTTAGAGACCCCTCCTTATCCCCCATCTCAGCGTCCAAATTCCTGCAACCTCATTCCCCTTCGATTGCCAATGTTGCTGAAGGATGTAGCAGAAAGAGGGTAGATTCGTAGCTGCCCGCCAGGCCACTTCTGAGCTGGAGGCCATCGGCAAGTTACTTGCCCTCTCTGTGTTCCAATCTCTTTAATAGGGCAGTGATAATTCCTACCTCTCTAGACTCTTCTAGCGATACAGGTGTTGAAACAGCGGGGCCTCGTGAGGTCAGTGGACACTGCCCAGTAGTGGTGATTTCGCTGTTTGTCCAAATGGGGTAATTGGAGACCAGAACTGGTGATAAACTGGCTGAAGGTCACACAGCAAATGTACTGTCAGACTCCAGGAGTCCTTGCCGACCTGTCCTAGGAAGTAGCCTCCCTTCAAGTGAGGGTTCCCTTTCTTGGGCCCATTTATTGTATTTTCAACGTTCTCAGTTTGGCTCCAAGACCTCTCCTTCTTCTCTCGAAGCCTTCTCTAAAGGGGAGCATGGTGCTTGGCACATAGTAGGCGTGTGTGAAGATTTGTTGAAGCAGGCATGGGGGCACATGCAGGGCTGGTGTGGGCGGGGAGCTGGCAGGGGGGTGGTGGGCAGGGAGCTGAGCCCCAGGATGGGCACAGGCTTAAAGCGTTTTCTCTGGCTCTGCCTTTGCCAGGCCCGGCTGTCGGAGAAATCTCATTTTGCTAGCAAGCTGATTCATGGGCCTGGGGGTCCCAGTGCTCCCTGAGCAGCTCTCTGTCAATAACTATTCTTTACAAGGTCCCTCGATTCGTTTTTGGGGTTGAAGACAAATTTTTAAAGAGAAGTTCAGTGCCAGGGCCATTCCAGAGGGGTTGTTAACTTAATGTCCTGCCTCGTTCCCTCCAAGCCTGCTCCCTCTTAAACTACATGAGGGTCAAGACTTGCCATTTCTAGCAATTGCTTCTGAGTTCTCGCATTTGGACAGGGAGTGAGGAATGGAGAGGAAGGGGCACGGATTACAGGACAGGGCGGCAGGCAGCGTTCCAGCTCTGTTATGAAGTTTGCCATGTGACTCTGGGCCAACGGTCCCCTTCTTCGGGGTTCCCTGGGTGTGGAACCATGGATGCTGACAGACACCACTACAAGAGCTTCCGCTTTGTCTCCTGGAGTGGCCTGGTCTCTGAGGTTCATTTGGGCAGGAGGTCTCGGTGTTGAGCAGTGGCTCTCATCCCCTCCCCCTCATTCCCACGTGGGGATGACAAGGCGGTTGGTAATTCCACACCCGAATGCCACGGTGTCTACCTAGCTCTGTTCCCACTGCCCTGGTTCTTGTCGCTTCTGCTTCATCATCCTGCTAACTGGTTCCCCTGTCCCCCCAAATCTTCCTTCTGTCACCCGGTCAGAGGGAAAGAGTTGGAACCTCAAGTCGGAGCCTGACCCCCCAGTCCATGGTGAACCCACCAGGTGCCTCTGGCCTCTGCAGCTTTGCATGTGTGTTTCATGGTTCTTCCTACCACTGGGGACTCATATTCCAAAAATATGTGCATAGAGAAAGAGAAAACATGCGCAGAGCTATGGCGGAGAAAGAAAACACTGGGTATGCGGTACTTGGCCTCTGGACCTTTATGCCTACTGGAATGCCCTTGGCTCTGTCCTCAGCAAGCTCAGTTTGAGAATGTCTCTTCCCTCCTCCTTTGTGTCCCACCAACCCACGGTAAAGCTATCATACATGGCATCAATCATTCCAGATAACCGTGGACAGCTGACATGCCCATCTTCCCAGCAGGGCTGGGGCTCCTAGGGGACAGGCCCCTGGTTTTGCCTCCATGCTCCCTGGGAGGGCCCGGTGCAGAGTAGGAGCTTAATGTGTTGAGTAAACCAATGGATCCTGAACCTTAAGGCTTGAGAATCTCCATTTGCTGAGAACCTCTACGAGCAGGGTCTGTGCTGGGAGCTTCGGTCCTCACAGCTACCCCAGGGCTGCCCTGATCCATTGAGCAGATGACTGTGGAAGGCAGGCTTCCTTCCGTGGTGGACAGCAGCATGTTGGGGTGGGTGCCAATGCAGCCCTAGTCCTGTCCCTGGTCCCTTGAGAGACAGATGTTGGTTGCTGTAGCCACCTGTCTGGGGCCCTGGAGGCTGGCTAGGCAGCCTTGGCTGGGCTCTTGCCTCTGGCCAGGCCTCCTGTCTCCATCCCCCTGTCGCCACACCCGCCCCCTCCCCAAGCCTGCTACCCATTCTGGGGAGTGGCCACCCAGGGCCATGGAAGGCCAGGTGCACACACACAGGCCGGATGAGCCCTGAGGGGCTGTGGGCTAGCCCTTGGTCTGCTGAGAGGGAGAGGCCCACCCAGCAGCCTTTGCTCTCTTCTGCTTGGCTCTCTGCTGTAGAGACCCCCAGGCTTTCCTCTACGGAGAAGGGAGGCCTCCCTGAGGGGTGACGGTGACAGTGACAGTGACAGGGAGGGAGCTTCTCGGTGGGGTGGACTACAGGTGGAGAAGGAACCTAGACTGAGCTCAGGTGGGCATATCAATCCTTTTTCGCCCCTCTCCTTACTCTTCTGTGCCCCCCCCCCCCCGCCTTTTCTCTGGAGGCCCTGAAGCTTGCTCCACCCTTCCAGCCAATCACGGCAACTCCTAGAAGAGGTTCCTCTTTTAAGGGCACAGTTCTGGGTCAGCGAATCCGTCATGTCCTGACGCGGGCAGCTCTCAGCACCAGAGGGTCCAGAGGTATGTGCATGCTGGAGCAGCAGCGCGACTGAGGCCTGGGTCAGCCGTGTTTTGATCTCATGTCATTTAGTGTGTCCTCACTGTGCGTGTGCCCGTGCGTGTGCACACGCGTGTGCACGCATGCACAAGGACGAGACACAGAGCCAGGCACTATGCACTTTCTGTTCTCCGGGAGCTGTTGCTCCGGTCCAGTCTGGTCACCCCCATTTATTTAAGAAAATCCGACACAGTGGTGGGTAGAACCCAAGAGAGAGGTGGCTGTGGGCTGGGAGGGGTAGGGGAGACCCTGGGCTCCCTGCTGCCTTTGCCCGTCCCCAAGGTCCTCCACAGCATCCCCTGGTACGCTCTCCCCCTCCCACCAGATTCCACTTCCTGGGGGGATGGGTGGCTGCCCCTGCAGAGAGGAAGGAGTGTCAGCAGAGCAGGAGGGGCAGGGCTAAGGCGCAGTGTTGACCTCGCTGTGGGCTCAGTAGGGGGACCCGGCCCCCCTGGGCTGCCCAGACCACAGTGCTGGGGTGTGGCTTGCTAGGGGCAGGCCCAGGGCTCCTCCCCATTTAGGCCCCTGCCCACAGCAGGTGGGGACAGAGGAGGGAGTCCTGAGATCTCAGGAAGGTGCCTGGCTTGGCCCAAGACCCCTCTGTAGGGTCAGCTCCCAGGTCCTGGGAAGGGACTGGGGGCACTTGGAAGCCAGCAGATGCTACAAGTGTCCCCCCATCCCCCAATATTTTGTCCACAGCAAGATCCTTGGCAGGGCAGGCAGCCGCCACCTCCCCACCCTGCAGGACGGAAATCCCTGAATAATGGTTTGAGAAAAGTCTTTGTGCAGCTTCTGACACAAGACCCCCCCCAAAGCCCCCCAACACAAGGGGAAGACAGGGGACATGGGGGGCAGGGGCACAGTGTGGGCCCACCTCACCCCAAGCTTGGCCTCCGTGCCTCACTTTCGGGGCAGGGGGTTGTCTAAGATGGGAGGAGGTCTGGAAAGGGTAGAACAAGGGCTGGGAATGTTTTCCTCCTAGCAAGCTCCTGATGAAGGAGCCCTCCACCTTCGGTGGCAGAATCGGGTAGGGGGTGAGGTGGCGGGAAGGACCACGTGGGGTAGGCGGCCGCCCAGCACAGAGCAAAGCTGCAGGGGCAGGGAGTACAAAATCCACTTCAGCCGGCCTGCATCAGTGTGAGCAGGGGTCCCAGCCGTGTCCTACACAGAGCCCACCCCCGGGGGGGACGGCGCCTCTATGCGATCTCTTTGATTCTGCACATGTAATTGTGCAGGTCTGGGGGCGCAGCGGGCCGCGTGGTGCCCGCCACATCAGGGCAGCCCCAACCCAGGTCCTCTTCGTCCTCCTCGTCCTCTTCGCCGGCGGGCACCGAGTCATAGGCCAGCTCCTCCGTGGGCAGCGTGGTGAAGGTGGTAAACTTGACCCGCTTGCGCTTGGAGGTGGGCGAGCTGGCAGGGTCCTCGGCCTGGTCCCGGGCCGAGCCGCCCGAGGAGCCGTCGCCCCGCCCGTGCACCTGGCTCTGCACGCTGGTCTGCGAGCTGCCGCTGCTGTGGTGATCGCCGTGGCAGCAGGCGGGCACGGTCTCCAGCGGGTTGCCCGCGGGCGGGGACAGCTCCCCCTGCACCCGCAGCGGCTGCCCGTTGCCCAGGAACACCCAGTGGTGAGAGTGGTCCATGCTGGTCTGGCCCTCGGGCGGGATGCGCTTGTGCCGGTAGCGCAGCACGAAGACGATGCAGTTGATGAGGAAGACGAGGATGGCGAGGCAGAAGACGCCCAGCAGCGCGTACATGCCGATCTCCAGGTCCGTGAGCCCGCGCGGCATCTGCAGGAAGCCGGTGGGCAGTGGCAGGAAGTCTTCCGTGGGTGGCACGGCGGGGCTGGCGGTGCCCGGGCCCGGGGCCTCAGCTGCGGGCACCGCTGTGCCGGGTGGGCCGGCTCCCCGGGCCTCGTCCTCGCCCCCACCGGGGCCCGGCTGGCTGGGCCCCGGGTAGTCGTAAGTGGGGTCCTCCTCGTCCCGCCCAAAGTGCACCCGCAGGCCCACGGGGGTCGTGGCCAGCACACTCTTGCGCTTGGTTTTCTGGCAGCTCTCGGCGATGGTGAGCTCTGCACGCAGCAGTTCCCCTGCCCCCTCGGCCTCCGCCACCACCAGCGGGAAGGCCCGGTCCTGGGTCACTGTGGCCACCCGCTCGTCCAGGCTGCTCACAAGCAGCCCGTAGTCCCGGGGGCTGTAGAGGGAGAGGGGGGCTGTGGTGCCATCACTGTAGGAGAGCCAGAGGCTCAGGAGGGCTTCCTGGAGGAGGAGGAGAAGCAGACAGGAGTCAGAGAGCTAGTCATGGCTGACTTCACTGCTGGGTGCTGAGCAGATGCCGAGCTCTGTGGGGACAGGGACTGAGGTACTCTGGCTCCTGGCTGTATTCCCAGCACTGGAACCATGCCTGGCAGGTGGCAGGTGCTTAGAAACAATTGTGGGAGTAGGAAGTCCTCCCCTGGAGGTTGTGGTCAGGTAAGGGGCACGTTACTGCCCTAAGAATTTCCTAGTCCACTCATCCTTCTCCCTTTGATGAGCTGAACATATGTTTTGCTTTGGGTCTACCTCAAGTCCCTTATGCTGCCAGAGTAACCCCATATCTCCATGCCTGACCTTGGTATCATCCCCATTAGAATGTGGAGATTGAGAACACACCCCACCCCAACTTTCTCCTCTCTTAAAACATTCTGAGAATTGCCTTCCCTGCAGATGAGGGAGCAGGGCCCCGAGAGAAGGGATTGGCCTGTGGTCATCAATGCCTTCTTGCTCCCTGTGCTCCCGCCTGTCACCTTTCCACCTGTCCTGTGCCCCGGTTCTGTGGGGGGCTGCAGCTGGGGCTCCAGAGATGGGGGTAATTCCTAAGGGTGGAGGCAGAGGTGATGGGCTCTCTGAGAATCCAGGAGGGGGAACCCTCAGTGGGAACATCTCAGGGTGGCAGATGCCGAAGGCGAGACCTTGGCCAGACTCCCTGTGCAGAGGGCAGGGGAATGGGGTGGGCCAGGTGTGTTGGGCACCCACGGTAGACAGCTCTTCCATTAAAGCCCGAATTTAGGGGACTCATGGCACAAGGAAAAACTGGAGTTTCCTTCTTCCTTCCACACCCGAAGCCCCCAGGTTGGCAGGCTGGGCATCCTGTTACCTGCTTGAGGAAGCTGAGGGTCTGCTGGGCAGCCGTGGTGGCCAGGATGGTGTGGCTGCTCCCTGGGCTGGGCCGCAGGGAGAGGGAGAGGCTGGCCACCACCTGGGCCTGCAGCTGTGTGATGCTGACCTTCTCCTCCGTCACCGTTAGCAGCGTCTCCCCAAGCACAGACTCCGTCAGTGGGGACACCACCTGATGCAGAGTGAGGCAGGGGTGGGCAAAGGCCAGGAAAGCAGCACCCCCAGGATTCCCAGGCACGGAGGAATCCCAGCGCTGCTGGAAGAGAGGATGGGCGTGCGGGGCAGGGGTGGTGGGGCAGCCTGGGAGGCCGGACTCTTGGGCTCTGCTTTAGGGCCGCAGCTGGAAACCAGGGTCCAGAGGCCAAGTGAGGTTCAGGGGCTCGCAGGAGCCAGGCAGGAACACGGATGAGTGGGGTGGGCAGATTCTGAGGTAAACAAGAGCCTCACACGGTGATAAACAGGAACTGATGTTTGGCCTCAGTGTCAGGGAGACGAAAGGGAGTGGTGGGGACTGTGGCATGCAGTACTGACTGTAGCCAGTTACTGCCAGGTGGCAATGTAAGCCCAGTGTTGCCAGATTCATATTTTGTAAAATTAGAAATCTAGATTTTTAAAAGCAAGAGAGCTCCCAATGTTTCAATGTTGGATCCGTTGCTTTACAGATAAATACATCTGCAGGCAGATTCTAGCCAATGGGTCACACTATCCACCATCTCTTAGAGGGATCATTTCTACCCAGGCCCCCAGTTGTAGAGGAAGAGGGTCAGAATTGAGTTCCTAGGTCCCAGAATTCCCTTTCCTGAGCCCCCTCCTCTGCCCCTCTCCTCATCCACACCTGCTCTCCGGGACCACAGCAAGCCACACGGGGTTGGTAAAGGTCGACAGGGCTTGCAGGGAGATCCTTCGCCAAGAGGAAGTGAAAGGCGCTTACCTCTGATGGTGGGGTTTCTGGCAGGGGCGTGGGGGTGGGGTGAGGGGCAGAGAGTGTGTTTGGGGCCTGCCAGGGTTGATCCCAGAGGCCGAGGCCCTAGAAATCCTCTCCCAGGAGCGTCTACATTCACTGCCCACGCAGTGCCCCCGTGCCTACCTTGAACGGGGTCGTGCCCGGCTCCAGGCCCGCCAGCGTGCTGCTGTCCACCATGCGTGCCACTCGGGGGTCCCCCACCCGCATAAAGTCGCTGACCAGGTCGGTGACCTCCACCAGCCAGTCTGGGCCCAGCATGGGGACCACCTGGTCGGCGCCCTCGGACGACGTCGTGTGGAACTGGGTGAACACCTGCAGGGTGGCGTGCTGGTACTGGAGGGCGCAGCCGCGGCTGGCGCTCTGCCGCCGCTCCTCCTCGTCCTCGTCCTCATCCTCGCTCTCCCGGGCCGACCTGCGGTGGGGAGGCGGGGAGGCAGGGGGTCAGGGCTCCTCGCCTGCCTCCAACCGCACAAGTCACTGCCTCCCCCGTGTGGGTTGCGGGCTCCTCCCCGGCTCCCATGGGTGGGCGCTGGGCACATGGCAAGCCCCCCGCCCCCCAACCCCTGACCGCATTCCTTCTGTCTCTGAGCAGCTTGGAGCCAGGAGTCCCCAGACTTTTCTCTCCTAGAAAGGTACCTTCTTGCCCCTCCCTGGCCCTCTCGGCCTCTGCGGGGCTTCACCCACGCCTGGGAATAGTGGTGTCAGATTCTGTCTCTTTTTCAGCACTGAGTATGCGCCTGGCCCTGCTCTCCGCTCTACACTGGAGTGAAGGCATTCCTCGTTCAGAGTGCCAGAGCGCTTGGCTGGAGTGCCCTAGCCACTGCGTGCGAGCAGAACTTGCAAGTGCTGAACCTGGATATTTGGCTGAGGAGACTTCCAAGCCGCATGTGTGTGGAACGTGTGGCCTGGTTCCTCTTGCTGCTTACAGGAAGACCCAAGAGGAGAGAGGTAAACTGAGGGAAGCACAGTAAGCAAAAGGGAGCCAGGACTGGATGATTCAGGAAATTCAGTCTATCCAGGTTGCCGGAGATGCTAAAACCGGGAGATTCGTGGTCAGGAGAGCATGCTCTGGAGAGAGCGAGCCAAGGACATGGCTAGTGGAAGGGTCTGCTCTGGAAGGACCGAGCAACCCAAATATTCATTCACAGAGGGCTCTTTGACCTGTTAATGCATGCTGAGGAAAGTGTTAATGCGCCCATTCTGCAGATGAAGAACGGGTGGGGGCCCAGAGAGGTTGTGTAAGTAGTCCAAGATTCCCCAGCTAGGAAACAGCAGTCAGGATTTAAACCCAGCCGGTCTCGCTTCAGAGCTCACTCCACCCTCCCGGACTTGAAGCTGGCCCGGAAGCAGGTCCCCGGGCAGAATCCCTGGCCCCCTCCCAGACCCACTGGATCAGAATCCGCACTGTAACAGGCTCCTCGGGCGACCGTGTGCATGTTCAAGTTCGAGAGGCTCTGATCTACATGGCCTGGCTCTTCCTCATCTCTGCAGACTTGAACTGAGCCCAGCTCTCCCTTGGCTGCTGGCTCTTCCCCCAGCCCAGCCCCTCCCCTCTTAGCTGCCCGCCCCTCTTCCTTGCTCTGCCCTCCTTCTCTCCAGCAGCAGTGAGGGGCGAGTGGAGTACATGCCCCAGAGATGCCCACGCAGGTGCGCGAGGGCCTGCCCAGCAAGGGAGCCTGGTGTGAGTCACTGTATGCCGGGGCTGACACACTCACGAGTGTGCCCTGGTGTGCACAGGCTGAGGTGCACATATATAGGTTTTGTCTGTGGCCTGGCTGCTCTTTCACCCTGTCTCCCTAGCCAACTCCTTTCCACTCATTCTTTAAGACTTAGCCAAGAGTCACCTCTTCCAGGAAGCCTGTCTTGACTTATCCTAGAGGAGGAGGTGGTTCTCTCCTTCGTGCCACTTGACTCCCCACACAGGGGGCTTCCTGTGTCCACCATGTCCTGCGGCATGTACAGGACAGCCTCCCTGCTGGACTCAGCTTGGCTGGGTCAGGCACTGGCCACACTCACCCCATGTCTCAAGCACCCATCAGTGCCTAGCACACAGTAGCTGCTCAATAAAAGTTTGTTGATCGCACAACCGACCTGCAGACTGTATACACCTAGAGCCCTATACACATACGTGGATCAGACCATGTGCCAGGGCTGTGTCCACCTATGAGCATCCCGAGTATCCACTGTGTGCAGAAGGGCTGTACCTCCGGTCGGGGAGGATAGGTACCCTCCAGCCCTTCACTTGGCTGAGACGTGCATCCGAGAGTTCGATGTGCAGGGGCAGCTTGGGGACCCAGACTGTCATTTCCAGGGGGGCATTGAGGATGTCATAGCGGAAGGTGACCCTGGCGTTCATGGACCCGCGAGACTCCTTTCCACTCACAAACACGTAGTCGCAGCTGCTGGATACCTGGGGAGGAGGAAGGAGGTTGGTTGGCCTGTCTTGCCCTACGGGGCATCCTGCGTGCTGAAGGGGAGGAGCGGGGGGCGGGGGGCACCACATTTATTTCCCCTGGGAGATGTCAGCTTCAGGTGTCCCTGTTCCCATTGTTTCTCCACAGATCATCTCAGTGGCTACTATGGGAGATTTGTGTTCCCTGGCAAGGGGCCAACATGCACCTGACTTTACAGGAGGCTGCTTCTGATGGGGCAGACCACACCTCAGAGGAGCCTTCAGGCTGAGGGCCCCTGGGCTGGCTCCCCTTCCCATGTGCTCCGGCATGGGTGTTTTTTGGTAGTGTCCTCACGGTACAGAGGGGCATGTCCTGAACCCATGATCCCTCCATGGCCCATCTGGCCCTGTGGCCGCAGGAAAATAAGCAGTTGGCTAATTTCAGGTGCGGGGACTGTTCTAGCCAGGGATGGAGGTGGGGGATGGGGAGAGGGAAAATGAGGACAGACAGGTGGATGCTTGCCACCAGTGGGTGCAGCTTTTACAAATGCATGCTGACCAGGACCCCAACTTATATTCTTAGAGGTTCCTTGGATGGGCACGTGCCTGCCGAACACATCTCAGTGGACACCTGTGCCAGCACTCGGGACAGATGTAGGTGGGTGTATACGTTAAATGTGCCCAGTATGTACCTGGCACACACTCTGGAGTGAATCTCGTGTGCAATGCATTGAGGTGTACCTGCTGATACACGCCCATGGGTGCACACCCTCGCATGTGGGGAGGGTCTAATCATGTGGCTTATGGGCTCATGACACTCTGAAGGCTCTGGTCGGGGGCAGGGAGGCTGCCGGGACTGTGGCTCATCTCTGACACGCTCCTGGCTGTTCCCAAACTCCTGCGATCTCCCTTAATTATCTCAGATGGGGGTGGTAGGACGTGGGACAGCAGCCCCACCAGAAATGCCCATTTCCCACTTCAGAAGGCAGAGAATTCCATCTGAAGGCTGGCAAATTCCATTCCGAGTGTTGGCAAACTCCATAAAGAACCTGAGTGTATTTCACTGAGAATGGAAACAAATTCCATGTAGAATCTTTGTGAATTCCCTTTGGTATCTAAGTAGTCAAGACTTTATTCTGGTCCACTCTGTGGCCAGAGTGGGGGAGTGTGGAGGGCAGAGGCAGGTGCTGGATGAGGGCCTTTGAGAGCAGGTCCTTTTATTTTTTCTTGTCCCAGGCTGCCAGCCCTGGAAAGCCCCATGGGCCTGGACAAGGCTTCTACTCTGCAGGGGATGGAGGGGGGCACCAAGCCATCTGCTCTGGCTCACTTGGGGGGCATTCTTCCTGGACAGGGGAGGGATGAGGTGGGGCTCCAGCTCCCCAGACCTGGAGGGATCTGGGGCAGAGTGTGGAGAGAGGGAACGAGAGCACGCACACACCCCAGGCTAGCCCCAGTTAGCCAGAGGCAGGAGGACACCCACGGCCCACTCCTCCCGCTCTCCTTCAGGCTGAGCTATTTACAGATTCAGGGAACACATTCCCTTGTCTGATCATCTGATTTTGGCACCTGCTGGAGGCTGGCCTGATAAACAGCTCACCCACCACACCGACACCAGGGCTGCCACTCTCCTGCGTCACTGCCTGTCCCGCTGTCTGTGACTGCTGTCCAAAGGGGGCAAATCTGGAGGCTTTCCTGGGGAGGTGGCAAACTGGGTCATCAGAGTGAGACGGCTGTCCTGTTTGTTGGGCCGTGAAGACCTAGGGCCTGGAGTGGGTCTCTGGGGAGGGAGCTGTGGGAGGGGCCTGCAGGAGTTGGAGAATTTGGGGTGTGTGCCCCGAGCGGGTCCTTCCTTACACAACCTTCACTCCTGGCCTAACTCACATGCTTCTGGGGCTTCTTCTCTGAGCTGAATCTCCTCCATTCGGGCACCAGCACCTGGGTTCAGGGCGGGTCCTTGAGCCTTCCCCACCCCTGCCCCCGCCCGGCTGCTCTTGCCCCATATCTGTCTGGACAGGGGCTCAGTCATTTGCTGCATCGGACTGAGCTCAGGCTGTCAACACTGACTTCTCTCCTCTGCTTGCCAAACGGTCTCTTTCATATTCCTACAGGAAGCCCTCCAAGACCAGCAGTACCCAGGGCTTTTCCTCATCCCACTCAGGCTAGCCACGGATGCCTGAAGCTATTCTTGCCCCCCCCCCCCCAGTTTCTTCTTTTGCCTACCATAGGGAGCTGCCTGGGATGCCAATTCCCCTCTGACTTGGGGTTCTGCTCCCCCTGGAGGTCTGAGGCCTTCTTCCCAGGGGCCCCATCTCCAGGAATCCCACCTTGATGATGTCCTCATTGTCAGATTCGCATTCCACCAGGGCGGAGACATCTAGGACGAGGCCAGTCACCTCGATGGCGATGACCTTGACAGGGATGGCCACCGTCCTGCCAGTCAGGATAGCCGTGTTGATGATCTCGGTGTCCTGCAGGGAGGGTGGGGCCCTGCTGAGCGGGGGCGCTTGTGGTCCTCTGCTCTCCCAGGACACGCCAGCCAAGGCCCAGGCGCCTGGCTGCCCTACCCCTCAGATGCACGACCTTCCCCTGCGGACACCTGCACACATGTGCAGACAGGTGCAGCTGCCAGTCTCACTCATCTTCTCGCACGCTCTGCTCACTTGGCCTCCCGCAGTAGCCTTCTGGGTCTACCTCGCTCCACTGCCAGGAAACAACCAGCTTCCCTCGACACCTTACATGCCCTCAGCACACACGGAGTCATAGCCAGCACATCTGCCCGGCCATTCCAGATGCCCCTGGGCTGGCGCAATGTCCCTCTGGCTATTCCAGGGGCCCTGGGCTGTTCACAGATGGTCACTCTAACCTTACCACCCCATGGCACCCTTCCCACGTCCACCGTGCCTTAGAACAACATTCACATTCCCATCACCACACCTTTGTCCACGTGATCCCCCCAGAGCACCCTTCTCAACTTCTCTGATTGTATGAGCCCTTCCTTCCACATGTCCTTCAAGGCTCAACTGCATGGCCACCTCCTCCAGGAAGCCTCCCCTGAGTGGCCTCTCCATGGGTGACTTCTCCCACCTCTGTCCCCCTGAGCATCTGCTGTCCTGTTCCTGCACCAGGCGCAGAGCACCGCCTGCCTCCAGGAAGTGCGTGCGTGCATGCATGCACGTGCACACACACACACACACACACACCTATGCTCAAAGGCACACCTGGGTGCAGGAGGCAGTCACACACTCGGGCGCGGGCCCACACGTCCACACGCATTGATCCATACGCACGTGCAGCTGGGCACATGCTAGTCCCACACACGCACCACGACAGACACACGTATGCACTGACCCTGTCACCGCCCCGCTCACCATGGCTAGGGGCAGGATGGCTTGTACATCCCGCTGGATGACCGTCAGCTCAGTGACCGCCCGCTCCAGGTCAGGCAGGGCGCTGTGGCCACGGTAGTCGATGTGCCACATGATCCTCCGCTTGACCGACTGGCTGGTGAAGTTCTCCATCTCAAAGTCCAGCTGTAGGATCTCCAGGGGCCCCTGGCCTTCCCTGCAGGGTCGGGGCAGGAAGCAGAGCTCCAGAGAAAGGGCCAGGAGCAGCTCAGGGGCTCTGAAATCCCTGGTGGGGCCCCCAGCCCTCCTCGGCAGCCTGCCTGCTGGGGCCTTCAGAGCTCCCCGAGGTGCCCCAGCCTGGACCCTAGAGTCCCCAGCATCTGGGTCCCGGCCCTTCTGCCAGCCTGGTTTCCTCCATCAAGAATTCCCCTGCCCCTTCTGGGCGCTGTCCTGCAAAGAGGGGGGCAGGGGTGCCACCTCGGCTTACCAGGGGGGCAGGGGGGTGCCCTGGGCCCAGGCCACATCCACGGTGGCTGTTGAGTGCTTTGCCCCAGTCAGCAGCTCCGAGGTCACGTGCCACTGGCCACTCCGTGACTTGGTGCCCAGAAGGGTCACACCCTTCTTGGCCTTCACCCTGGGACAAAGTGGGAAGAAGAGGGAGATGGTGAGCCTACGGCCCAGGGGCTGCCCACCCGGCCACCCCCCTCTCTGCCCAGGCTGGGGCTGGGAGTAGGGGGAGCAAGTGAGTAAATGACCCCAAGCCCTAGACTCAACACCAGAGATGAAGCTGGGGAAGCTGGTGTCATGTAGCTGAGACCTCCGACCCTCAGTGGAGGCTACGATCGCTCTACCATATCTCTCTGCCAAGTTTTATCAGCCTCTACTTGCATACCTCAGTGATAGGGGACTCACTACTGCACACATCCCATTCCATTCTCAGAAAGCCCCTAAGGACTAGAAACCCCTTTCCTATATTTAGCTGAAGTGTAACTGTCATGGGTTCTGCTGGGGCAAGAGAGAACAACTCTCTTTCATCCCAATTGTAACAGTTCTTCAGACAGCGGGAGGGGGGCAGGTGTTCCCTGAGTCTTCTTTTCTCCAGGCCTAAAATTTCTAGTTCCTCCAACTGTTACTTTTTGCTATAGTTTCAAGCCAACCCTTGCAACTAGGGTTCAACCCTTGCAACTAGGACTAGTCACCCTTCTCTGGACACTGAACACACAGGTGTTGTGGTCTATACTAAATACAACACTTCAGCTGGGCTCTGATTAATACTGACTAAAGCAGAATGGTGACCACCTCCTTAATCCTCCATGTTCTACTCCTATTAATGCAGCCCCAAATCTGTGATGACTAATAGAAATCATATTCACATTCAGGTATCAATCATTGAATCAGGTCTATCTCTTCCAGGAATACCAGGAATATCTGAACTTTCAGGTGGTAGACTCAGGAGAGAGAGCAATACTTAACTCAAAGAAGTTGAAGGTTAATGGCAATGTTTTGGGTCCTATGCATAGTGCCTGGGGTGGGGGGAATATTTTGGTGGGGCCTTTCATACGACTTAAGGTATTTTTGACTTTGTGAACTGTATCCTGTTCAGGGTGTAGAAAAGGCTGGGACTCCCGAAATCTTTTCTCCCAACTCCAGGATTGGGCAAATGTCCTGACACATGGACAGTCTCCTGCTCCTCTTTTGGCTCCCAGCCAACGTGCTGCTCTCTGATCTCCATTTCTTCTCTTTGGCCTCGGTCTCCTCATCTGTAAAATGGGAGAGTTGCACCAGCCAACGTCTAAGGGCCCTTCCAACCCCATTCTATCATTCTTGATACCTATGCTTGTGAAAGCTGACGTGTCTCCTTAACCATTTCTGTGAGCTACAGAGGTCGGGCAGGAATTTTGTTGTCCTCAAGCTGATGAGAACAGTGAGGCTCAAGCAGACCGGGCGTCTTCCTGAGGTTGCTCGAGTGATAACGGAAGAGCAGGACTAGGATGCTGGCAGGCAGGCATGGGCACAGCCCTACAGGGGGGCGAGCTATGCACTTGACCTCGGAAGGGAAGGCAGACCCCTCGACCACAAGCCCCCTACCTGAGTGTGAAATGCTCCACGCTGGGGCTGGAGGGAGAGGAGGAGTTGGGGGCCAGGTAGAGGAGGATGCTGAGCACCTCCCCAGGCTTGAGGGGCCGATCCGGCAGGCGGATCATCAGGTTGCTGTCCAGCCGATGCTCCTGCAGGGTCCTCCTGGGGGGCGGGCGGAACAGGCTGATGCTGCCGATGCGAAGCAGGGGGTGCTGGGTGGGGCTCTCGGCGCGGGCGCCCGGCCCGGGCCCGGCCCCGCGGCGGGGGCCCCCACAGCCCCCCGAGGCGTCGGGGGCGTGGAGGGTGTAGTAGAGCTCGGCCTGCTGGCTCTCCCCCGCGGCCTCGGGGTCCAGCCCGTCCGGAGACTTGCGGCGGGCGGCGGGCGGCGCGGCGGGGGCGGGGGGCCCGAACCAGGCCAGGGGCAGCTCGGCCCGCACCAGGCAGGTGGCCAGGCCCCCGCTGAGGCGGCAGGAGCTCTTGACCTCCCTGGCGTCCCGGAAGGCATGCAGGCGGACGCAGGGCAGCCGCTCGGTGACGCCGAAGTCGTCCCAGTCGCGGCCGGCCACGTAGAACAGCACCTGGGCCACGGGCTGCGAGGCAGGCACGCGAGCGCGGACGATGAAGGCCCGCACCTTCCAGTTGACCGTCAGGCGCTCGGGGATGTCCAGGGTGCTGGACGGCTGCAGCAGCTCCCGGGCCACCACCTGGCTCGTGCTGAAGGGCCCCAGGGAGACGTTGAGGACGGGCAGCTCCTTGGTCTGGAACACCACGAAGGGCTCGGAGCGCTGCAGGGAGCCATTGGCGACCGCCGGCGGCAGGGGCCGTGCGTCCCGCAGGAAGAAGGCCAGGCGCGTCCGCGACAGGCGGTAGCTGACCGGCAGCACTGGGCTGGCTTGCGGCCCCGGGGGGCTGGGGCTGGCCGGGTGGGAGCGGCCGGACGCTGGGGACAGACAGAGGCAAGAGCCCGGAGGGGTCAGCAGAGGCTGTGCTGGGACCGCAGGGCACCCCAGCCTCCCACCTTGCAGAGGACATCTGCTCCAAGCCCGCCCAGCCTGTGCTGGGGGTCAACTGCCCTCTCATCATTGCCTCTTTTGCCCCAGCCTGGGGGTAGACCTAATACCAGCGCAAAGCACTGTGAGGCTTTAGAGAGGTTTTATTCCCCCGCATCCTCATCTGTAAAATGAGGGTAAAATGGGTTTCTGCCTCGAAGTGCGGTTGTGAAGATTTACCAAGTAGTGTGCAGAAAGGGCTGAGAGCAGAGTGTGGCGCTGGGAAAGCCGGGACCCTCGCCGTGACAACCCGCTCAGCACTCTGCAGGCATCAGCATGTTCCGTCCTCAGATGGACCCTCCCAGCTAGGTATTCTACCCTCTCCATGGGTTCAATCCGCTTTCTATCAGTAATTTCTCTTTGTTGAGAGCCTAGTCTTTTATCTTACGGGTCAAGATGAAGAGTGCTTAAGTAACTTACCCAAGTCACCTGAGCGACAAGGGCAAGAACTGAGATTCGAACCCGGGGCTACCTGACTCTGAAAGCCAAGCCCGTTTCTGCTCCAGCTGCTTCAGATGGTGCAGGGCCCCCAGAGATCCCTTATTTCCCCTTACTTCCCCCCGCCACACTATACACGCAGGGAATTTGATCCCACGTCTCCCAAACCCAATGTGGGCCTTGGGTCTGCCATCTCTGGTCCCCTCTGACACCTGTGCAGGACCCTGTCAAATTCTAGCAACCCCACCTGTTGACTCTGTGGTGTGTCCCAAGCTGCCCCCGTCCTCCATCCCCCGAATCCTGCCCCAGTTCTGGCCTGGATCCTGTTGCTGTGACAACGTAACATGGCATGACTGGGTCTCCCCTCTCCCCCTAACCGCCTCCCTGGCATCCCCTCCCCTCCATAGCAGCAGAGTGATGTGTTTGTCTTGGACACAAATGGGACTTTGTTGGCCCCTCGCCGCCAGCTCAACTCCTGTTGGACACTGTCAAGGAATAGGAAGGACCAAGATGTGGGGGTTCAAGGTTTGAGAAGCAGTTCTAGATCTTGCCATGGACGCCTGAATCACTTTCCTCACCTTTAAAAATCAGGGTAATAATAATAATGCTGATCTTGAAGGATGTGGTGCTGTCGTTGTTCTGTTTTCGAGAATCATATAAGAAAGCACTCTATAAATTGTGCAACGCAATGCCAATGTCTATAAGTATTATGCAAGACTGCCTCCCTTCTGCTTACAGAACAAAATCCAAACTCAGCTTGACCCTGAGTGTGGCCCTCAGGGTCCTCTACAATGGGGTTTCAGGCTTCCCTTTCCCCAGGACTTCTCCCTGCAAGTCCCTGCTGCCAGCATGACTAGACAACTTCTGGCTTTAGCACTCACCGATGCCACCTTATCTCCCCTCCTTTGTTCATGCTGTGCCCTCGGATTCAAATTCTCTCCTTTCCTAACCGCACATGTCCAGATAGGACTCTTCCTCTGAGGTTCAGCGCCAATGCCACCTCCTCCGTGAAGCCCTCCAAGATATGACCTCAAGTCCTGGGATTTTTCTTCTCTGAGGGAACCTCTCATCCTGCCTTGTATGGAAGTTGCTTATCTATGAGGCTTTGCATTGAGCAAACCTTCAACAAATCATGGTTGATTTACACTGAGTGATTTGTGGAGACCCGTGTCCCAAGGAGGAGACTCCTAATCAACGCTACAGTGGTTACTTGCAGTTTATGCACATTCATCATTTTCTCACCATCAACGAAACCTTGACAGTTCTACAGACCTTCACAGCCAATTCCTCATAAAGGCAATGGACTAAAAATTCCCAGCTCTGGAGACTCTGATGGCTCTGGTGTCTTTTAAAAAAATCTGTGGTTTAATTTCCTCATTAAAAAAAAGAGGTGTATATTTGGCTTGGGGCAGGGCATAGGCCCTTGGGGTCAGGTGTTCTAAGAGGAGAGGCACCTGGTCTCATGCACCTTCTTAGGGCTCTCTCTGAGCGGCCCTTAGGACCAGCTGGGGAGACTGCCTGTGGGGGTGCAGCCCATGCTTTCACCACCAGACTGCTTCTTCCATTCCCAGGAGAACTCTGTTCCTGGACCACCGTCCCCCCTGGATGCTCTGTACCCTGCAAGTTTCGCTGGCTGCCAGTGGGGGGGGGGTGGAGGCAGGCAGCCAAGCCCAGATGAGGACAGGAAGATGTCTGAAGAGATGGGGAGAGGCTTCCTGGCTGGAATCCCTGCCCCACAGTTACCCCAGGAGTCTCTGAGGTACCCTTGCCAACGGGGGGAGGTTGGCCCAAGTCACACATGTTGGGGTCCAGGGCAACCATCTGAGCCAGGGCTCAAGGAGCCAACCAACTGCTTTGGAAGCAGCAGGAAGCACGCAAACAAAGATTTCAAGACTCACGTTCAAGGTTCTCCCTGTGACACTTGTTGGCAAGTTACTCCCCATGTTGGGCTTTGGTTCCCACATCAAAAGTTGAGATGGTGACTTCGGCCCCTTCACTGGGATACTGAGAGTAGCTAAGAGGCCAACGTGGAGGAGGGGGGCACTGCTCTGTGTGGCGGGATAGCCAGGGCCGAGATGGGTAGGGGCCACCCTGCTTGTCCCGCTGGGGTTGGAGAAGGGCACCTGCCGCAGCTGTAAGCGCTCACCATCGGGACCGGGGTGCACAGGGCGGGGCTGCAGAAATCATAGCCACTGGCCCGGCCCTGCTTACCGTCCCCAGGGGAGCCCAGAGGCTGCTAAGTGGCACTTAGTCCCCTTTGGCCCTCTCACTGTCCCAAGCCCGCAGTGGGCCCTCTGAACCCCTGGGAGGCGCTGTGGGGGCAGGAGCCCCCAGATGGGCAGCAGATGGGGGCACGGAGGAAGGGACTGGGGGCCACGTTTGCACGCACCCCTGGGCCCTCAGTAGATTCGTATTGAATGAGTGGAGTTCTCGAAATGAGTGCCCACCACTGACTGGGGTGCAATGCAGGGTAGAGGGCGTCTTCCTGCAGCATCCGGGAAGCGCCTGGGCAGCCACTGAGCGGGAGGGGGCCCGGTGCTGGGCAGCAGCCTTGCAGACAGGGAGTCTGAGCGTCTGAAAGGGGGAGCGACTTGTGTTAAGAAAACAGCTTGCTTTCAGAGAGGGGAGCCAGAAGAGACAGTATTAGGGCGCGACAATTTTTGTATCTATCTCGTCGTGACACACGACACCCCCTCCAGTCACCACCGTGAGTCATTCTACCCGCTGGCTCGGTGGAGGCCAGTGTTGAGATTCCGGCGCTAACCTCTGCTCTCCTGTGCTCACTTACTCGGGAGTCTAAGGGAAGTTGCTTGATCTCCCTGGGCCTCAGTTTCCCCCGGGACGTGGGAGAAGCTCTGGAAATGTTCTGGGGCGGCGGGGGCGGAAGAGGAGGAAGGCGAGACCTGCGGAGCTGTCGGCAGACAGGTCAGGTTTTCAGGGACGCTCCGTGGGCAGCTGCGCGCACACTTGTGTGTGTGCTGGTGTGCACGTTGGCCTGCCGCTCAGCACGAAGCAGGGCCCGGCCTGGGGAAGGAAGAGCTGCTGGAAGGTTTCCTGAAGGACCGCAGATGGGGGAGGGGCGCATCTACACAGATCTGAGGTTGGGCGGGTCCAGGCGTGGGGGAGGGGTGCTGTAGGGGTGTGACAGGTGGACGTGACAGCCTGGACCCCCAACAGAGGGGGAGCTGCTCCCCTGGCATGCACCTGCCCCTCAGGCCCCACACCAGGCAGCCCACATGGTCTTCAGGCTTGGCTCTGAACCCCCGCCACGCTTGGCCCCTCGCCCTGCTCCACTTGCCCCCCAGAGCTCTTGCTCTGCAGGCCCCCACTTCCTGCTCTCTTGTTCTGGGCCCAGCTCACGCTGCAGACCAGGCCTTGCACTGCCTTCCTGTCAGCGGTCTCGACTCCCCCAGAGCGGCAGCCGGGCTCCCCTCTCTGTGCACAGCCTTGGGCCTCCTGAGGCATTTGGGCCCAGCCCTGGGATCCCCTCGTCCTCCTAGAAAGGGCTTTTCCACATCCTCTCAGGTGCATGACGGGTGTTATGAGTTGAATTGTGACCCCCACCCCAACTCATACATGGAAGTCCTGGCCCCCCAGGACCTCAGAACGTGGCTGTGTTTGGAGACAGGGCCTGCAAAGAGGAGATTAGAGTACAATGAGGTCAATAGGGTGGGCCCCAATCCAATACGTCTCGTGGCCTTACAAGCAGAGGGGATCAAGACACAAGCAGAGGGGATCAAGACACGGACGCCGAGAGGGAAGGCCAGGGGATGATGCAGGGAGAAGGCGGCCATCTGCGGGGTGAGGAGAGAGGCCGCAGGAGAAACTGCCCCGCTGACCGTCTTGCCCGGACTTCCAGCCTCCAGCACTGAGAAGCAAGTGTCTGTCGATTTAGCCCTCCAGCCTGTGGCAGGGCCGCCCAAGCAGACTCACACAGGGGATTGGCTATGTGTGCCCCTCACAGCCTCCGTTTCCCCAGTAAGGAATGGAGACGCCGTACCAGGGGAAGAAGATGGGCTGGGATTGCGTGGGTTTTGTGCACAGGGATAATGATGGTGGCCAAGGCCCTCCCAGCCCTTTCCTGATGCAACACCTTGCATGTGACCCTTCCCAGCTGAACCCAGCCAGCTCCTTCCCTCAACCCCGGAAGGCACACCCAGCTCTTTGCAGCGCGGTAACTAAGAGTGGGTTGGCTGTGGGTGCCGCAGCCTGCACTCCCATCCTCCTGGAATCTCCTCCCCTCCGCACAACCTCCCTGGGCACTTAATCTGCCCAGCCCCTTGGGGAGCACAGACCCACGGCCACTTCAGGGTTATGCTCGACTGAGAGGCGGCGGCCTTCATTCTTCCTTTCTAGTTCCAGAAAGAGATGATGGTGTGAATAGAGTCTTCACTGGCCCTGTGTACAAGGGCGTTGGACTGGACCCACCAGCACCCAAGAGAAGAAGGCAGGAGATGGGATGTGGGGTCCCCTCCCTCTTGCATGCCTGGTCCTGGCACTGCCTCTCACCACAGCCACCTGGACGGTGCTTCACCACTGCTCTGCTCTGTCCAGCTCTGGCTCTGACTGACCTGGAGCTTGGCCCTGGTATGAGTGTGACATGCGAATTACCATGGAACTGTTTCAGCCGTCCCTGCTGTTGATTGCCCCCCGCAGGCAGGACGCTGGCCCACGCGCCCCTTCACCTGTGCAGAGGTCTCTCGGGCCCCCAACACCAGAAGGCACCTACTTGTTTAGGTTGTTGCCTTTCCAGCTGGACTGGGATGCGGGCGGACACTGGGTTCTCGAATCTCAATTCTACCCTCTTGTAAGGCCTGGGGCACCTGAGCAGGGCCGGTGGCTGGACAGAGGCCCTCCCTTCTCATCTCAGGCTGGCTGTTGGTGTCTGGGAGCACAGTGGGGGGCTCTGGCCACCCCCCCAAAACCTTTCCACTTTCTCTCCAGGCATACAGGCCAGCCCCCGTCCCTCCCCCCAAAACCGATAGAAAATATAAATTCATCTACATGGAGGCTAAGCCAGGCAGGCTGGGGATGGGGGTGCCTCTGGCCATCTCCCTGCTTCTAATCAAGATCAGATGCCTCCTGCTTCTACCTCTAATTGCCCCAAAATTAAAACTAATCGCTGGCAAATCAGGAAAAAAAAAAAAAAGATTGTCATTAGCTTTGGTGAGTTTGAGGCTGAGGGACACAGCAGGGTATGCCCACAGGGCCCAAGGGCGCTGGGCTGGGCTGGGAGTGGGCTTGGTTACTCACCTGTGTGTGTGCGTGTGTGTGTGTGCGTGTGTGTGTGTGTGCAAGGGCCACCCCAGATGTCAGTGTCGGGGGATCCTTCGGCACTTGCTCCTGAACTTGTCTGAATGTAAGAGTCAGCAGGAGCAAACCGACTCTAGGGCTGGACCCGGGCTTAACACAATCCGAATCGCCAGGGGAGAGACCTGACCGTCTGTATGTTCATCCAGCGTCCCAGGCCTTCTTATCACAGGGTTTGGAAAACACAGTGCTAAGCAGGAAGGGTTGGGAGACACTGAAGGTTGTTACTTGTATGGCGTAATTTGGTGCAGCTGGCCGTGGATGAGGAAGGACCCAGAGTCTAGAACAGTACCTGGCACACACAAGTGCCGAATCTATGAACGGATGAAGGAATGAACGAGAGGCAGCAAGAGACATGGTTGCTGCAGGTGGCAAGGATCCTAGGGTCCCTGTGTTCACTATCAAGAGGTCAGGGATGGGCTTTGCGTAGTGATCCCCCCCACCCCTCACCCCCCAGCTCAAGCCTCTAGGCCCCCAGCAAGGGTGGGACTTTGGGGAAAATATCTCTGGTCCAGGAAAGCTTCAAGGGAGGCAGCTCCCCTCCGAGGGTGCCTGGAAGGGGGCTCTGGTCGAGAGGAGGGGCGCCCACGTTCCAGTCCTGCTCTTCCCTGGCTAAGGGGTTTGATCTCACCGGAGCAAGCATGCTGTTTCTGAGGCCCCATGTCCAGCAGCAAAACGGGGAATCATCCACCAATATACCAGGGGCCATGGAGCGGGGGCCAGAGTGGGAAACACCTGTCTTGAGGAAGGTGTTTTGTTTTTGTGTTTTAAATTAGTGATACCGGTATCGGCAAGGGTTTTAAGAAACGGGGCATCCACACACCCTACTGTCAGAGGGTACACTAGACGGTTTTCTAGAAAGCACTTTCAAAATATGCTTTAAAGGCCTCGACACTGTGCATACTCCTTGCCCCAGGGACTCCCCTTGGGGAATCCTGTGCGTAGACATCAGCTCAAAGATTTACGTAAAAAGACACTCACTGCGATGTTGTGTTTACTAGCAAAAATTAGAAACTCCTAAATGTCCCAAAGCAGGGTATGGTTAAGTAAAAGCAAATGCTCAGGAACGGATGAGGGCAGCCTTTACAGATCAAGTTCTCAAAAAAATAAAAATTACTCAGATGGGAAAATGCTCACAAAACAGTTTGAACTAAACAAAGACGGGTGTAAAACCGGCTATACGGTGGGATACCCATTTTACGTAAAAAGATGTAGACACTGGGAGGAAAGACATCAAAATGCTAATGGTGGTTATATCTGGGGGTGGGGATTATGGGTGATTGTTATTTTTTACTTTAGGCTTTGACGTATTTTCCAGTTGTCTGCCATGAACATGGATTGCTTGTAAAATTAGAAAGGAAACAATAAATGTCATTAAAAATGAAGGAAAGGGTTTGAAGCTATTCCAAGATATTTTTTAAAGGAAATTGGGGAAAAAAAGAAAGAAAAGAAAGACCTGTGTGGCTGGGGAGCCACACAAACTCCAGCTCAGATCCCAGCTTTGACACTTCCTCACTGTGTGACCTTAGGTAAGTTACTTAACCTCTCTGGGCCTCAATTTCCACACCTGTAAAATGAGGATCCTAGAACCTATTTCATAATGCTGTCATGACTAAATAAGCAAATCGCCGGTACAGAGTCAGTGCTCAGTGTTCATTCATTCATTCATTCAACACTTATTGGTTATTTCATTCTGAGAAGTGCTGACCTGCTTTTCTCCAGCACTTGACGCATTGTTTAGCTCACAGCACGTCCTCTGTCAGTGTCTGTTAAGTTGAAAAGGACAAGTACAGAGATGATAGGTGTGTGGAGCCGAGCCTCCCAGGGAGCCCAAAAGCAGCACAAGGCTGGAAGGAGTACTAGTTTTGGGGGACCCTGGAATCCAGCTCACGCAGATCTGCCAGTGGCCTGCTGTGTGACCTTGGGCAGTGTCTTCCCTTCTCTGGGCCTCACTGGGGAGAAGCGGACGGTCCCTGCCCTGCCTGCTGCATGGGTGACCTAGGCGTGGGCAGATGCCATGTGTGCAGGGAGTCTGGTGGGTTCCGGACCAGGCAGGGGTCAGCTGGATAAAGGGGAGGTGACAGCTAGGCCCAGTGGGCCCCGAACACCGCCCTCCCCTATCTGCGAGGACAGGGCCTCCACATCCTCTGAAACAGTTTGGGTCTTGCCCAAAGACGCTGGGCGAAGGGAGCTGGCAGGGAATTAAACCCAGCCCCAGGCTCTGTTCATCAAGCCCAGGGCCCAGGGCAGAAATGCTTCTGTCTTTCTCCGAGTTGACAAAGATGCCGTACAGGCTGGTCCATAGAGGTGCGTCCCCACCCAAGGCTGGGGCTGCCCTAAACCACCTCTTAGAGGAGCCCAGCAGAGGAGTGGGTGCCTCCCTGGGGTGTGGGGCCTGAGCTGTCTGCCCTCCCCCTGAGCCCCACTCTCTCTCCCTCCCCCACTTTGCTGTACCCCTTCCCAAGGCAGCTTCGACAGGGTGGGGCTGTCTCCCTCTCAACCTGGCTCCTGCGCCCCCACACGGAGGCCCCTGTGTGCCCAGAGCCCTGGCTGGGCTGGGAGTAGCCAGTGTTTGTATAAGCACTAACCCCGCCCTTCGTGGGCCGTGGAGGGCAGGTGAGAGGCAATCAAACCTTCTAGAAGCCCACAACCCCCAGGTGGCTCTTGCTCTCCTCCTTGGAGGCTGTAAACCCTGGAAAGGCAGCTTTCCGGTACACCTGGCTGGAACATGGCCCTCTGGAACACCCCCACTCTGCCTCACTTCCCCGCTGCCTGCTCACTCCCAGGAGCACAGGTGATAGGCCACCAGGTCACTTCCCCCGTCTACCCGGGAGCTCCGTCTCTTAGCTGCAGGGATGGCAGGGTCCCTACCAAAACCGAGGGTCAGAAAGACTCCCCTCAGATGGGCTCTGCCATTCATCAGCTGTGGGAGCTTGGGGGAGCCGCTGAGCATACCTCTACTGTAGTTTCCTCAACTGTTGGGGGGGGTGATAGCAGCCCCTCTTCCACCGCGTTGCTCCAGAAAGGGAATGCTGGGCTGCAGGATGACCTATGAAGCCCTCCTGCCATGCCAGGCACACAGGCAGCCTCTTTAAATGTCAGCTTTTGTTTGGGAGTTACTGTCCTCATCACGGAAGGGAACCCACACAGCCTCCTGAGTCAGGCCCAGGGATCCTCCGAACTCCAGGACCCTCCTCGCCGTGTCCGAGCCTTCTGCTGCTCTGACTGGGGGTGCCTGCCTACTGCATGGCTGCTTCCTTTGTCCCCGGCACCCAGCATGGTGCCATGACCAAATGAATGACTGGGGGTCCTGAGAGCTCGTGCCTGCTGATACGCGCGCACGTGCACACACACACACACACACACACACACACACACGTGTGCGCATGTGGTCCGTACCCGTCTTCCCCTTGCAGGCCCCCCCCCCACTCCTATCCTGGGACAGCTATCCTGACCACACCACTCGTTTTGCTCCCTAGCCTAAAATCCTTCCCTCCACCAGTTGTGACCCATCATCTTCAAGAGTAAGGAAGGAAATCAGAGAGACGCAGGTGGAAGAATGGAGGGGAGGAGGAACCGCTGGTGGATGAGAGAAAGAACCAAACTCAGCTAAGTCGGGGGCTTCCCAGGGGCCCAAAGGGGGGCCAGGGCCCCAGGGCCCCAGGGGTTCAGGCAGCCACGACCCCCAAGAAGCTGCTGCTGGGAGGGCCCTGCTTGCTGGCCCTGGCCATCTGGTCCTATTCCTGGGCACCTGAAGTCCACTCAGCACGCAGCTTGGCAGATCGGAGACCCCTGGAGCCAGGGCTCTTGTGTCCTAGCTCCCTGCTGGCTCCAGGGGCACCTTCCTGCTAGCCCCGGAGCCTCGGGGCCAGAGGGAAGCGACTCCAGGGATGGTTTCCTGGTCCTGAGAGCCTGGCTAGGACCACTCACTCCCTTCCCCTCCAGCCTCTGCTCTCTCTCTGTGGGATGCTGTACACTCCACCCGAACCAAGGGTACAGAGACTCAGGGCCCATGAAGGGAGGGAAGGTGAGAAGGGATAGCCCTGGAGGGGGTGTGACCGACCTCTTGGGGGAGTCAGCGTGGTGACCCTGGGGCTGGAGGAACCCGAGCACAGAGGCAGGGTTCCTGGGCTGGGTGAGTCCAGGAGAGGAGGGGTTATCAGCTTCAGAGACAAAAGCCCAGTCCCTTCCAGAACGCGCAGTGGCTCTGGCCCCCTCCCAATGCCTGCTCTGGGAGCCTGCCCTTAGGAGCTGTGAGTGTGTGTCTGTTAGTCTGTCTGCATCTGTGAACTCAGGATGGGGACCAGAGGCTCAGACAGGCTGGTGAGGACAAGGAGGCCTTGTATTTCCAGGCAAGCGTCCCTCACCCCTGGGGAACAGCTCTTTTATTGATTTCTGAAAATCCGGAGGGGACCCCATCCTCACCTCTGCCCCCTGCCACAACTGTCAGGGCGAGGGCAAACCTCAGTCTGCCCAGCTGTAATGGGCTTGATGTGAGGTCCCCTTTGTGGTAGAAACGACTGGGAGGGGGGGCTCCAGGGTGGAGGAAGAGGGGTTGGGGGTGTCCTATGTGGCCAGGTCTGGAGACTGCCAGTGGCGGTGGGGCTCAGAAAAAAAGGAAACTGCTGGGACAGCCCCTGGTTCCCAGCTGCCCCTGCCCACCTCGGGCCATCGTGAGATGGAGGGCTCCCCACATATACCCCCAGAACCCCAAGCCCACATCTCTCCAAACACCACTGTTTCTGGGATTTCAGGAAGACCACAGGTACATGGGGGAATAGGGCAATGGAGTCCCACTGCTGTGCTCATTGCCGGCGGGGGTGGGGGGGGGGGACTTTTGCAGACAGGGCCCTGCTCTGCCAATCTGGTCCTGGGGCCTCGAGCAGGGTGGAGGGGAGGGCAGCTACAAGCAGGGCACCCTCCGGGGAAGCAGGCCCAAGGGAGGCAGGCCTCCCACGAGGTCACACCATACACTAGAACTGCCCCTGCCCAGGGCCCGGAAACCCAGGCTTGACCTCCTCTGCTGGCCTACCTGCCCTGGCCTCTGGTTCGCGCTCCCAGGAGGGCTGGGGAGAGGTGAGAGCGGAAATGAGGCAAGGATGAGGAAGCTGGGCGGGTGACGGTGGCTGGGAAAAGGAGAGAGAAAGCTGGAGTCAGGAGGGAAGAGGGGAGGTAGAGAAAGAAACCAGGAGAGGGAGGGGCAGGGGCGAGGGAGGAACACCTCAAGCCTGGCGGGTGGGGGGGGCTGGAGAAGCGGGGCAGGGAGGTGGGCAGAGGGCAGGGGTGGGGTACACGGTGCCGGCGCACCCCTCCCCCCCAGGGCGTGGGATCTGCCGCAGGAGCCGCGGGGGAGGGGCTGCTCTCCGAGTTACACTAAATGACTAATGTGCATTATCCTAATTATAGCGGAGCAAGCTGAGCCTTCCCACTGGCGCGGCCGCCTGCATCTCCTAATAAACAATTAGCCGCAAACAACAGAAAAAGAAAGAGTGTGTGTGTGTGTGTGTGTGTGTGTGTGTGTGTGTGTGTGTGGCTCCAGCCTGCGTCTGCCTGCGGTGGGTGGGGGTGAGTTTGGAGCTGGGCCTTGGGAGGGGGAGGCTCCGGGACAGTGGGGGAACTCCATCACCCCTGCAGCGCACTCCATCCCAGTCTGGGGGTCAGGGCTGCAGCGCCCAGAAGGGCCACAAAGGGCAAGGCAAGCTCCTGGGGGGCCGGCTCCTATTCAGAGGCTGCTTATGGAGCGCAGGCACTGGGCTAAGTGTGTCACTCCTGTCCCCACAATAAAACCAGGAAATAACAGCCCTATTTCTGCCAATGAAGGAACCACAGCTCAGAGAAGCTAAGAGGCTTGCCCCAGGCCCCAGAGCTGGGGTTAGGCCCCGTCAGGCCTCCTGATTTCCCTGGCCCTGACCTCACTTCCTGGGAGCTCTGGGACCTGGAAGTTGAGGACCTGGTGAATTGAGCGACTGAGCTGTGATCCAGAGCCGCTCGGAGGGTGGGCGCTCTTGTGAACACAGGACCTGCAGCTTGTCCTCAGTGCCCGTGTATGTGAAACATCTAGGACGTTCTGACAACAGTCCCGAGGGGTGGCTGTTCCTCCAATCCTGTTTTCACCAAGGTCTAGTGAGACGAGGTATTTGTTCACGGTCCCAAAGGTTTCCTGGCGGAGCAGGGTTCAGAAGTCAGACTCGGGATCCCTGGGATGGCTCAGCGGGGTGGGAGTGGGGGGGTCTGCTGGGACTGCACAGCTGGGCCCTGGGAGCCAAAGGTCCATTTCGGGAGTTTCCAGCTGGGGAGGAGAGAGTCACCCACAGAGGGGCAGAGCACATTTCAAGCCAGCCTGGGCATCCGGAGCCCAAGATGATCCTAAGGCTTTGGGCTGTGGCTGGGTTTCCCTGACTCAGTTACAAGCTGTCTAGAACCTTCCCTAGGGAGTCTTCTGTGGCCCCCAGCTTGGGGCCTAGGGAACTGGGAGGTTGGGGAGGGAGGCCCCTTCTTGAGCTGGCCCCTGGGCTGGAATACAGGTATGTACTGGAGGTGGGGCACATTTGGGGACCAGGGCATTTGCCACCTGCAAGAAGTGACTTGGGCCTCAGCTCACCACACCACAGTAGTGTGACCCATCTGTCTTGGTTGGCTTGGGACTGTCACGGGTTTCATGCGGACGGTCCCTCAGGCCTGGGCAAACTGATGCAGCTGGTCACCTTAAGAAGGAGGCTAAACATCCCTTCCCTCTCTGCCCCATGGGGTTGTGACAGGGCCTAGAAAGATGAATGACAAAGTGTGTAGGCTGACTGTGGGGCCTGGGCCAGTTTCCTGGGGGCGGGGTGGGGTGGAGGGTGGGAGCCTTGGATGGTGGAATCTGCCTGCCAGCTGGGGAAGAGATCAAGCCACTTAATTGTTGGGCCTCAACTCCCTCATCCATGAAATGGGGCCACAAAACCCACCTATATATGGGTGTTGTGAAGAGTAGATACAGGAATCCATACTGAGTGCTCGCGGACCCCAGCTCACGGGTGCCCCCGTCACCCCCGTGGGGCCCTCCTGATATTCCGTGCCCCGCCCTGACTGCCCCTCGAAGCCCAGGTGCCCTTGTCCCTGGTTTCTCTTGGCACCACACTGACTGACTGATGGGCAGTCTTCCAGCTGATGTCCCATGGGCATTTCTAATCCAGGGCTGGACGAGGGTCTTCAAGACTCTCTGATTGGAACCACCCACTTTACAGGTAAGAAGACTGAGGTTCAGAGAAGACAAAAACCCTGCCCAAGATCTCACAGCTCCCGCCTCCCCCATGTACCACGCGGGCTCACTGGAGCCCATTCCTCCTCCTTGTGGTTTGCTGTCTATTCTGCTCCCCGGACCAACATCCCCAGGAGTGTTTCTTTCCCACAGTGCCCTGCGTTGTGTGTCCCTACCTGCTCTCAAGTCACTCCCACTCCCCACCTCACACACTTGGGTCTGGGCCACTCCAGCCATGCTCTCTGCCTCTGTGCCTTTGCAATGCTGTTCCCCCTGCCTGCGGTGCTGTTCCACACACACTCTGCCTGGTAGGTGTCCCTTGTCCTTTGATTTCTCCCAAGTGCCACCTCCTCTGTGATGCCCTCCTTGGCCTCCCCCATCGCTGGGTTAGGCACATCTGAGCTCCTTGCATCCAACATTCTGAATTTTTCTCTGTACAGCGATTGTTGTTTTCCAGGTTTTGCTTTCTCTTAGATGGAAACCTTGCTGAGGGCAGGGACTGGGCCTTTCACCTTGCAGCCCGACTGCCCAGTGCATTAGTACTCAATAAAGATATTCAACACAAATATTTACTCAGCCCCTTCTCTGCTCAAGACCCTGCTAGGAACTGCCAGGGAGGCAGAGATAAAGAAGATAGTTTCTGCCCATAAGGAATTTGCCGGCTAACAGGGAGACCAGACAGGTACATAAATAACTGCTAAAAGGTAGAAATGCTGCAAGGCTCAGGGGGAGCCAGATGCCCGGGGGGGGGGGGGGGGGG